>NC_091698.1:8199318-8502348 GCF_041296265.1 Equus caballus | reverse complement strand
GTCGAGCCGGTGGTTCCGGCGTGTCCGGCAGGTGGTTCCGGTCTGTCCGGCAGGTGGTTCTGCGGTGTCCGGCACGAGGTTCAGTCTGAGAGGCTGTGCCGGCATGCCCCTCACGTGATTCCGGCTTGTCCCCGAAGTGGTGCTGGTGTAGCGGGCAGGTGATTTTGGCATGTCCGGCAGGTGGTTCAGGCGAGTTGAGCAGGTGGTTGCGACGTGCTCGGCAGGTGCTTCCGGCGTCTCCGGCACGTGTTTCTGGCACATCTGACTGGTGGTTCCGGCATGCCCAAAATTTGATTATGGTCTGTCCGGTGGGTGGTTCCGGCGAGCACGGCACGTGGTTCTGGTACGTCTCAGAGGTGGTTGCGTATGCCCAACAGGTGATTCCGGACTGTCCGCCACGTGCTTCTGGCACGTCTGAGAGGTGGTTCCAACATGCCTGGCAGCTCATTTCGGAGAGTCGTCCAAGTGGTTCTGGCGTAGCCCACAGGTGATTTTGGCGTGTCCGTCAGGTGGTTCCGCCGTGCTCGGCAGGTGGTTCAGGCATGGCCGTCACGCGGTTCCAGTCTGTCCAGGACGTGTTTCCAGCTTCTCCGCCACGTGCTTCTGGTACGTCTGAGAGGTGGTTCCAACATGCCCGGCAGGTCATTTCGGAGAGTCGACCAAGTGGTTCTGGCGTAGCCCGCAGGTGATTTTGGTGTGTCCGGCAGGTGGTTCCGCCGTGCTCGACAGGTGGTTCAGGCATGGCCCTCACGTGGTTCCAGTCTGTCCAGGACGTGTTTCCAGCTTCTCCGGCAGGTGGTTCTGGTACGTCTGAGAGGTGGTTCCGCCATGGCTGGCAGGTGATTCCGGACCGTCCCCCAGGTGGTTCTGGCATAGCCAGCAGTTAATATTGGCTTGTCCGGCAGTTGGTTCCAGCGAGTCGAACAGGTGGCTCTGGCGTGCTCGGCAGGTGGTTCCGGTCTGTCCGGTAGGTGATTCCGGCGTGTCCGGCACGTCTGAGAGGTGGTTCCGGCATGCGCAACAGGTGATTTCGGAGTGTCCGCCAGGTGGTTCTGGCGTACCCGGCAGGTGATTTTGGCGTGTCCGGCAGGTGTTTCTGCCGAGTCGAGCAGGTGGCTCCGTCATGCTCGGCAGGTGCTTCCGGCGTCTCCGGAACGTGGGTCTGGTGTGTCTGAGAGCTGGTTCCGGCATGTCCGGCAGATGATTCCGGAGTGTCCGCCAAGTGGTTCTGGCATACCCAGCAGGTGATTTTGGCGTGTCAGGGAGGTGGTACCGGTGAGTCGAGCAGGTGGTTCCGGCGTGCTCAGCAGGTGGTTCAGGCGGTTCTGGCAGGTGGTATCCGTGTGTTCGGGGTGTGGTTCCAGCATCTCATGAACACGTTTCTGGCACGTCTGAGATGTGGTTCCACCCGGCCCGACAGGTGTTTCCGCAGTGTCCGCCAAGCGGTTCTGGCGTAGTTGGCAGGTGATTTTGGCATGACTGGCAGGTGGTTCCAGCAAGCCTGGCAGGTGATTCCAAAGTGTTCACCAACTGGTTGTGGCGTAGCCGGCAGGTGATTTTTGCGTGATCGGCAGGTGGTTCTGGCGAGTCGAGCAGGTGGTTCCGGCGTGCTCGGCTAGTGCTTCCGGGGTCATTGGCACGGGGTTCTGGCATGTCTGAGAGGTGGTTCCTGCATGCCCGGCAAGTGATTCCGGAGTGTTCGCCAAGTGGTTCTGGCATAGTCGGCAGGTGATTTTGGCATGTCCGGCAGGTGGTTCAGGCGAGTTGAGCAGGTGGTTCCAACGTGCTTGGCAGGTGCTTCCGGCGTCTCCGGCACGTGTTTCTGGCACATCTGACAGGTGGTTCCGGCATGCCCGAAAGGTGATTCCGGTCTGTCCGGTAGGTGGTTCCAGCCTGCACGGCATGTGGTTCTGGTACGTCTCAGAGGTGGTTGCGCATGCCCAACAGGTGATTCCGGACTGTCCGCCACATGGTTCTGGCACGTCTGAGAGGTGGTTCCGGCATGCCCGGCAGGTCATCCCAGAGAGTCCTCCAAGTGGTTCTGGCATAACACGCAGGTGATTTTGGCGTGTCTGGCAGGTTGTTCCGTTGTGCTTGGCAGGTGGTTCAGGTTTGGCCGGCAGGTGGTTCCAGACTGTCCAGGACGTGTTTCCAGCTTCTCCGGCAGGTGGTTCTGGTACGTCTGAGAGGTGGTTCCGCCATGGCTGTCAGGTGATTCCGGACCGTCCCCCAGGTGGTTCTGGCATAGCCAGCAGTTAATATTGGCTTGTCCGGCAGTTGGTTCCAGCGAGTCGAACAGGTGGCTCTGGCGTGCTCGGCAGGTGGTTCCGGTCTGTCCGGTAGGTGATTCCAGCGTGTCCGGCACTTCTGAAAGGTGGTTCCGGCATGCGCGACAGGTGATTTCGGAGTTTCTGCCAGGTGGTTCTGGCGTACCCGGCAGGTGATTTTGGCGTGTCCGGCAGGTGTTTCTGCCGAGTCGAGCAGGTGGCTCCGTCATGCTCGGCAGGTGCTTCCGTCGTCTCCGGCACGTGGGTCTGGTGTGTCTGAGAGCTGGTTCCGGCATGTCCGGCAGATGATTCCGGAGTGTCCGCCAAGTGGTTCTGGCATACCCGGCTGGTGATTTGGGCATGTCAGGTAGGTGGTTCCGGCGAGTCGAGCAGGTGGCTCCGGCGTGCTCGGCAGGTTGTTCAGACGGGTCTGGCAGGTGTTTTCCGTCTGTTCGGGGTGTGGTTCCAGCATCTCATGCACATGGTTCTGGCATGTCTGAGATGTGGTTCCGGCCGGCCCGACAGGTGTTTCCACAGTGTCCGCCAAGTGGTACTGGCGTAGTTGGCAGGTGATTTTGGCATGACCGGCAGGTGGTTCCAGCAAGCCTGGCAGGTGATTCCGAAGTGTTCCCCAACTGGTTGTGGCGTAGCCGGCAGGTGATTTTTGCGTGTCCGGCAGGTGGTTCTGGCGAGTCGAGCAGGTGGTTCCGGCGTGCTCGGCAGGTGCTTCCGGGGTCATTGGCACGTGGTTCTGGCATATCTGAGAGGTGGTTCCGGCATGCCCGGCAGGTGATTCCGGAGTGTTCGCCAAGTGTTTCCGGCGTAGCCGGCAGGTGATTTTGCATGTCCAGCGGTCGTTCCGGCGGGTCGAGCCGGTGGTTCCGGCGTGTCCGGCAGGTGGTTCCGGTCTGTCCGGCAGGTGGTTCTGCGGTGTCCGGCACGAGGTTCAGTCTGAGAGGCTGTGCCGGCATGCCCTCACGTGATTCCGGCTTGTCCCCGAAGTGGTGCTGGTGTAGCGGGCAGGTGATTTTGGCGTGTCCGGCAGGTGGTTCAGGCGAGTTGAGCAGGTGGTTGCGACGTGCTCGGCAGGTGCTTCCGGCGTCTCCGGCACGTGTTTCTGGCACATCTGACTGGTGGTTGCGGCATGCCCAAAAGTTGATTCCGGTCTGTCCGGTAGGTGGTTCCGGCGTGCATGGCACGTGGTTCTGGTACGTGTCAGAGGTGGTTGCGTATGCCCAACAGGTGATTCCGGACTGTCCGCCACGTGCTTCTGGCACGTCTGAGAGGTGGTTCCAACATGCCCGGCAGGTCATTTCGGAGAGTCGTCCAAGTGGTTCTGGCGTAGCCCGCAGGTGATTTTGGCGTGTCCGTCAGGTGGTTCCGCCGTGCTCGGCAGGTGGTTCAGGTATGGCCGTCACGTGGTTCCAGTCTGTCCAGGACGTGTTTCCAGCTTCTCCGGCAGGTGGTTCTGGTACGTCTGAGAGGTGGTTCCGCCATGGCTGGCAGGTGATCCCGGACTGTCCCCCAGGAGGTTCTGGCATAGCCAGCAGTTGATATTGGCCTGTCCGGCAGGTGGTTCCAGCGAGTCGAACAGGTGGCTCCGGCGTTCTTGGCAGGTGGTTCCGGTCTGTCCGGTAGGTGTTTCCGGCCTGTCTGGCACGTGCTTCCGGCACGTCTGAGAGGTGGTTCCGTCATGCACGGCAGGTGATTCCGGAGTGTCCGCCAGGTGGTTCTGGCGTACCCAGCAGGTGATTTTGGCGTGTCCGGCAGGTGTTTCTGGCGAGTCGAGCAGGTGGCTCCGGCATGCTCGGCAGGTGCTTCCGGCGTCTCCGGCACTTGGTTCTGGTGTGTCTGAGAGCTGGTTCCGGCATGTCCGGCAGATGATTCCGGAGTGTCCGCCAAGTGGTTCTGGCATACCCAGCAGGTGATTTTGGCGTGTCAGGGAGGTGGTACCGGTGAGTCGAGCAGGTGGTTCCGGCGTGCTCAGCAGGTGGTTCAGGCGGTTCTGGCAGGTGGTATCCGTGTGTTCGGGGTGTGGTTCCAGCATCTCATGAACACGTTTCTGGCACGTCTGAGATGTGGTTCCAGCCGGCCCGACAGGTGTTTCCGCAGTGTCCGCCAAGCGGTTCTGGCCTAGTTGGCAGGTGATTTTGGCATGACTGGCAGGTGATTCCAAAGTGTTCACCAACTGGTTGTGGCGTAGCCGGCAGGTGAATTTTGCGTGATCGGCAGGTGGTTCTGGCGAGTCGAGCAAGTGGTTCCGGCGTGCTCGGCTGGTGCTTCCGGGGTCATTGGCACGGGGTTCTGGCATGTCTGAGAGGTGGTTCCTGCATGCCCGGCAAGTGATTCCGGAGTGTTCGCCAAGTGGTTCTGGCATAGTCGGCAGGTGATTTTGGCATGTCCGGCAGGTGGTTCAGGCGAGTTGAGCAGGTGGTTCCAACGTGCTTGGCAGGTTCTACCGGCGTCTCCGGCACGTGTTTCTGGCACATCTGACAGGTGGTTCCGGCATGCCCGAAAGGTGATTCCGGTCTGTCCGGTAGGTGGTTCCAGCCTGCACGGCATGTGGTTCTGGTACGTCTCAGAGGTGGTTGCGCATGCCCAACAGGTGATTCCGGACTGTCCGCCACATGGTTCTGGCACGTCTGAGAGGTGGTTCCGGCATGCCCGGCAGGTCATCCCAGAGAGTCCTCCAAGTGGTTCTGGCATAACACGCAGGTGATTTTGGCGTGTCTGGCAGGTTGTTCCGTTGTGCTTGGCAGGTGGTTCAGGCTTGGCCGGCAGGTGGTTCCAGACTGTCCAGGACGTGTTTCCAGCTTCTCCGGCAGGTGGTTCTGGTACGTCTGAGAGGTGGTTCCGCCATGGCTGGCAGGCGATTCCGGACTGTCCCCCAGGTGGTTCTGGCATAGCCAGCAGTTGATATTGGCCTGTCCGTCACGTGGTTCCAGCGAGCCGAACAGTTGGCTCCGGCGTGCTCGGCAGGTGGTTCCGGTCTGTCCGGTAGGTGATTCCGGCGTTTCCGGCACGTGCTTCCGGCACGTCTGAGAGGTGGTTCCGGCATGCGCGACAGGTGGTTTCGGAGTGTCCGCCAGGTGGTTCTGGCGTACCCGGCAGGTGATTTTGGCGTGTCCGGCAGGTGTTTCTGGCGAGTCGAGCAGGTGGCTCCGGCATGCTCGGCAGGTGCTTCCGGCGTCTCCGGCACGTGGTTCTGGTGTGTCTGAGAGCTGGTTCCGGCATGTCCGGCAGATGATTCCGGAGTGTCCGCCAAGTGGTTCTGGCATACCCGGCTGTTGATTTGGGCATGTCAGGTAGGTTGCTCCGGCGTGCTCGGCAGGTTGTTCAGACGGGTCTGGAAGGTGTTTTCCGTCTGTTCGGGGTGTGGTTCCAGCATCTCATGCACATGGTTCTGGCACGTCTGAGATGTGGTTCCGGCCGGCCCGACAGGTGTTTCCACAGTGTCCGCCAAGTGGTACTGGCGTAGTTGGCAGGTGATTTTGGCATGACCGGCAGGTGGTTCCAGCAAGCCCGGCAGGTGATTCCGAAGTGTTCCCCAACTGGTTGTGGCGTAGCCGGCAGGTGATTTTTGCGTGTCCGGCAGGTGGTTCTGGCGAGTCGAGCAGGTGGTTCCGGCGTGCTCGGCAGGTGCTTCCGGGGTCATTGGCACGTGGTTCTGGCATATCTGAGAGGTGTTTCCGGCATGCCCGGCAGGTGACTCCGGAGTGTTCGCCCAGTGTTTCCGGCGTAGCCGGCAGGTGATTTTGCATGTCCAGCGGTCGTTCCGGCGGGTCGAGCCGGTGGTTCCGGCGTGTCCGGCAGGTGGTTCCGGTCTGTCCGGCAGGTGGTTCTGTGGTGTCCGGCACGAGGTTCAGTCTGAGAGGCTGTGCCGGCATGCCCCTCACGTGATTCCGGCTTGTCCCCGAAGTGGTGCTGGTGTAGCGGGCAGGTGATTTAGGCGTGTCCGGCAGGTGGTTCAGGCGAGTTGAGCAGGTGGTTGCGACGTGCTCGGCAGGTGCTTCCGGCGTCTCCGGCACGTGTTTCTGGCACATCTGACTGGTGGTTCCGGCATGCCCAAATGTTGATTCCGGTCTGTCCGGTAGGTGGTTCCGGCGTGCACGGCACGTGGTTCTGGTACGTGTCAGAGGTGGTTGCGTATGCCCAACAGGTGATTCCGGACTGTCCGCCACGTGCTTCTGGCACGTCTGAGAGGTGGTTCCAACATGCCCGGCAGGTCATTTCAGAGAGTCGTCCAAGTGGTTCTGGCGTAGCCCGCAGGTGATTTTGGCGTGTCCGGCAGGTGGGTCCGCCGTGCTCGGCAGGTGGTTCAGGCATGGCCGTCACGTGGTTCCAGTCTGTCCAGGACGTGTTTCCAGCTTCTCCGGCAGGTGGTTCTGGTACGTCTGAGAGGTGGTTCCGCCATGGCTGGCAGGTGATCCCGGACTGTCCCCCAGGTGGTTCTGGCATAGCCAGCATTTGATATTGGCCTGTCCGGCAGGTGGTTCCAGCGAGTCAAACAGGGTGCTCCGGCGTTCTTGGATGTGGTTCCGGTCTGTCCGGTAGGTGATTCCGGCGTGTCCGGCACGTGCTTCCGGCACGTCTGAGAGGTGGTTCCGGCATGCGCGGCAGGTGATTCCGTAGTGTCCGCCAGGTGGTTCTGGCATACCCGGCAGGTGATTTTGGCGTGTCCGGCAGGTGTTTCTGGCGAGTCGAGCAGGTGGCTCCGGCATGCTCGGCAGGTGCTTCCGGCGTCTCCGGCACTTGGTTCTGGTGTGTCTGAGAGCTGGTTCCGGCATGTCCGGCAGATGATTCCGGAGTGTCCGCCAAGTGGTTCTGGCATACCCAGCAGGTGATTTTGGCGTGTCAGGGAGGTGGTACCGGTGAGTCGAGCAGGTGGTTCCGGCGTGCTCAGCAGGTGGTTCAGGCGGTTCTGGCAGGTGGTATCCGTGTTCGGGGTGTGGTTCCAGCATCTCATGAACACGTTTCTGGCACGTCTGAGATGTGGTTCCAGCCGGCCCGACAGGTGTTTCCGCAGTGTCCGCCAAGCGGTTCTGGCGTAGTTGGCAGGTGATTTTGGCATGACTGGCAGGTGGTTCCAGCAAGCCTGGCAGGTGATTCCAAAGTGTTCCCCAACTGGTTGTGGCGTAGCCGGCAGGTGATTTTTGCGTGTCCGGCAGGAGGTTCTGGCGAGTCGAGCAGGTGGTTCCGGCGTGCTCGGCAGGTGCTTCCGGGGTCATTGGCACGTGGTTCTGGCATATCTGAGAGGTGGTTCCGGCATGCCCGGCAGGTGATTCCGGAGTGTTCGCCAAGTGTTTCCGGCGTAGCCGGCAGGTGATTTTGCATGTCCAGCGGTCGTTCCGGCGGGTCGAGCCGGTGGTTCCGGCGTGTCCGGCAGGTGGTTCCGGTCTGTCCGGCAGGTGGTTCTGTGGTGTCCGGCACGAGGTTCAGTCTGAGAGGCTGTGCCGGCATGCCCCTCACATGATTCCGGCTTGTCCCCGAAGTGGTGCTGGTGTAGCGGGCAGGTGATTTTGGCGTGTCCGGCAGGTGGTTCAGGCGAGTTGAGCAGGTGGTTGCGACGTGCTCGGCAGGTGCTTCCGGCGTCTCCCCCACGTGTTTCTGGCACATCTGACTGGTGGTTGCGGCATGCCCAAAAGTTGATTCCGGTCTGTCCGGTAGGTGGTTCCGTCGTGCACGGCACGTGGTTCTGGTACGTGTCAGAGGTGGTTGCGTATGCCCAACAGGTGATTCCGGACTGTCCGCCACGTGCTTCTGGCACGTCTGAGAGGTGGTTCCAACATGCCCGGCAGGTCATTTCGGAGAGTCGTCCAAGTGGTTCTGGCGTAGCCCTCAGGTGATTTTGGCGTGTCCGGCAGGTGGTTCCGCCGTGCTCGGCAGGTGGTTCAGGCATGGCCGTCACGTGGTTCCAGTCTGTCCAGGACGTGTTTCCAGCTTCTCCGGCAGGTGGTTCTGGTACGTCTGAGAGGTGGTTCCGCCATGGCTGGCAGGTGATCCCGGACTGTCCCCCAGGTGGTTCTGGCATAGCCAGCAGTTGATATTGGCCTGTCCGGCAGGTGGTTCCAGCGAGCCGAACAGGTGGCTCCGGCGTTCTTGGCAGGTGGTTCCGGTCTGTCCGGTAGGTGTTTCCGGCGTGTCTGGCACGTGCTTCCGGCACGTCTGAGAGGTGGTTCCGGCATGCGCGACAGGTGGTTTCGGAGTGTCCGCCAGGTGGTTCTGGCGTACCCGGCAGGTTATTTTGGCGTGTCCGGCAGGTGTTTCTGGCGAGTCGAGAAGGTGGCTCCGGCATGCTCGGCAGGTGCTTCCGGCGTCTCCGGCACGTGGTTCTGGTGTGTCTGAGAGCTGGTTCCGGCATGTCCGGCAGATGATTCCGGAGTGTCCGCCCAGTGGTTCTGGCATACCCGGCTGGTGATTTGGGCATGTCAGGTAGGTGGCTCCGGCGTGCTCGGCAGGTTGTTCAGACTGGTCTGGAAGGTGTTTTCCGTCTGTTCGGGGTGTGGTTCCAGCATCTCATGCACATGGCTCCGGCACGTCTGAGATGTGGTTCCGGCCGGCCCGAAAGGTGTTTCCACAGTGTCCGCCAAGTGGTACTGGCGTAGTTGGCAGGTGATTTTGGCATGACCGGCAGGTGGTTCCAGCAAGCCCGGCAGGTGATTCCGAAGTGTTCCCCAACTGGTTGTGGCGTAGCCGGCAGGTGATTTTTGCGTGTCCGGCAGGTGGTTCTGGCGAGTCGACCAGGTGGTTCCGGCGTGCTCCGCAGGTGCTTCCGGGGTCATTGGCACGTGGTTCTGGCATATCTGAGAGGTGGTTCCGGCATGCCCGGCAGGTGATTCCGGAGTGTTCGCCAAGTGTTTCCGGCGTAGCCGGCAGGTGATTTTGCATGTCCAGCGGTCGTTCCGGCGGGTCGAGCCGGTGGTTCCGGCGTGTCCGGCAGGTGGTTCCGGTCTGTCCGGCAGGTGGTTCTGTGGTGTCCGGCACGAGGTTCAGTCTGAGAGGCTGTGCCGGCATGCCCCTCACGTGATTCCGGCTTGTCCCCGAAGTGGTGCTGGTGTAGCGGGCAGGTGATTTTGGCGTGTCCGGCAGGTGGTTCAGGCGAGATGAGCAGGTGGTTGCGACGTGCTCGGCAGGTGCTTCCGGCGTCTCCGGCACGTGTTTCTGGCACATCTGACTGGTGGTCCCGGCATGCCCAAAAGTTGATTCCGGTCTGTCCGGTAGGTGGTTCCGGCGTACACGGCACGTGGTTCTGGTGCGTGTCAGAGGTGGTTGCGTATGCCCAACAGGTGATTCCGGACTGTCCGCCACGTGCTTCTGGCACGTCTGAGAGGTGGTTCCAACATGCCCGGCAGGTCATTTCAGAGAGTCGTCCAAGTGGTTCTGGCGTAGCCCTCAGGTGATTTTGGCGTGTCCGGCAGGTGGTTCCGCCGTGCTCGGCAGGGGGTTCAGGCATGGCCGTCACGTGGTTCCAGTCTGTCCAGGACGTGTTTCCAGCTTCTCCGGCAGGTGGTTCTGGTACGTCTGAGAGGTGGTTCCGCCATGGCTGGCAGGTGATCCCGGACTGTCCCCCAGGTGGTTCTGGCATAGCCAGCAGTTGATATTGGCCTGTCCGGCAGGTGGTTCCAGCGAGCCGAACAGGTGGCTCCGGCGTTCTTGGCAGGTGGTTCCGGTCTGTCCGGTAGGTGTTTCCGGCGTGTCTGGCACGTGCTTCCGGCACGTCTGAGAGGTGGTTCCGGCATGCGCGACAGGTGGTTTCGGAGTGTCCGCCAGGTGGTTCTGGCGTACCCGGCAGGTTATTTTGGCGTGTCCGGCAGGTGTTTCTGGCGAGTCGAGAAGGTGGCTCCGGCATGCTCGGCAGGTGCTTCCGGCGTCTCCGGCACGTGGTTCTGGTGTGTCTGAGAGCTGGTTCCGGCATGTCCGGCAGATGATTCTGGAGTGTCCGCCAAGTGGTTCTGGCATACCCGGCTGGTGATTTGTGCATGTCAGGTAGGTGGCTCCGGCGTGCTCGGCAGGTTGTTCAGACGGGTCTGGCAGGTGTTTTCCGTCTGTTCGGGGTGTGGTTCCAGCATCTCATGCACATGGTTATGGCATGTCTGAGACGTGGTTCCGGCCGGCCCGACAGGTGTTTCCACAGTGTCCGCCAAGTGGTACTGGCGTAGTTGGCAGGTGATTTTGGCATGACCGGCAGGTGGTTCCAGCAAGCCCGGCAGGTGATTCCGAAGTGTTCCCCAACTGGTTGTGGCGTAGCCGGCAGGTGATTTTTGCGTGTCCGGCAGGTGGTTCTGGCGAGTCGAGCAGGTGGTTCCGGCGTGCTCGGCAGGTGCTTCCGGGGTCATTGGCACGTGGTTCTGGCATATCTGAGAGGTGGTTCCGGCATGCCCGGCAGGTGATTCCGGAGTGTTCGTCAAGTGTTTCCGGCGTAGCCGGCAGGAGATTTTGCATGTCCAGCGGTCGTTCCGGCGGGTCGAGCCGGTGGTTCCGGCGTGTCCGGCAGGTGGTTCCGGTCTGTCCGGCAGGTGGTTCTGTGGTGTCCGGCATGAGGTTCAGTCCGAGAGGCTGTGCCGGCATGCCCCTCACGTGATTCCGGCTTGTCCCCGAAGTGGTGCTGGTGTAGCGGGCAGGTGATTTTGGCGTGTCCGGCAGGTGGTTCAGGCGAGTTGAGCAGGTGGTTGCGACGTGCTCGGCAGGTGCTTCCGGCGTCTCCGGCACGTGTTTCTGGCACATCTGACTGGCGGTTCCGGCATGCCCAAAAGTTGATTCCAGTCTGTCCGGTAGGTGGTTCCGGCGTGCACGGCACGTGGTTCTGGTACGTGTCACAGGTGGTTGCGTATGCCCAACAGGTGATTCCGGACTGTCCGCCACGTGCTTCTGGCACGTCTGAGAGGTGGTTCCAACATGCCCGGCAGGTCATTTCGGAGAGTCGTCCAAGTGGTTCTGGCGTAGCCCGCAGGTGATTTTGGCGTGTCCGGCAGGTGGTTCCGCCGTGCTCGGCAGGTGGTTCAGGCATGTCCGTCACGTGGTTCCAGTCTGTCCAGGACGTGTTTCCAGCTTCTCCGGCAGGTGGTTCTGGTACGTCTGAGAGGTGGTTCCGCCATGGCTGGCAGGTGATCCCGGACTGTCCCCCAGGTGGTTCTGGCATAGCCAGCAGTTGATATTGGCCTGTCCGGCAGGTGGTTCCAGCGAGTCGAACAGGTGGCTCCGGCGTTCTTGGCAGGTGGTTCCGGTCTGTCCGGTAGGTGTTTCCGGCGTGTCTGGCACGTGCTTCCGGCACGTCTGAGAGGTGGTTCCGTCATGCGCGGCAGGTGATTCCGGAGTGTCCGCCAGGTGGTTCTGGCGTACCCGGCAGGTGATTTTGGCGTGTCCGGCAGGTGTTCCTGGCGAGTCGAGCAGGTGGCTCCGGCATGCTCGGCAGGTGCTTCCGGCGTCTCCGGCACTTGGTTCTGGTGTGTCTGAGAGCTGGTTCCGGCATGTCCGGCAGATGATTCCGGAGTTTCCGCCAAGTGGTTCTGGCATACCAGGCAGGTGATTTTGGCGTGTCAGGGAGGTGGTACCGGTGAGTCGAGCAGGTGGTTCCGGCGTGCTCAGCAGGTGGTTCAGGCGGTTCTGGCAGGTGGTATCCGTGTGTTCGGGGTGTGGTTCCAGCATCTCATGAACACGTTTCTGGCAAGTCTGAGATGTGGTTCCAGCCGGCCCGACAGGTGTTTCCGCAGTGTCCGCCAAGCGCTTCTGGCGTAGTTGGCAGGTGATTTTGGCATGACTGGCAGGTGGTTCCAGCAAGCCTGGCAGGTGATTCCAAAGTGTTCACCAACTGGTTGTGGCGTAGCCGGCAGGTGATTTTTGCGTGATCGGCAGGTGGTTCTGGCGAGTCGAGCAGGTGGTTCCGGCGTGCTCGGCTGGTGCTTCCGGGGTCATTGGCACGGGGTTCTGGCATCTCTGAGAGGTGGTTCCTGCATGCCCGGCAAGTGATTCCGGAGTGTTCGCCAAGTGGTTCTGGCATAGTGGGCAGGTGATTTTGGCATGTCCGGCAGGTGGTTCAGGCGAGTTGAGCAGGTGGTTCCAACGTGCTTGGCAGGTGCTTCCGGCGTCTCCGGCACGTGTTTCTGGCACATCTGACAGGTGGTTCCGGCATGCCCGAAAGGTGATTCCGGTCTGTCCGGTAGGTGGTTCCAGCCGGCACGGCATGTGGTTCTGGTACGTCTCAGAGGTGGTTGCGCATGCCCAACAGGTGATTCCGGACTGTCCGCCACATGGTTCTGGCACGTCTGAGAGGTGGTTCCGGCATGCCCGGCAGGTCATCCCAGAGAGTCCTCCAAGTGGTTCTGGCATAACACGCAGGTGATTTTGGCGTGTCGGGCAGGTTGCTCCGTTGTGCTTGGCAGGTGGTTCAGGCTTGGCCGGCAGGTGGTTCCAGACTGTCCAGGACGTGTTTCCAGCTTCTCCGGCAGGTGGTTCTGGTACGTCTGAGAGGTGGTTCCGCCATGGCTGGCAGGTGATTCCGGACCGTCCCCCAGGTGGTTCTGGCATAGCCAGCAGTTGATATTGGCCTGTCCGGCAGGTGGTTCCAGCGAGTTGAACAGGTGGCTCCGGCGTACTCGGCAGGTGGTTCCGGTCTGTCCGGTAGGTCATTCCAGCGTGTCCGGCACGTGCTTCCGGCACGTCTGAGAGGTGGTTCCGGCATGCGCGACAGGTGGTTTCGGAGTGTCCGCCAGGTGGTTCTGGCGTACCCGGCAGGTGATTTTGGCGTGTCCGGCAGGTGTTTCTGGCGAGTCGAGCAGGTGGCTCCGGCATGCTCGGCAGGTGCTTCCGGCGTCTCCGGCTCGTGGTTCTGGTGTGTCTGAGAGCTGGTTCCGGCATGTCCGGCAGATGATTCCGGAGTGTCCGCCAAGTGGTTCTGGCATACCCGGCTGGTGATTTGGGCATGTCAGGTAGGTGGCTCCGGCGTGCTCGGCAGGTTGTTCAGACGGGTCTGGCAGGTGTTTTCCGTCTGTTCTGGGTGTGGTTCCAGCATCTCATGCACATGGTTCTGGCACGTCTGAGATGTGGTTCCGGCCGGCCCGACAGGTGTTTCCACAGTGTCCGCCAAGTGGTACTGGCGTAGTTGGCAGGTGATTTTGGCATGACCGGCAGGTGGTTCCAGCAAGCCCGGCAGGTGATTCCGAAGTGTTCCCCAACTGGTTGTGGCGTAGCCGGCAGGTGATTTTTGCGTGTCCGGCAGGTGGTTCTGGCGAGTCGAGCAGGTGGTTCCGGCGTGCTCCGCAGGTGCTTCCGGGGTCATTGGCACGTGGTTCTGGCATATCTGAGAGGTGGTTCCGGCATGCCCGGCAGGTGATTCCGGAGTGTTCGCCAAGTGTTTCCGGCGTAGCCGGCAGGTGATTTTGCATGTCCAGCGGTCGTTCCGGCGGGTCGAGCTGGTGGTTCCGGCGTGTCCGGCAGGTGGTTCCGGTCTGTCCGGCAGGTGGTTCTGTGGTGTCCGGCACGAGGTTCAGTCTGAGAGGCTGTGCCGGCATGCCCCTCACGTGATTCCGGCTTGTCCCCGAAGTGGTGCTGGTGTAGCGGGCAGGTGATTTTGGCGTGTCCGGCAGGTGGTTCAGGCGAGTTGAGCAGGTGGTTGCGACGTGCTCGGCAGGTGCTTCCGGCGTCTCCGGCACGTGTTTCTGGCACATCTGACTGGTGGTTGCGGCATGCCCAAAAGTTGATTCCGGTCTGTCCGGTAGGTGGTTCCGGCGAGCACGGCACGTGGTTCTGGTACGTGTCAGAGGTGGTTGCGTATGCCCAACAGGTGATTCCGGACTGTCCGCCACGTGCTTCCGGCACGTCTGAGAGGTGGTTCCGTCATGCGCGGCAGGTGATTCCGGAGTGTCCGCCAGGTGGTTCTGGCGTACCCAGCAGGTGATTTTGGCGTGTCCGGCAGGTGTTTCTGGCGAGTCGAGCCGGTGGCTCCGGCATGCTCGGCAGGTGCTTCCGGCGTCTCCGGCACTTGGTTCTGGTGTGTCTGAGAGCTGGTTCCGGCATGTCCGGGAGATGATTCCGGAGTGTATGCCAAGTGGTTCTGGCATACCCAGCAGGTGATTTTGGCGTGTCAGGGAGGTGGTACCGGTGAGTCGAGCAGGTGGTTCCGGCGTGCTCAGCAGGTGGTTCAGGCGGTTCTGGCAGGTGGTATCCGTCTGTTCGGGGTGTGGTTCCAGCATCTCATGAACTCGTTTCTGGCAAGTCTGAGATGTGGTTCCAGCCGGCCCGACAGGTGTTTCCGCAGTGTCCGCCAAGCGGTTCTGGCCTAGTTGGCAGGTGATTTTGGCATGACTGGCAGGTGGTTCCAGCAAGCCTGGCAGGTGATTCCAAAGTGTTCACCAACTGGTTGTGGCGTAGCCGGCAGGTGATTTTTGCGTGATCGGCAGGTGGTTCTGGCGAGTCGAGCAGGTGGTTCCGGCGTGCTCGGCTGGTGCTTCCGGGGTCATTGGCACGGGGTTCTGGCATGTCTGAGAGGTGGTTCCTGCATGCCCGGCAAGTGATTCCGGAGTGTTCGCCAAGTGGTTCTGGCATAGTCGGCAGGTGATTTTGGCATGTCCGGCAGGTGGTTCAGGCGAGTTGAGCAGGTGGTTCCAACGTGCTTGGCAGGTGCTTCCGGCGTCTCCGGCACGTGTTTCTGGCACATCTGACAGGTGGTTCCGGCATGCCCGAAAGGTGATTCCGGTCTGTCCGGTAGGTGGTTCCAGCCGGCACGGCATGTGGTTCTGGTACGTCTCAGAGGTGGTTGCGCATGCCCAACAGGTGATTCCGGACTGTCCGCCACATGGTTCTGGCACGTCTGAGAGGTGGTTCCGGCATGCCCGGCAGGTCATCCCAGAGAGTCCTCCAAGTGGTTCTGGCATAAAACGCAGGTGATTTTGGCGTGACAGGCAGGTTGTTCCGTTGTGCTTGGCAGGTGGTTCAGGCTTGGCCGGCAGGTGGTTCCAGACTGTCCAGGACGTGTTTCCAGCTTCTCCGGGAGGTGGTTCTGGTACGTCTGAGAGGTGGTTCCGCCATGGCTGGCAGGTGATTCCGGACCGTCCCCCAGGTGGTTCTGGCATAGCCAGCAGTTGATATTGGCCTGTCCGGCAGGTGGTTCCAGAGAGTCGAACAGGTGGCTCCGGCGTGCTCGGCAGGTGGTTCCGGTCTGTCCGGTAGGTGATTCCGGCGTTTCCGGCATGTGCTTCCGGCATGCGCGACAGGTGGTTTCGGAGTGTCCGCCAGGTGGTTCTGGCGTACCCGGCAGGTGATTTTGGCATGTCCGGCAGGTGTTTCTGGCGAGTCGAGCAGGTGGCTCCGGCATGCTCGGCAGGTGCTTCCGGCGTCTCCGGCACGTGGTTCTGGTGTGTCTGAGAGCTGGTTCCGGCATGTCCGGCAGATGATTCCGGAGTTTTCCGCCAAGTGGTTCTGGCATACCCTGCTGGTGATTTGGGCATGTCAGGTAGGTGGCTCCGGCGTGCTCGGCAGGTTGTTCAGACGGGTCTGGCAGGTGTTTTCCGTCTGTTCGGGGTGTGGTTCCAGCATCTCATGCACATGGTTCTGGCACGTCTGAGATGTGGTTCCGGCCGGCCCGACAGGTGTTTCCACAGTGTCCGCCAAGTGGTACTGGCGTAGTTGGCAGGTGATTTTGGCATGACCGGCAGGTGGTTCCAGCAAGCCCGGCAGGTGATTCCGAAGTGTTCCCCAACTGGTTGTGGCGTAGCCGGCAGGTGATTTTTGCGTGTCCGGCAGGTGGTTCTGGCGAGTCGAGCAGGTGGTTCCGGCGTGCTCGGCAGGTGCTTCCGGGGTCATTGGCACGTGGTTCTGGCATATCTGAGAGGTGGTTCCGGCATGCCCGGCAGGTGATTCCGGAGTGTTCGCCAAGTGTTTCCGGCGTAGCCGGCAGGTGATTTTGCATGTCCAGCGGTCGTTCCGGCGGGTCGAGCCGGTGGTTCCGGCGTGTCCGGCAGGTGGTTCCGGTCTGTCCGGCAGGTGGTTCTGTGGTGTCCGGCACGAGGTTCAGTCTGAGAGGCTGTGCCGGCATGCCCCTCACGTGATTCCGGCTTGTCCCCGAAGTGGTGCTGGTGTAGCGGGCAGGTGATTTTGGCTTGTCCGGCAGGTGGTTCAGGCGAGTTGAGCAGGTGGTGGCGACGTGCTCGGCAGGTGCTTCCGGCGTCTCCGGCACGTGTTCCTGGCACACCTGACTGGTGGTTCCGGCATGCCCAAAAGTTGATTCCGGTCTGTCCGGTAGGTGGTTCCGGCGTGCACGGCACGTGGTTCTGGTACGTGTCACAGGTGGTTGCGTATGCCCAACAGGTGATTCCGGACTGTCCGCCACGTGCTTCTGGCACGTCTGAGAGGTGGTTCCAACATGCCCGGCAGGTCATTTCGGAGAGTCGTCCAAGTGGTTCTCGCGTAGCCCGCAGGTGGTTCCGCCGTGCTCGGCAGGTGGTTCAGGCATGGCCGTCACGTGGTTCCAGTCTGTCCAGGACGTGTTTCCAGCTTCTCCGGCAGTTGGTTCTGGTACGTCTGAGAGGTGGTTCCGCCATGGCTGGCAGGTGATCCCGGACTGTCCCCCAGGTGGTTCTGGCATAGCCAGTAGTTGATATTGGCCTGTCCGGCAGGTGGTTCCAGCGAGTCGAACAGGTGGCTCCGGCGTTCTTGGCAGGTGGTTCCGGTCTGTCCGGTAGGTGTTTCCGGCGTGTCTGGCACGTGCTTCCGGCACGTCTGAGAGGTGGTTCCGTCATGCGCGACAGGTGATTCCGTAGTGTCCGCCAGGTGGTTCTGGCGTGTCAGGCAGGTGTTCCTGGCGAGTCGAGCAGGTGGCTCCGGCATGCTCGGCAGGTGCTTCCGGCGTCTCCGGCACTTGGTTCTGGTGTGTCTGAGAGCTGGTTCCGGCATGTCCGGCAGATGATTCCGGAGTGTCCGCCAAGTGGTTCTGGCATACCTGGCTGGTGATTTGGGCATGTCAGGTAGGTGGCTCCGGCGTGCTCGGCAGGTTGTTCAGACGGGTCTGGCAGGTGTTTTCCGTCTGTTCTGGGTGTGGTTCCAGCATCTCATGCACATGGTTCTGGCACGTCTGAGATGTGGTTCCGGCCGGCCCGACAGGTGTTTCCACAGTGTCCGCCAAGTGGTACTGGCGTAGTTGGCAGGTGATTTTGGCATGACCGGCAGGTGGTTCCAGCAAGCCCGGCAGGTGATTCCGAAGTGTTCCCCAACTGGTTGTGGCGTAGCCGGCAGGTGATTTTTGCGTGTCCGGCAGGTGGTTCTGGCGAGTCGAGCAGGTGGTTCCGGCGTGCTCCGCAGGTGCTTCCGGGGTCATTGGCACGTGGTTCTGGCATATCTGAGAGGTGGTTCCGGCATGCCCGGCAGGTGATTCCGGAGTGTTCGCCAAGTGTTTCCGGCGTAGCCGGCAGGTGATTTTGCATGTCCAGCGGTCGTTCCGGCGGGTCGAGCTGGTGGTTCCGGCGTGTCCGGCAGGTGGTTCCGGTCTGTCCGGCAGGTGGTTCTGTGGTGTCCGGCACGAGGTTCAGTCTGAGAGGCTGTGCCGGCATGCCCCTCACGTGATTCCGGCTTGTCCCCGAAGTGGTGCTGGTGTAGCGGGCAGGTGATTTTGGCGTGTCCGGCAGGTGGTTCAGGCGAGTTGAGCAGGTGGTTGCGACGTGCTCGGCAGGTGCTTCCGGCGTCTCCGGCACGTGTTTCTGGCACATCTGACTGGTGGTTGCGGCATGCCCAAAAGTTGATTCCGGTCTGTCCGGTAGGTGGTTCCGGAGAGCACGGCACGTGGTTCTGGTACGTGTCAGAGGTGGTTGCGTATGCCCAACAGGTGATTCCGGACTGTCCGCCACGTGCTTCCGGCACGTCTGAGAGGTGGTTCCGTCATGCGCGGCAGGTGATTCCGGAGTGTCCGCCAGGTGGTTCTGGCGTACCCAGCAGGTGATTTTGGCGTGTCCGGCAGGTGTTTCTGGCGAGTCGAGCAGGTGGCTCCGGCATGCTCGGCAGGTGCTTCCGGCGTCTCCGGCACTTGGTTCTGGTGTGTCTGAGAGCTGGTTCCGGCGTGTCCGGGAGATGATTCCGGAGTGTACGCCAAGTGGTTCTGGCATACCCAGCAGGTGATTTTGGCGTGTCAGGGAGGTGGTACCGGTGAGTCGAGCAGGTGGTTCCGGCGTGCTCAGCAGGTGGTTCAGGCGGTTCTGGCAGGTGGTATCCGTCTGTTCGGGGTGTGGTTCCAGCATCTCATGAACTCGTTTCTGGCAAGTCTGAGATGTGGTTCCAGCCGGCCCGACAGGTGTTTCCGCAGTGTCCGCCAAGCGGTTCTGGCCTAGTTGGCAGGTGATTTTGGCATGACTGGCAGGTGGTTCCAGCAAGCCTGGCAGGTGATTCCAAAGTGTTCACCAACTGGTTGTGGCGTAGCCGGCAGGTGATTTTTGCGTGATCGGCAGGTGGTTCTGGCGAGTCGAGCAGGTGGTTCCGGCGTGCTCGGCTGGTGCTTCCGGGGTCATTGGCACGGGGTTCTGGCATGTCTGAGAGGTGGTTCCTGCATGCCCGGCAAGTGATTCCGGAGTGTTCGCCAAGTGGTTCTGGCATAGTCGGCAGGTGATTTTGGCATGTCCGGCAGGTGGTTCAGGCGAGTTGAGCAGGTGGTTCCAACGTGCTTGGCAGGTGCTTCCGGCGTCTCCGGCACGTGTTTCTGGCACATCTGACAGGTGGTTCCGGCATGCCCGAAAGGTGATTCCGGTCTGTCCGGTAGGTGGTTCCAGCCGGCACGGCATGTGGTTCTGGTACGTCTCAGAGGTGGTTGCCCATGCCCAACAGGTGATTCCGGACTGTCCGCCACATGGTTCTGGCACGTCTGAGAGGTGGTTCCGGCATGCCCGGCAGGTCATCCCAGAGAGTCCTCCAAGTGGTTCTGGCATAAAACGCAGGTGATTTTGGCGTGACAGGCAGGTTGTTCCGTTGTGCTTGGCAGGTGGTTCAGGCTTGGCCGGCAGGTGGTTCCAGACTGTCCAGGACGTGTTTCCAGCTTCTCCGGGAGGTGGTTCTGGTACGTCTGAGAGGTGGTACCGCCATGGCTGGCAGGTGATTCCGGACCGTCCCCCAGGTGGTTCTGGCATAGCCAGCAGTTGATATTGGCCTGTCCGGCAGGTGGTTCCAGAGAGTCGAACAGGTGGCTCCGGCGTGCTCGGCAGGTGGTTCCGGTCTGTCCGGTAGGTGATTCCGGCGTTTCCGGCATGTGCTTCCGGCATGCGCGACAGGTGGTTTCGGAGTGTCCGCCAGGTGGTTCTGGCGTACCCGGCAGGTGATTTTGGCGTGTCCGGCAGGTGTTTCTGGCGAGTCGAGCAGGTGGCTCCGGCATGCTCGGCAGGTGCTTCCGGCGTCTCCGGCACGTGGTTCTGGTGTGTCTGAGAGCTGGTTCCGGCATGTCCGGCAGATGATTCCGGAGTTTTCCGCCAAGTGGTTCTGGCATACCCTGCTGGTGATTTGGGCATGTCAGGTAGGTGGCTCCGGCGTGCTCGGCAGGTTGTTCAGACGGGTCTGGCAGGTGTTTTCCGTCTGTTCGGGGTGTGGTTCCAGCATCTCATGCACATGGTTCTGGCACGTCTGAGATGTGGTTCCGGCCGGCCCGACAGGTGTTTCCACAGTGTCCGCCAAGTGGTACTGGCGTAGTTGGCAGGTGATTTTGGCATGACCGGCAGGTGGTTCCAGCAAGCCCGGCAGGTGATTCCGAAGTGTTCCCCAACTGGTTGTGGCGTAGCCGGCAGGTGATTTTTGCGTGTCCGGCAGGTGGTTCTGGCGAGTCGAGCAGGTGGTTCCGGCGTGCTCGGCAGGTGCTTCCGGGGTCATTGGCACGTGGTTCTGGCATATCTCAGAGGTGGTTCCGGCATGCCCGGCAGGTGATTCCGGAGTGTTCGCCAAGTGTTTCCGGCGTAGCCGGCAGGTGATTTTGCATGTCCAGCGGTCGTTCCGGCGGGTCGAGCCGGTGGTTCCGGCGTGTCCGGCAGGTGGTTCCGGTCTGTCCGGCAGGTGGTTCTGTGGTGTCCGGCACGAGGTTCAGTCTGAGAGGCTGTGCCGGCATGCCCCTCACGTGATTCCGGCTTGTCCCCGAAGTGGTGCTGGTGTAGCGGGCAGGTGATTTTGGCTTGTCCGGCAGGTGGTTCAGGCGAGTTGAGCAGGTGGTGGCGACGTGCTCGGCAGGTGCTTCCGGCGTCTCCGGCACGTGTTCCTGGCACACCTGACTGGTGGTTCCGGCATGCCCAAAAGTTGATTCCGGTCTGTCCGGTAGGTGGTTCCGGCGTGCACGGCACGTGGTTCTGGTACGTGTCAGAGGTGGTTGCGTATGCCCAACAGGTGATTCCGGACTGTCCGCCACGTGCTTCTGGCACGTCTGAGAGGTGGTTCCAACATGCCCGGCAGGTCATTTCGGAGAGTCGTCCAAGTGGTTCTCGCGTAGCCCGCAGGTGGTTCCGCCGTGCTCGGCAGGTGGTTCAGGCATGGCCGTCACGTGGTTCCAGTCTGTCCAGGACGTGTTTCCAGCTTCTCCGGCAGTTGGTTCTGGTACGTCTGAGAGGTGGTTCCGCCATGGCTGGCAGGTGATCCCGGACTGTCCCCCAGGTGGTTCTGGCATAGCCAGTAGTTGATATTGGCCTGTCCGGCAGGTGGTTCCAGCGAGTCGAACAGGTGGCTCCGGCGTTCTTGGCAGGTGGTTCCGGTCTGTCCGGTAGGTGTTTCCGGCGTGTCTGGCACGTGCTTCCGGCACGTCTGAGAGGTGGTTCCGTCATGCGCGGCTGGTGATTCCGTAGTGTCCGCCAGGTGGTTCTGGCGTGTCCGGCAGGTGTTCCTGGCGAGTCGAGCAGGTGGCTCCGGCATGCTCGGCAGGTGCTTCCGGCGTCTCCGGCACTTGGTTCTGGTGTGTCTGAGAGCTGGTTCCGGCATGTCCGGCAGATGATTCCGGAGTGTCCGCCAAGTGGTTCTGGCATACCCAGCAGGTGATTTTGGCGTGTCAGGGAGGTGGTACTGGTGAGTCGAGCAGGTGGTTCCGGCGTGCTCAGCAGGTGGTTCAGGCGGTTCTGGCAGGTGGTATCCGTCTGTTCGGGGTGTGGTTCCAGCATCTCATGAACACGTTTCTGGCACGTCTGAGATGTGGTTCCAGCCGGCCCGACAGGTGTTTCCGCAGTGTCCGCCAAGCGGTTCTGGCGTAGTTGGCAGGTGATTTTGGCATGACTGGCAGGTGGTTCCAGCAAGCCTGGCAGGTGATTCCAAAGTGTTCCCCAACTGGTTGTGGCGTAGCCGGCGGGTGATTTTTGCGTGATCGGCAGGTGGTTCTGGCGAGTCGAGCAGGTGGTTCCGGCGTGCTCGGCTGGTGCTTCCGGGGTCATTGGCACGGGGTTCTGGCATGTCTGAGAGGTGGTTCCTGCATGCCCGGCAAGTGATTCCGGAGTGTTCGCCAAGTGGTTCTGGCATAGTCGGCAGGTGATTTTGGCATGTCCGGCAGGTGGTTCAGGCGAGTTGAGCAGGTGGTTCCAACGTGCTTGGCAGGTGCTTCCGGCGTCTCCGGCACGTGTTTCTGGCACATCTGACAGGTGGTTCCGGCATGCCCGAAAGGTGATTCCGGTCTGTCCGGTAGGTGGTTCCAGCCGGCACGGCATGTGGTTCTGGTACGTCTCAGAGGTGGTTGCGCATGCCCAACAGGTGATTCCGGACTGTCCGCCACATGGTTCTGGCACGTCTGAGAGGTGGTTCCGGCATGCCCGTCAGGTCATCCCAGAGAGTCCTCCAAGTGGTTCTGGCATAACACGCAGGTGATTTTGGCGTGTCAGGCAGGTTGTTCCGTTGTGCTTGGCAGGTGGTTCAGGCTTGGCCGGCAGGTGGTTCCAGACTATCCAGGACGTGTTTCCAGCTTCTCCGGCAGGTGGTTCTGGTACGTCTGAGAGGTGGTTCCGCCATGGCTGGCAGGTGATCCCGGACAGTCCCCCAGGTGGTTCTGGCATAGCCAGCAGTTGATATTGGCCTGTCCGGCAGGTGGTTCCAGCGAGTCGAACAGGTGGCTCCGGCGTGCTCGGCAGGTGGTTCCGGTCTGTGCGGTAGGTTATTCCGGCGTGTCCGGCACGTGCTTCCGGCACGTCTGAGAGGTGGTTCCGGCATGCGCGACAGGTGGTTTCGGAGTGTCCGCCAGGTGGTTCTGGCGTACCCGGCAGGTGATTTTGGCGTGTCCGGCAGGTGTTTCTGGCGAGTCGAGCAGGTGGCTCCGGCATGTCCGGCAGATGATTCCGGAGTGTCCGCCAAGTGGTTCTGGCATACCCGGCTGGTGATTTGGGCATGTCAGGTAGGTGGCTCCGGCGTGCTCGGCAGGTTGTTCAGACGGGTCTGGCAGGTGTTTTCCGTCTGTTCGGGGTGTGGTTCCAGCATCTCATGCACATGGTTCTGGCACGTCTGAGATGTGGTTCCGGCCGGCCCGACAGGTGTTTCCACAGTGTCCGCCAAGTGGTACTGGCGTAGTTGGCAGGTGATTTTGGCATGACCGGCAGGTGGTTCCAGCAAGCCCGGCAGGTGATTCCGAAGTGTTCCCCAACTGGTTGTGGCGTAGCCGGCAGGTGATTTTTGCGTGTCCGGCAGGTGGTTCTGGCGAGTCGAGCAGGTGGTTCCGGCGTGCTCGGCAGGTGCTTCCGGGGTCATTGGCATGGGGTTCTGGCATATCTGAGAGGTGGTTCCGGCATGCCCGGCAGGTGATTCCGGAGTGTTCGCCAAGTGTTTCCGGCGTAGCCGGCAGGTGATTTTGCATGTCCAGCGGTCGTTCCGGCGGGTCGAGCCGGTGGTTCCGGCGTGTCCGGCAGGTGGTTCCGGTCTGTCCGGCAGGTGGTTCTGTGGTGTCCGGCACGAGGTTCAGTCTGAGAGGCTGTGCCGGCATGCCCCTCACGTGATTCCGGCTTGTCCCCGAAGTGGTGCTGGTGTAGCGGGCAGGTGATTTTGGCGTGTCCGGCAGGTGGTTCAGGCGAGTTGAGCAGGTGGTTGCGACGTGCTCGGCAGGTGCTTCCGGCGTCTCCGGCACGTGTTTCTGGCACATCTGACTGGTGGTTCCGGCATGCCCAAAAGTTGATTCCGGTCTGTCCGGTAGGTGGTTCCGGCGTGCACGGCACGTGGTTCTGGTACGTGTCACAGGTGGTTGCGTATGCCCAACAGGTGATTCCGGACTGTCCGCCACGTGCTTCTGGCACGTCTGAGAGGTGGTTCCAACATGCCCGGCAGGTCATTTCGGAGAGTCGTCCAAGTGGTTCTGGCGTAGCCCGCAGGTGATTTTGGCGTGTCCGGCAGGTGGTTCCGCCGTGCTCGGCAGGTGGTTCAGGCATGGCCGTCACGTGGTTCCAGTCTGTCCAGGACGTGTTTCCAGCTTCTCCGGCAGGTGGTTCTGGTACGTCTGAGAGGTGGTTCCGCCATGGCTGGCAGGTGATCCCGGACTGTCCCCCAGGTGGTTCTGGCATAGCCAGCAGTTGATATTGGCCTGTCCGGCAGGTGGTTCCAGCGAGCCGAACAGGTGGCTCCGGCGTTCTTGGCAGGTGGTTCCGGTCTGTCCGGTAGGTGTTTCCGGCGTGTCTGGCACGTGCTTCCGGCACGTCTGAGAGGTGGTTCCGTCATGCGCGGCAGGTGATTCCGTAGTTTCCGCCAGGTGGTTCTGGCGTACCCGGCAGGTGATTTTGGCGTGTCCGGCAGGTGTTCCTGGCGAGTCGAGCAGGTGGCTCCGGCATGCTCGGCAGGTGCTTCCGGCGTCTCCGCAGTTGGTTCTGGTGTGTCTGAGAGCTGGTTCCGGCATGTCCGGCTGATGATTCCGGAGTGTCCGCCAAGTGGTTCTGGCATACCCAGCAGGTGATTTTGGCGTGTCAGGGAGGTGGTACCGGTGAGTCGAGCAGGTGGTTCCGGCGTGCTCAGCAGGTGGTTCAGGCGGTTCTGGCAGGTGGTATCCGTCTGTTCGGGGTGTGGTTCCAGCATCTCATGAACACGTTTCTGGCACGTCTGAGATGTGGTTCCAGCCGGCCCGACAGGTGTTTCCGCAGTGTCCGCCAAGCGGTTCTGGCGTAGTTGGCAGGTGATTTTGGCATGACTGGCAGGTGGTTCCAGCAAGCCTGGCAGGTGATTCCAAAGTGTTCCCCAACTGGTTGTGGCGTAGCCGGCGGGTGATTTTTGCGTGATCGGCAGGTGGTTCTGGCGAGTCGAGCAGGTGGTTCCGGCGTGCTCGGCTGGTGCTTCCGGGGTCATTGGCACGGGGTTCTGGCATGTCTGAGAGGTGGTTCCTGCATGCCCGGCAAGTGATTCCGGAGTGTTCGCCAAGTGGTTCTGGCATAGTCGGCAGGTGATTTTGGCATGTCCGGCAGGTGGTTCAGGCGAGTTGAGCAGGTGGTTCCAACGTGCTTGGCAGGTGCTTCCGGCGTCTCCGGCACGTGTTTCTGGCACATCTGACAGGTGGTTCCGGCATGCCCGAAAGGTGATTCCGGTCTGTCCGGTAGGTGGTTCCAGCCGGCACGGCATGTGGTTCTGGTACGTCTCAGAGGTGGTTGCGCATGCCCAACAGGTGATTCCGGACTGTCCGCCACATGGTTCTGGCACGTCTGAGAGGTGGTTCCGGCATGCCCGGCAGGTCATCCCAGAGAGTCCTCCAAGTGGTTCTGGCATAACACGCAGGTGATTTTGGCGTGTCAGGCAGGTTGTTCCGTTGTGCTTGGCAGGTGGTTCAGGCTTGGCCGGCAGGTGGTTCCAGACTGTCCAGGACGTGTTTCCAGCTTCTCCGGCAGGTGGTTCTGGTACGTCTGAGAGGTGGTTCCGCCATGGCTGGCAGACGATTTCGGACCGTCCCCCAGGTGGTTCTGGCATAGCCAGCAGTTGATATTGGCATGTCCGGCAGGTGGTTCCAGCGAGTCGAACAGGTGGCTCTGGCGTGCTCGGCAGGTGGTTCCGGTCTGTCCGGTATGTCATTCCGGCGTGTCTGGCACGTGCTTCCTGCACGTCTGAGAGGTGGTTCCGGCATGCGCGACAGGTGGTTTCGGAGTGTCCGCCAGGTGGTTCTGGCGTACCCGGCAGGTGATTTTGGCGTGTCCGGCAGGTGTTTCTGGCGAGTCGAGCAGGTGGCTCCGGCATGCTCGGCAGGTGCTTCCGGCGTCTCCGGCACGTGGTTCTGGTGTGTCTGAGAGCTGGTTCCGGCATGTCCGGCAGATGATTCCGGAGTTTTCCGCCAAGTGGTTCTGGCATACCCGGCTGGTGATTTGGGCATGTCAGGTAGGTGGCTCCGGCGTGCTCGGCAGGTTGTTCAGACGGGTCTGGCAGGTGTTTTCCGTCTGTTCTGGGTGTGGTTCCAGCATCTCATGCACATGGTTCTGGCACGTCTGAGATGTGGTTCCGGCCGGCCCGACAGGTGTTTCCACAGTGTCCGCCAAGTGGTACTGGCGTAGTTGGCAGGTGATTTTGGCATGACCGGCAGGTGGTTCCAGCAAGCCCGGCAGGTGATTCCGAAGTGTTCCCCAACTGGTTGTGGCGTAGCCGGCAGGTGATTTTTGCGTGTCCGGCAGGTGGTTCTGGCGAGTCGAGCAGGTGGTTCCGGCGTGCTCGGCAGGTGCTTCCGGGGTCATTGGCACGTGGTTCTGGCATATCTGAGAGGCGGTTCCGGCATGCCCGGCATGTGATTCCGGAGTGTTCGCCAAGTGTTTCCGGCGTAGCCGGCAGGTGATTTTGCATGTCCAGCGGTCGTTCCGGCGGGTCGAGCCGGTGGTTCCGGCGTGTCCGGCAGGTGGTTCCGGTCTGTCCGGCAGGTGGTTCTGTGGTGTCCGGCACGAGGTTCAGTCTGAGAGGCTGTGCCGGCCTGCCCCTCACGTGATTCCGGCTTGTCCCCGAAGTGGTGCCGGTGTAGCGGGCAGGTGATTTTGGCGTGTCCGGCAGGTGGTTCAGGCGAGTTGAGCAGGTGGTTGCGACGTGCTCGGCAGGTGCTTCCGGCGTCTCCGGCACGTGTTTCTGGCACATCTGACTGGTGGTTCCGGCATGCCCAAAAGTTGATTCCGGTCTGTCCGGTAGGTGGTTCCGGCGTGCACGGCACGTGGTTCTGGTACGTGTCAGAGGTGGTTGCGTATGCCCAACAGGTGATTCCGGACTGTCCGCCACGTGCTTCTGGCACGTCTGAGAGGTGGTTCCAACATGCCCAGCAGGTCATTTCGGAGAGTCGTCCAAGTGGTTCTGGCGTAGCCCCCAGGTGATTTTGGCGTGTCCGGCAGGTGGTTCCGCCGTGCTCGGCAGGTGGTTCAGGCATGGCCGTCACGTGGTTCCAGTCTGTCCAGGACGTGTTTCCAGCTTCTCCGGCAGGTGGTTCTGGTACGTCTGAGAGGTGGTTCCGCCATGGCTGGCAGGTGATCCCGGACTGTCCCCCAGGTGGTTCTGGCATAGCCAGCAGTTGATATTGGCCTGTCCGGCAGGTGGTTCCGCTAGTCGAACAGGTGGCTCCGGCGTTCTTGGCAGGTGGTTCCGGTCTGTCCGGTAGGTGTTTCCGGCGTGTCTGGCACGTGCTTCCGGCACGTCTGAGAGGTGGTTCCGTCATGCACGGCAGGTGATTCCGGAGTGTCCGCCAGGTGGTTCTGGCGTACCCAGCAGGTGATTTTGGCGTGTCCGGCAGGTGTTTCTGGCGAATCGAGCAGGTGGCTCCGGCATGCTCGGCAGGTGCTTCCGGCGTCTCCGGCACTTGGTTCTGGTGTGTCTGAGAGCTGGTTCCGGCATGTCCGGCAGATGATTCCGGAGTGTCCGCCAAGTGGTTCTGGCATACCCAGCAGGTGATTTTGGTGTGTCAGGGAGGTGGTACCGGTGAGTCGAGCAGGTGGTTCCGGCGTGCTCAGCAGGTCGTTCAGGCGGTTCCGGCAGGTGGTATCCGTCTGTTCGGGGTGTGGTTCCAGCATCTCATGAACACGTTTCTGGCACGTCTGAGATGTGGTTCCAGCCGGCCCGACATGTGTTTCCGCAGTGTCTGCCAAGCGGTTCTGGCATACCCGGCTGGTGATTTGGGCATGTCAGGTAGGTGGCTCCGGCGTGCTCGGCAGGTTGTTCAGACGGGTCTGGCAGGTGTTTTCCGTCTGTTCTGGTGTGGTTTCAGCATCTCATGCACATGGTTCTGGCACGTCTGAGATGTGGTTCCGGCCGGCCCGACAGGTGTTTCCACAGTGTCCGCCAAGTGGTACTGGCGTAGTTGGCAGGTGATTTTGGCATGACCGGCAGGTGGTTCCAGCAAGCCCGGCAGGTGATTCCGAAGTGTTCCCCAACTGGTTGTGGCGTAGCCGGCAGGTGATTTTTGTGTGTCCGGCAGGTGGTTCTGGCGAGTCGAGCAGGTGGTTCCGGCGTGCTCGGCAGGTGCTTCCGGGGTCATTGGCACGTGGTTCTGGCATATCTGAGAGGTGGTTCCGGCATGCCCGGCAGGTGATTCCGGAGTGTTCGCCAAGTGTTTCCGGCGTAGCCGGCAGGTGATTTTGCATGTCCAGCGGTCGTTCCGGCGGGTCGAGCCGGTGGTTCCGGCGTGTCCGGCAGGTGGTTCCGGTCTGTCCGGCAGGTGGTTCTGTGGTGTCCGGCACGAGGTTCAGTCTGAGAGGCTGTGCCGGCATGCCCCTCACGTGATTCCGGCTTGTCCCCGAAGTGGTGCTGGTGTAGCGGGCAGGTGATTTTGGCGTGTCAGGGAGGTGGTACCGGTGTGTCGAGCAGGTGGTTCCGGCGTGCTCAGCAGGTGGTTCAGGCGGTTCTGGCAGGTGGCATCCGTCTTTTCGGGGTGTGGTTCCAGCATCTCATGAACACGTTTCTGGCAAGTCTGAGATGTGGTTCCAGCCGGCCCGACAGGTGTTTCCGCAGTGTCCGCCAAGCGCTTCTGGCGTAGTTGGCAGGTGATTTTGGCATGACTGGCAGGTGGTTCCAGCAAGCCTGGCAGGTGATTCCAAAGTGTTCACCAACTGGTTGTGGCGTAGCCGGCAGGTGATTTTTTCGTGATCGGCAGGTGGTTCTGGCGAGTCGAGCAGGTGGTTCCGGCGTGCTCGGCTGGTGCTTCCGGGGTCATTGGCACGGGGTGCTGGCATGTCTGAGAGGTGGTTCCTGCATGCCCGGCAAGTGATTCCGGAGTGTTCGCCAAGTGGTTCTGGCATAGTCGGCAGGTGATTTTGGCATGTCCGGCAGGTGGTTCAGGCGAGTTGAGCAGGTGGTTCCAACGTGCTTGGCAGGTGCTTCCGGCGTCTCCGGCACGTGTTTCTGGCACATCTGACAGGTGGTTCCGGCATGCCCGAAAGGTGATTCCGGTCTGTCCGGTAGGTGGTTCCAGCCGGCACGGCATGTGGTTCTGGTACGTCTCAGAGGTGGTTGCGCATGCCCAACAGGTGATTCCGGACTGTCCGCCACATGGTTCTGGCACGTCTGAGAGGTGGTTCCGGCATGCCCGGCAGGTCATCCCAGAGAGTCCTCCAAGTGGTTCTGGCATAACACGCAGGTGATTTTGGCGTGTCTGGCAGGTTGTTCCGTTGTGCTTGGCAGGTGGTTCAGGCTTGGCCGGCAGGTGGTTCCAGACTGTCCAGGACGTGTTTCCAGCTTCTCCGGCAGGTGGTTCTGGTACGTCTGAGAGGTGGTTCCGCCATGGCTGGCAGGTGATTCCGGACCGTCCCCCAGGTGGTTCTGGCATAGCCAGCAGTTGATATTGGCCTGTCCGGCAGGTGGTTCCAGCGAGTCGAACAGGTGGCTCCGGCGTGCTCGGCAGGTGGTTCCGGTCTGTCCGGTAGGTCATTCCGGCGTGTCTGGCACGTGCTTCCTGCACGTCTGAGAGGTGGTTCCGGCATGCGCGACAGGTGGTTTCGGAGTGTCCGCCAGGTGGTTCTGGCGTACCCGGCAGGTGATTTTGGCGTGTCCGGCAGGTGTTTCTGGCGAGTCGAGCAGGTGGCTCCGGCATGCTCGGCAGGTGCCTCCGGACTCTCTGGCACGTGGTTCTGGTGTGTCTGAGAGCTGGTTCCGGCATGTCCGGCACATGATTCCGGAGTGTCCGCCAAGTGGTTCTGGCATACCCGGCTGGTGATTTGGGCATGTCAGGTAGGTGGCTCCGGCGTGCTCGGCAGGTTGTTCAGACGGGTCTGGCAGGTGTTTTCCGTCTGTTCGGGGTGTGGTTCCAGCATCTCATGCACATGGTTCTGGCACGTCTGAGATGTGGTTCCGGCCCGCCCGACAGGTGTTTCCACAGTGTCCGCCAAGTGGTACTGTGGTAGTTGGCAGGTGATTTTGGCATGACCGGCAGGTGGTTCCAGCAAGCCCGGCAGGTGATTCTGAAGTGTTCCCCAACTGGTTGTGGCCTAGCCGGCAGGTGATTTTTGCGTGTCCGGCAGGTGGTTCTGGCGAGTCGAGCAGGTGGTTCCGGCGTGCTCGGCAGGTGCTTCCGGGGTCATTGGCACGTGGTTCTGGCATATATGAGAGGTGGTTCCGGCATGCCCGGCAGGTGATTCCGGAGTGTTCGCCAAGTGTTTGCGGCGTAGCCGGCAGGTGAATTTGCATGTCCAGCGGTCGTTCCGGAAGGTCGAGCCGGTGGTTCCGGCGTGTCCGGCAGGTGGTTCCGGTCTGTCCGGCAGGTGGTTGTGTGGTGTCCGGCACGAGGTTCAGTCTGAGAGGCTGTCCCGGCATGCCCCTCACGTGATTCCCGCTTGTCCCCGAAGTGGTGCTGGTGTAGCGGGCAGGTGATTTTGGCGTGTCCGGCAGGTGGTTCAGGCGAGTTGAGCAGGTGGTTGCGACGTGCTCGGCAGGTGCTTCCGGTGTCTCTGGCACGTATTTCTGGCACATCTGACTGGTGGTTCCGGCATGCCCAAAAGTTGATTCCGGTCTGTCCGGTAGGTGGTTCCGGCTGCACGGCACGTGGTTCTGGTACGTGTCAGAGGTGGTTGCGTATGCCCAACAGGTGATTCCGGACTGTCCGCCACATGCTTCTGGCACGTCTGAGAGGTGGTTCCAACATGCCCGGCAGGTCATTTCGGAGAGTCGTCCAAGTGGTTCTGGCGTAGCCCGCAGGTGATTTTGGCGTGTCCGGGAGGTGGTTCCGCCGTGCTCGGCAGGTGGTTCAGGCATGGCCGTCACGTGGTTCCAGTCTGTCCAGGACGTGTTTCCGGCTTCTCCGGCAGGTGGTTCTGGTACGTCTGAGAGGTGGTTCCGCCATGGCTGGCAGGTGATCCCGGACTGTCCCCCAGGTGGTTCTGGCATAGCCAGGAGTTGATATTGGCCTGTCCGGCATGTGGTTCCTGGGAGTCGAACAGGTGGCTCCGGCGTGCTCGGCAGGTGGTTCCGGTCTGTCCGGTAGGTGATTCGGGCGTTTCCGGCACATGCTTCCGGCACGTCAGAGAGGTGGTTCCGGCGTGCGCGACAGGTGATTTCGGAGTGTCCGCCAGGTGGTTCTGGCGTACCCGGCAGGTGATTTTGGCGTGTCCGGCAGGTGTTTCTGGCGAGTCGAGCAGGTGGCTCCGGCATGCTCGGCAGGTGCTTCCGGCGTCTCCGGCACTTGGTTCTGGTGTGTCTGAGAGCTGGTTCCGGCATGTCCGGCAGATGATTCCGGAGTGTCCGCCAAGTGGTTCTGGCATACCCAGCAGGTGATTTTGGCGTGTCAGGGAGGTGGTACCGGTGAGTCGAGCAGGTGGTTCCGGCGTGCTCAGCAGGTGGTTCAGGCGGTTCTGGCAGGTGGTATCCGTCTGTTCGGGGTGTGGTTCCAGCATCTCATGAACACGTTTCTGGCACGTCTGAGATGTGGTTCCAGCCGGCCCGACAGGTGTTTCCGCAGTGTCCGCCAAGCGGTTCTGGAGTAGTTGGCAGGTGATTTTGGCATGACTGGCAGGTGGTTCCAGCAAGCCTGGCAGGTGATTCCAAAGTGTTCACCAACTGGTTGTGGCGTAGCCGGCAGGTGATTTTTGCGTGATCGGCAGGTGGTTCTGGCGAGTCGAGCAGGTGGTTCCGGCGTGCTCGGCTGGTGCTTCCGGGGTCATTGGCACGGGGTTCTGGCATGTCTGAGAGGTGGTTCCTGCATGCCCGGCAAGTGATTCCAGAGTGTTCGCCAAGTGGTTCTGGCATAGTCGGCAGGTGATTTTGGCATGTCCGGCAGGTGGTTCAGGCGAGTTGAGCAGGTGGTTCCAACGTGCTTGGCAGGTGCTTCCGGCGTCTCCGGCACGTGTTTCTGGCACGTCTGACAGGTGGTTCCGGCATGCCCGAAAGGTGTTTCCGGTCTGTCCGGTAGGTGGTTCCAGCCTGCACGGCATGTGGTTCTGGTACGTCTCAGAGGTGGTTGCGCAAGCCCAACAGGTGATTCCGGACTGTCCGCCACATGGTTCTGGCACGTCTGAGAGGTGGTTCCGGCATGCCCGGCAGGTCATCCCAGAGAGTCATCCAAGTGGTTCTGGCATAACACGCAGGTGATTTTGGCGTGTCTGGCAGGTTGTTCCGTTGTGCTTGGCAGGTGGTTCAGGCTTGGCCGGCAGGTGGTTCCAGACTGTCCAGGCCGTGTTTCCAGCTTCTCCGGCAGGTGGTTCTGGTACGTCTGAGAGGTGGTTCCGCCATGGCTGGCAGGCGATTCCGGACCATACCCCAGGTGGTTCTGGCATAGCCAGCAGTAAATATTGGCCTGTCCGGCAGGTGGTTCCAGCGAGTCGAACAGGTGGCTCCGGCGTGCTCGGCAGGTGGTTCCGGTCTGTCCGGTAGGTGATTCCGGGGTGTCCGGCACGTGCTTCCGGCACGTCTGAGAGGTGGTTCCGGCATGCGCGACAGGTGATTTCGGGGTGTCCGCCAGTTGGTTCTGGCGGACCCGGCAGGTGATTTGGGCGTGTCCGGCAGGTGTTTCTGGCGAGTCGAGCAGGTGGCTCCGGCATGCTCGGCAGGTGCTTCCGGCGTCTCCGGCACGTGGTTCTGGTGTTTCTCAGAGCTGGTTCCGGCATGTCCGGCAGATGATTCCGGAGTGTCCGCCAAGTGGTTCTGGCATACCCGGCTGGTGATTTGGGCATGTCAGGTAGGTGGTTCCGGCGAGTCGAGCAGGTGGCTCCGGCGTGCTCGGCAGGTTGTTCAGACGGGTCTGGCAGGTGTTTTCCGTCTGTTCGGGGTGTGGTTCCAGCATCTCATGAACACGTTTCTGGCACGTCTGAGATGTGGTTCCAGCCGGCCCGACAGGTGTTTCCGCAGTGTCCGCCAAGCGGTTCTGGCGTAGTTGGCAGGTGATTTTGGCATGACTGGCAGGTGGTTCCAGCAAGCCTGGCAGGTGATTCCAAAGTGTTCACCAACTGGTTGTGGCGTAGCCGGCAGGTGATTTTTGCGTGATCGGCAGGTGGTTCTGGCGAGTCGAGCAGGTGGTTCCGGCGTGCTCGGCTGGTGCTTCCGGGGTCATTGGCACGGGGTTCTGGCATGTCTGAGAGGTGGTTCCTGCATGCCCGGCAAGTGATTCCGGAGTGTTCGCCAAGTGGTTCTGGCATAGTCGGCAGGTGATTTTGGCATGTCCGGCAGGTGGTTCAGACGAGTTGAGCAGGTGGTTCCAACGTGCTTGGCAGGTGCTTCCGGCGTCTCCGGCACGTGTTTCTGGCACATCTGACAGGTGGTTCCGGCATGCCCGAAATGTGATTCCGGTCTGTCCGGTAGGTGGTTCCAGCCGGCACGGCATGTGGTTCTGGTACGTCTCAGAGGTGGTTGCGCATGCCCAACAGGTGATTCCGGACTGTCCGCCACATGGTTCTGGCACGTCTGAGAGGTGGTTCCGTGCTGGGAGCCGTGGCTACATCATTTGATCGGCTGTTTGACAGGGTCCAGCCGATTAACGCTGAGGGGTGCAGGGTCGCCCCTTGGTGAAGAATAACCGGCCAGCCCCTCACATAGTTCTGAAACCTGTGCTGCTTTTAACTGCCCTTCATTCCTTTTCCTTTCTTAACCTCCAGTTTTCACTCCTTTGGGTGGCTGCTTGGGAGGCACTACCTCCCGGGAAAATTAGATACAGTAAGAGAATGTGACCACCTGCAGGTAACTTTCAAGATATTTTTCAGTTAATTAATGGAGGAGCACACAGTCCCATGTGAGACAATCAGAAAGGAATCCTGCCCAGATAAGATGTCGAATTAGGTTTATGGCCTCCATCTGGTTAATGTTTCCTTCTCCCTCCAGTTCTTTGTCTAAATATACATATGCATCGTCCTTCTAAGTTTGCTGGTTAATTGGATGATCAAGAAGTATCTATATATTATTCTTGACCTTCTGCTTTCTGTTAAAATGTTATAGAGGTTTTCTCCTAAAAGCAATAAATAATAAATAATTGGTGAGTAGAAGGGCCGAGGGGTGCAAGAATGCCCCTCGGTGAAGAATGGCCGGCCAACACCCCCGATATTTTCTGAATTATATGCATGCTTTCTATCAAGGTTATGTGTATACTTATTTCTCTTTTTTATTCTTGAAGATTTATAGTTTAGCTTAGCTTTTCAGCCCTTTACTTTACTAACAATATGATACTTTCTCCGGCAGTGTACTTAAGGGACCGTTAGCTCTACAATCTAAAAGACAAAGGAATGCTTCCACCCCCTAAAGGGCGCGAAAAAGTAAAGATGTTTAACTGCCCGCTGAGAATGCAGATAGCCCTGGGGATAAGACACCCTGGAGTCACCTTTTGTTCCCATTAACCATCTACACTAATGGCGTAAATGATTGAGGGAGGCAGGGATGGCTCCACCAGGATGTAACCAGACGGGCTGCTGCCCTGTCCGGAGGCCTGGACCTTCTCTCTTTGATTTAACTTTACCATGAATTACAACAGACGCCTAGGTACCTATCTCCTTTAGCTTAGAGACAACAAACACTAGTTAATTGCAGAGAAGACGATCATTAACCTTATGCTCTATAGAATGGAATGCTAATAAATATTCTTGTGCTCGTTTCTTACTTCCTTATCTCTCTGAGAATATTTGTAAAACTATTTCTGTACTAATCCTGAAAAATATATAAACGACACTTGTGCACAGTAAAGTCGGACTTGCTAACACCAACCCAAGTCTCACGTCCCCTTTATTTTCCCCCTCCCTCATCGCGCCGACGCCGTCCATCCCTCAGGAACCTGGACTCCGCCGGGGCGGGACCCCGGCAGTTCCGGCATGCCCGGCAGGTCATCCCAGAGAGTCCTCCAAGTGGTTCTGGCATAACACGCAGGTGAGTTTGGCGTGTCTGGCAGGTTGATCCGTTGTGCTTGGCAGGTGGTTCAGGTTTGGACGGCAGGTGGTTCCAGACTGTCCAGGACGTGTTTCCAGCTTCTCCGGCAGGTGGTTCTGGTACGTCTGATAGGTGGTTCCGCCATGGCTGGCAGGTGATTCCGGACCGTCCCCCAGGTGGTTCTGGCATAGCCAGCAGTTAATATTGGCTTGTCCGGCAGGTGGTTCCAGTGAGTCGAACAGGTGGCTCTGGCGTGCTCGGCAGGTGGTTCCGGTCTGTCCGGTAGGTGATTCCGGCGTGTCCGGCACGTCTGAGAGGTGGTTCTGGCATGCGCGACAGGTGATTTCGGAGTGCCCGCCAGGTGGTTCTGGCGTACCTGGCAGGTGATTTTGGCGTGTCCGGCAGGTCTTTCTGGCGAGTCGAGCAGGTGGCTCCGGCATGCTCGGCAGGTGGTTCCCGTCTGTCCGGTAGGTGATTCCGGCGTGTCCGGCACGTGCTTCCGGCACGTCTGAGAGGTGGTTCCGGCATGCGCGACAGGTGATTTCGGAGTGTCGGCCAGGTGGTTCTGGCGTACCCGGCAGGTGATGTTGGCGTGTCCGGCAGGTGTTTCTGGCGAGTCGAGCAGGTGGCTCCAGCATGCTCGGCAGGTGCTTCCGGCGTCTCCGGCACGTGGTTCTGGGGTGTCTGAGAGCTGGTTCCGGCATGTCCGGCAGATGATTCCGGAGTGTCCGCCAAGTGGTTCTGGCATACCCGGCTGGTGATTTGGGCATGTCAGGTAGGTGGTTCCGGCGAGTCGAGCAGGTGGCTCCGGCGTGCTCGGCAGGTTGTTCAGACGGGTCTGGCAGGTGTTTTCCGTCTGTTCGGGGTGTGGTTCCAGCATCTCATGCACATGGTTCTGGCACGTCTGAGATGTGGTTCCGGCCGGCCCGACAGGTGTTTCCACAGTGTCTGCCAAGTGGTACTGGCGTAGTTGGCAGGTGATTTTGGCATGACCGGCAGGTGGTTCCAGCAAGCCCGGCAGGTGATTCCGAAGTGTTCCCCAACTGGTTGTGGCGTGTCCGGCAGGTGGTTCTGGCGAGTTGAGCAGGTGGTTGCGACGTGCTCGGCAGGTGCTTCCGGCGTCTACGGCACGTGTTTCTGGCACATCTGACTGGTGGTTCCGGCATGCCCAAAAGTTGATTCCGGTCTGTCCGGTAGGTGGTTCCGGCGTGCACGGCACGTGGTTCTGGTACGTGTCAGAGGTGGTTGCGTATGCCCAACAGGTGATTCCGGACTGTCCGCCACATGGTTCTGGCACGTCTGAGAGGTGGTTCTGGCATGCCCGGCAGGTCATCCCAGAGAGTCCTCCAAGTCGTTCTGGAATAACACGCAGGTGATTTTGGCGTGTCTGGCAGGTTGTTCCGTTGTGCTTGGCAGGTGGTTCAGGCTTGGCCGGCAGGTGGTTCCAGACTGTCCAGGACGTGTTTCCAGCTTCTCCGGCAGGTGGTTCTGGTACGTCTGAGAGGTGGTTCCGCCATGGCTGTCAGGTGATTCCGGACCGTCCCCCAGGTGGTTCTGGCATAGCCAGCAGTTAATATTGGCTTGTCCGGCAGGTGGTTCCAGCGAGTCAAACAGTTGGCTCTGGCGTGCTCGGCAGGTGGTTCCGGTCTGTCCGGTAGGTGATTCCGGCGTGTCCGGCACGTCTGAGAGGTGGTTCCGGCATGCGCGACAGGTGATTTCGGAGTGTCCGCCAGGTGGTTCTGGCGTACCCGGCAGGTAATTTTGGCTTGTCCGGCAGGTGTTTCTGGCGAGTCGAGCAGGGGCTCCGGCATGCTCGGCAGGTGCTTCCGGCGTCTCCGGCACGTGGTTCTGGGGTGTCTGAGAGCTGGTTCCGGCATGTCCGCAGATGATTCCGGAGTGTCCGCCAAGTGGTTCTGCCATACCCGGCTGGTGATTTGGGCATGTCAGGTAGGTGGTTCTGGCGAGTCGAGGAGGTGGCTCCGGCGTGCTCGGCAGGTGCTTCCGGGGTCATTGGCACGTGGTTCTGGCATATCTGAGAGGTCGTTCCGGCATGCCCGGCAGGTGATTCCGGAGTGTTCGCCCAGTGTTTCCGGCGTAGCCGGCAGGTGATTTTGCATGTCCAGCGGTCGTTCCGGCGGGTCGAGCCGGTGGTTCCGGCGTGTCCGGCAGGTGGTTCCGGTCTGTCCGGCAGCTGGTTCTGCGGTGTCCGGCACGAGGTTCAGTCTGAGAGGCTGTGCCGGCATGCCCCTCACGTGATTCCGGCTTGTCCCCGAAGTGGTGCTGGTGTAGCGGGCAGGTGATTTTGGCGTGTCCGGCAGGTGGTTCAGGCGAGTTGAGCAGGTGGTTGCGACGTGCTCGGCAGGTGCTTCCGGCGTCTCCTGCACGTGTTTCTGGCACATCTGACTGGTGGTTCCGGCATGCCCAAAAGTGGATTCCGGTCTGTCCGGTAGGTGGTTCCGGCGTGCACGGCACGTGGTTCTGGTACGTCTCAGAGGTGGTTGCGTATGCCCAACAGGTGATTCCGGACTGTCCGCCACGTGCTTCTGGCACGTCTGAGAGGTGGTTCCAACATGCCCGGCAGGTCATTTCGGAGAGTCGTCCAAGTGTTTCTGGCGTAGCCCGCAGGTGATTTTGGCCTGTCCGGCAGGTGGTTCAGGCATGGCCGTCACGTGGTTCCAGTCTGTCCAGGACGTGTTTCCAGCTTCTCCGGCAGGTGGTTCTGGTACGTCTGAGAGGTGGTTCCGCCATGGCTGGCAGGTGATCCCGGACTGTCCCCCAGGTGGTTCTGGCATAGCCAGCAGTTGATATTGGCCTGTCCGGCAGGTGGTTCCAGCGAGTCGAACAGGTGGCTCCGGCGTGCTCGGCAGGTGGTTCCGGTCTGTCCGGTAGGTGTTTCCGGCGTGTCTGGCACGTGCTTCCGGCACGTCTGAGAGGTGGTTCCAGCATGCGCGGCAGGTGATCCCGTAGTGTCTGCCAGGTGGTTCTGGCATACCCGGCAGGTGATTTTGGCGTGTCCAGCAGGTGTTTCTGGCGAGTCGAGCAGGTGGCTCTGGCATGCTTGGCAGGTGCTTCCGGCGTCTCCGGCACTTGGTTCTGGTATGTCTGAGAGCTGGTTCCGGCGTGTCCGGCAGATGATTCCGGAGTGTCCGTCATGTGGTTCTGGCATACCCAGCAGGTGATTTTGGCGTGTCAGGGAGGTGTTACCGGTGAGTCGAGCAGGTGGTTCCGGCGTGCTCAGCAGGTGGTTCAGGCGGTTCTGGCAGGTGGTATCCGTCTCTTCGGGGTGTGGTTCCAGCATCTCATGAACACGTTTCTGGCACGTCTGAGATGTGGTTCCAGCCGGCCCGACAGGTGTTTCCGCAGTGTCCGCCAAGCGGTTCTGGCGTAGTTGGCAGGTGATTTTGGCATGACCGGCAGGTGGTTCCAGCAAGCCCGGCAGGTGATTCCGAAGTGTTCCCCAACTGGTTGTGGCGTGTCCGGCAGGTGGTTCTGTCGAGTTGAGCAGGTGGTTGCGACGTGCTCGGCAGGTGCTTCCGGCGTCTACGGCACGTGTTTCTGGCACATCTGACTGGTGGTTCCGGCATGCCCAAAAGTTGATTCCGGTCTGTCCGGTAGGTGGTTCCGGCGTGCACGGCACGTGGTTCTGGTACGTGTCAGAGGTGGTTGCGTATGCCCAACAGGTGATTCCGGACTGTCCGCCACATGGTTCTGGCACGTCTGAGAGGTGGTTCCGGCATGCCCGGCAGGTCATCCCAGAGAGTCCTCCAAGTCGTTCTGGAATAACACGCAGGTGATTTTGGCGTGTCTGGCAGGTTGTTCCGTTGTGCTTGGCAGGTGGTTCAGGCTTGCCCGGCAGGTGGTTCCAGACTCTCCAGGACGTGTTTCCAGCTTCTCCGGCAGGTGGTTCTGGTACGTCTGAGAGGTGGTTCCGCCATGGCTGTCAGGTGATTCCGGACCGTCCCCCAGGTGGTTCTGGCATAGCCAGCAGTTAATATTGGCTTGTCCGGCAGGTGGTTCCAGTGAGTCGAACAGGTGGCTCTGGCGTGCTCGGCAGGTGGTTCCGGTCTGTCCGGTAGGTGATTCCGGCGTGTCCGGCACGTCTGAGAGGTGGTTCTGGCATGCGCGACAGGTGATTTCGGAGTGCCCGCCAGGTGGTTCTGGCGTACCTGGCAGGTGATTTTGGCGTGTCCGGCAGGTCTTTCTGGCGAGTCGAGCAGGTGGCTCCGGCATGCTCGGCAGGTGGTTCCCGTCTGTCCGGTAGGTGATTCCGGCGTGTCCGGCACGTGCTTCCGGCACGTCTGAGAGGTGGTTCCGGCATGCGCGACAGGTGATTTCGGAGTGTCGGCCAGGTGGTTCTGGCGTACCCGGCAGGTGATGTTGGCGTGTCCGGCAGGTGTTTCTGGCGAGTCGAGCAGGTGGCTCCAGCATGCTCGGCAGGTGCTTCCGGCGTCTCCGGCACGTGGTTCTGGGGTGTCTGAGAGCTGGTTCCGGCATGTCCGGCAGATGATTCCGGAGTGTCCGCCAAGTGGTTCTGGCATACCCGGCTGGTGATTTGGGCATGTCAGGTAGGTGGTTCCGGCGAGTCGAGCAGGTGGCTCCGGCGTGCTCGGCAGGTTGTTCAGACGGGTCTGGCAGGTGTTTTCCGTCTGTTCGGGGTGTGGTTCCAGCATCTCATGCACATGGTTCTGGCACGTCTGAGATGTGGTTCCGGCCGGCCCGACAGGTGTTTCCACAGTGTCTGCCAAGTGGTACTGGCGTAGTTGGCAGGTGATTTTGGCATGACCGGCAGGTGGTTCCAGCAAGCCCGGCAGGTGATTCCGAAGTGTTCCCCAACTGGTTGTGGCGTGTCCGGCAGGTGGTTCTGGCGAGTTGAGCAGGTGGTTGCGACGTGCTCGGCAGGTGCTTCCGGCGTCTACGGCACGTGTTTCTGGCACATCTGACTGGTGGTTCCGGCATGCCCAAAAGTTGATTCCGGTCTGTCCGGTAGGTGGTTCCGGCGTGCACGGCACGTGGTTCTGGTACGTGTCAGAGGTGGTTGCGTATGCCCAACAGGTGATTCCGGACTGTCCGCCACATGGTTCTGGCACGTCTGAGAGGTGGTTCTGGCATGCCCGGCAGGTCATCCCAGAGAGTCCTCCAAGTCGTTCTGGAATAACACGCAGGTGATTTTGGCGTGTCTGGCAGGTTGTTCCGTTGTGCTTGGCAGGTGGTTCAGGCTTGGCCGGCAGGTGGTTCCAGACTGTCCAGGACGTGTTTCCAGCTTCTCCGGCAGGTGGTTCTGGTACGTCTGAGAGGTGGTTCCGCCATGGCTGTCAGGTGATTCCGGACCGTCCCCCAGGTGGTTCTGGCATAGCCAGCAGTTAATATTGGCTTGTCCGGCAGGTGGTTCCAGCGAGTCAAACAGTTGGCTCTGGCGTGCTCGGCAGGTGGTTCCGGTCTGTCCGGTAGGTGATTCCGGCGTGTCCGGCACGTCTGAGAGGTGGTTCCGGCATGCGCGACAGGTGATTTCGGAGTGTCCGCCAGGTGGTTCTGGCGTACCCGGCAGGTAATTTTGGCTTGTCCGGCAGGTGTTTCTGGCGAGTCGAGCAGGGGCTCCGGCATGCTCGGCAGGTGCTTCCGGCGTCTCCGGCACGTGGTTCTGGGGTGTCTGAGAGCTGGTTCCGGCATGTCCGCAGATGATTCCGGAGTGTCCGCCAAGTGGTTCTGCCATACCCGGCTGGTGATTTGGGCATGTCAGGTAGGTGGTTCTGGCGAGTCGAGGAGGTGGCTCCGGCGTGCTCGGCAGGTGCTTCCGGGGTCATTGGCACGTGGTTCTGGCATATCTGAGAGGTCGTTCCGGCATGCCCGGCAGGTGATTCCGGAGTGTTCGCCCAGTGTTTCCGGCGTAGCCGGCAGGTGATTTTGCATGTCCAGCGGTCGTTCCGGCGGGTCGAGCCGGTGGTTCCGGCGTGTCCGGCAGGTGGTTCCGGTCTGTCCGGCAGCTGGTTCTGCGGTGTCCGGCACGAGGTTCAGTCTGAGAGGCTGTGCCGGCATGCCCCTCACGTGATTCCGGCTTGTCCCCGAAGTGGTGCTGGTGTAGCGGGCAGGTGATTTTGGCGTGTCCGGCAGGTGGTTCAGGCAAGTTGAGCAGGTGGTTGCGACGTGCTCGGCAGGTGCTTCCGGCGTCTCCTGCACGTGTTTCTGGCACATCTGACTGGTGGTTCCGGCATGCCCAAAAGTGGATTCCGGTCTGTCCGGTAGGTGGTTCCGGCGTGCACGGCACGTGGTTCTGGTACGTCTCAGAGGTGGTTGCGTATGCCCAACAGGTGATTCCGGACTGTCCGCCACGTGCTTCTGGCACGTCTGAGAGGTGGTTCCAACATGCCCGGCAGGTCATTTCGGAGAGTCGTCCAAGTGTTTCTGGCGTAGCCCGCAGGTGATTTTGGCCTGTCCGGCAGGTGGTTCAGGCATGGCCGTCACGTGGTTCCAGTCTGTCCAGGACGTGTTTCCAGCTTCTCCGGCAGGTGGTTCTGGTACGTCTGAGAGGTGGTTCCGCCATGGCTGGCAGGTGATCCCGGACTGTCCCCCAGGTGGTTCTGGCATAGCCAGCAGTTGATATTGGCCTGTCCGGCAGGTGGTTCCAGCGAGTCGAACAGGTGGCTCCGGCGTGCTCGGCAGGTGGTTCCGGTCTGTCCGGTAGGTGTTTCCGGCGTGTCTGGCACGTGCTTCCGGCACGTCTGAGAGGTGGTTCCAGCATGCGCGGCAGGTGATCCCGTAGTGTCTGCCAGGTGGTTCTGGCATACCCGGCAGGTGATTTTGGCGTGTCCAGCAGGTGTTTCTGGCGAGTCGAGCAGGTGGCTCTGGGTTGCTTGGCAGGTGCTTCCGGCGTCTCCGGCACTTGGTTCTGGTATGTCTGAGAGCTGGTTCCGGCGTGTCCGGCAGATGATTCCGGAGTGTCCGTCATGTGGTTCTGGCATACCCAGCAGGTGATTTTGGCGTGTCAGGGAGGTGTTACCGGTGAGTCGAGCAGGTGGTTCCGGCGTGCTCAGCAGGTGGTTCAGGCGGTTCTGGCAGGTGGTATCCGTCTGTTCGGGGTGTGGTTCCAGCATCTCATGAACACGTTTCTGGCACGTCTGAGATGTGGTTCCAGCCGGCCCGACAGGTGTTTCCGCAGTGTCCGCCAAGCGGTTCTGGCGTAGTTGGCAGGTGATTTTGGCATGACCGGCAGGTGGTTCCAGCAAGCCCGGCAGGTGATTCCGAAGTGTTCCCCAACTGGTTGTGGCGTGTCCGGCAGGTGGTTCTGTCGAGTTGAGCAGGTGGTTGCGACGTGCTCGGCAGGTGCTTCCGGCGTCTACGGCACGTGTTTCTGGCACATCTGACTGGTGGTTCCGGCATGCCCAAAAGTTGATTCCGGTCTGTCCGGTAGGTGGTTCCGGCGTGCACGGCACGTGGTTCTGGTACGTGTCAGAGGTGGTTGCGTATGCCCAACAGGTGATTCCGGACTGTCCGCCACATGGTTCTGGCACGTCTGAGAGGTGGTTCCGGCATGCCCGGCAGGTCATCCCAGAGAGTCCTCCAAGTCGTTCTGGAATAACACGCAGGTGATTTTGGCGTGTCTGGCAGGTTGTTCCGTTGTGCTTGGCAGGTGGTTCAGGCTTGCCCGGCAGGTGGTTCCAGACTCTCCAGGACGTGTTTCCAGCTTCTCCGGCAGGTGGTTCTGGTACGTCTGAGAGGTGGTTCCGCCATGGCTGTCAGGTGATTCCGGACCGTCCCCCAGGTGGTTCTGGCATAGCCAGCAGTTAATATTGGCTTGTCCGGCAGGTGGTTCCAGCGAGTCAAACAGTTGGCTCTGGCGTGCTCGGCAGGTGGTTCCGGTCTGTCCGGTAGGTGATTCCGGCGTGTCCGGCACGTCTGAGAGGTGGTTCCGGCATGCGCAACAGGTGATTTCGGAGTGTCCGCCAGGTGGTTCTGGCGTACCCGGCAGGTAATTTTGGCTTGTCCGGCAGGTGTTTCTGGCGAGTCGAGCAGGGGCTCCGGCATGCTCGGCAGGTGCTTCCGGCGTCTCCGGCACGTGGTTCTGGGGTGTCTGAGAGCTGGTTCCGGCATGTCCGCAGATGATTCCGGAGTGTCCGCCAAGTGGTTCTGCCATACCCGGCTGGTGATTTGGGCATGTCAGGTAGGTGGTTCTGGCGAGCCGAGGAGGTAGCTCCGGCGTGCTCGGCAGGTGCTTCCGGGGTCATTGCAACGTGGTTCTGGCATATCTGAGAGGTCGTTCCGGCATGCCCGGCAGGTGATTCCGGAGTGTTCGCCCAGTGTTTCCGGCGTAGCCGGCAGGTGATTTTGCATGTCCAGCGGTCGTTCCGGCGGGTCGAGCCGGTGGTTCCGGCGTGTCCGGCAGGTGGTTCCGGTCTGTCCGGCAGCTGGTTCTGCGGTGTCCGGCACGAGGTTCAGTCTGAGAGGCTGTGCCGGCATGCCCCTCACGTGATTCCGGCTTGTCCCCGAAGTGGTGCTGGTGTAGCGGGCAGGTGATTTTGGCGTGTCCGGCAGGTGGTTCAGGCAAGTTGAGCAGGTGGTTGCGACGTGCTCGGCAGGTGCTTCCGGCGTCTCCGGCACGTGTTTCTGGCACATCTGACTGGTGGTTCCGGCATGCCCAAAAGTGGATTCCGGTCTGTCCGGTAGGTGGTTCCGGCGTGCACGGCACGTGGTTCTGGTACGTCTCAGAGGTGGTTGCGTATGCCCAACAGGTGATTCCGGACTGTCCGCCACGTGCTTCTGGCACGTCTGAGAGGTGGTTCCAACATGCCCGGCAGGTCATTTCGGAGAGTCGTCCAAGTGTTTCTGGCGTAGCCCGCAGGTGATTTTGGCCTGTCCGGCAGGTGGTTCAGGCATGGCCGTCACGTGGTTCCAGTCTGTCCAGGACGTGTTTCCAGCTTCTCCGGCAGGTGGTTCTGGTACGTCTGAGAGGTGGTTCCGCCATGGCTGGCAGGTGATCCCGGACTGTCCCCCAGGTGGTTCTGGCATAGCCAGCAGTTGATATTGGCCTGTCCGGCAGGTGGTTCCAGCGAGTCGAACAGGTGGCTCCGGCGTGCTCGGCAGGTGGTTCCGGTCTGTCCGGTAGGTGTTTCCGGCGTGTCTGGCACGTGCTTCCGGCACGTCTGAGAGGTGGTTCCAGCATGCGCGGCAGGTGATCCCGTAGTGTCTGCCAGGTGGTTCTGGCATACCCGGCAGGTGATTTTGGCGTGTCCAGCAGGTGTTTCTGGCGAGTCGAGCAGGTGGCTCTGGCATGCTCGGCAGGTGCTTCCGGCGTCTCCGGCACTTGGTTCTGGTATGTCTGAGAGCTGGTTCCGGCGTGTCCGGCAGATGATTCCGGAGTGTCCGTCATGTGGTTCTGGCATACCCAGCAGGTGATTTTGGCGTGTCAGGGAGGTGTTACCGGTGAGTCGAGCAGGTGGTTCCGGCGTGCTCAGCAGGTGGTTCAGGCGGTTCTGGCAGGTGGTATCCGTCTGTTCGGGGTGTGGTTCCAGCATCTCATGAACACGTTTCTGGCACGTCTGAGATGTGGTTCCAGCCGGCCCGACAGGTGTTTCCGCAGTGTCCGCCAAGCGGTTCTGGCGTAGTTGGCAGGTGATTTTGGCATGACTGGCAGGTGGTTCCAGCAAGCCTGGCAGGTGATTCCAAAGTGTTCACCAACTGGTTGTGGCGTAGCCGGCAGGTGATTTTTGCGTGATCGGCAGGTGGTTCTGGCGAGTCGAGCAGGTGGTTCCGGCGTGCTCGGCTGGTGCTTCCGGGGTCATTGGCACGGGGTTCTGGCATGTCTGAGAGGTGGTTCCTGCATGCCCGGCAAGTGATTCCGGAGTGTTCGCCAAGTGGTTCTGGCATAGTCGGCAGGTGATTTTGGCATGTCCGGCAGGTGGTTCAGGCGAGTTGAGCAGGTGGTTCCAACGTGCTTGGCAGGTGCTTCCGGCGTCTCCGGCACGTGTTTCTGGCACATCTGACAGGTGGTTCCGGCATGCCCGAAAGGTGATTCCGGTCTGTCCGGTAGGTGGTTCCAGCCTGCACGGCATGTGGTTCTGGTACGTCTCAGAGGTGGTTGCGCATGCCCAACAGGTGATTCCGGACTGTCCGCCACATGGTTCTGGCACATCTGAGAGGTGGTTCCGGCATGCCCGGCAGGTCATCCCAGAGAGTCCTCCAAGTGGTTCTGGCATAACACGCAGGTGATTTTGGCGTGTCTGGCAGGTTGTTCCGTTGTGCTTGGCAGGTGGTTCAGGTTTGGCCGGCAGGTGGTTCCAGACTCTCCAGGACGTGTTTCCAGCTTCTCCGGCAGGTGGTTCTGGTACGTCTGAGAGGTGGTTCCGCCATGGCTGTCAGGTGATTCCGGACCGTCCCCCAGGTGGTTCTGGCATAGCCAGCAGTTAATATTGGCTTGTCCGGCAGTTGGTTCCAGCGAGTCGAACAGGTGGCTCTGGCGTGCTCGGCAGGTGGTTCCGGTCTGTCCGGTAGGTGATTCCAGCGTGTCCGGCACGTCTGAAAGGTGGTTCCGGCATGCGCGACAGGTGATTTCGGAGTTTCTGCCAGGTGGTTCTGGCGTACCCGGCAGGTGATTTTGGCGTGTCCGGCAGGTGTTTCTGCCGAGTCGAGCAGGTGGCTCCGTCATGCTCGGCAGGTGCTTCCGTCGTCTCCGGCACGTGGGTCTGGTGTGTCTGAGAGCTGGTTCCGGCATGTCCGGCAGATGATTCCGGAGTGTCCGCCAAGTGGTTCTGGCATACCCGGCTGGTGATTTGGGCATGTCAGGTAGGTGGTTCCGGCGAGTCGAGCAGGTGGCTCCGGCGTGCTCGGCAGGTTGTTCAGACGGGTCTGGCAGGTGTTTTCCGTCTGTTCGGGGTGTGGTTCCAGCATCTCATGCACATGGTTCTGGCATGTCTGAGATGTGGTTCCGGCCGGCCCGACAGGTGTTTCCACAGTGTCCGCCAAGTGGTACTGGCGTAGTTGGCAGGTGATTTTGGCATGACCGGCAGGTGGTTCCAGCAAGCCTGGCAGGTGATTCCGAAGTGTTCCCCAACTGGTTGTGGCGTAGCCGGCAGGTGATTTTTGCGTGTCCGGCAGGTGGTTCTGGCGAGTCGAGCAGGTGGTTCCGGCGTGCTCGGCAGGTGCTTCCGGGGTCATTGGCACGTGGTTCTGGCATATCTGAGAGGTGGTTCCGGCATGCCCGGCAGGTGATTCCGGAGTGTTCGCCAAGTGTTTCCGGCGTAGCCGGCAGGTGATTTTGCATGTCCAGCGGTCGTTCCGGCGGGTCGAGCCGGTGGTTCCGGCGTGTCCGGCAGGTGGTTCCGGTCTGTCCGGCAGGTGGTTCTGCGGTGTCCGGCACGAGGTTCAGTCTGAGAGGCTGTGCCGGCATGCCCCTCACGTGATTCCGGCTTGTCCCCGAAGTGGTGCTGGTGTAGCGGGCAGGTGATTTTGGCGTGTCCGGCAGGTGGTTCAGGCGAGTTGAGCAGGTGGTTGCGACGTGCTCGGCAGGTGCTTCCGGCGTCTCCGGCACGTGTTTCTGGCACATCTGACTGGTGGTTCCGGCATGCCCAAAATTTGATTATGGTCTGTCCGGTAGGTGGTTCCGGCGAGCACGGCACGTGGTTCCGGTACGTGTCAGAGGTGGTTGCGTATGCCCAACAGGTGATTCCGGACTGTCCGCCACGTGCTTCTGGCACGTCTGAGAGGTGGTTCCAACATGCCCGGCAGCTCATTTCGGAGAGTCGTCCAAGTGGTTCTGGTGTAGCCCACAGGTGATTTTGGCGTGTCCGTCAGGTGGTTCCGCCGTGCTCGGCAGGTGGTTCAGGCATGGCCGTCACGCGGTTCCAGTCTGTCCAGGACGTGTTTCCAGCTTCTCCGCCACGTGCTTCTGGTACGCCTGAGAGGTGGTTCCAACATGCCCGGCAGGTCATTTCGGAGAGTCGACCAAGTGGTTCTGGCGTAGCCCGCAGGTGATTTTGGCGTGTCCGGCAGGTGGTTCCGCCGTGCTCGACAGGTGGTTCAGGCATGGCCCTCACGTGGTTCCAGTCTGTCCAGGACGTGTTTCCAGCTTCTCCGGCAGGTGGTTCTGGTACGTCTGAGAGGTGGTTCCGCCATGGCTGGCAGGTGATTCCGGACCGTCCCCCAGGTGGTTCTGGCATAGCCAGCAGTTAATATTGGCTTGTCCGGCAGTTGGTTCCAGCGAGTCGAACAGGTGGCTCTGGCGTGCTCGGCAGGTGGTTCCGGTCTGTCCGGTAGGTGATTCCGGCGTGTCCGGCACGTCTGAGAGGTGGTTCCGGCATGCGCAACAGGTGATTTCGGAGTGTCCGCCAGGTGGTTCTGGCGTACCCGGCAGGTGATTTTGGCGTGTCCGGCAGGTGTTTCTGCCGAGTCGAGCAGGTGGCTCCGTCATGCTCGGCAGGTGCTTCCGGCGTCTCCGGAACGTGGGTCTGGTGTGTCTGAGAGCTGGTTCCGGCATGTCCGGCAGATGATTCCGGAGTGTCCGCCAAGTGGTTCTGGCATACCCAGCAGGTGATTTTGGCGTGTCAGGGAGGTGGTACCGGTGAGTCGAGCAGGTGGTTCCGGCGTGCTCAGCAGGTGGTTCAGGCGGTTCTGGCAGGTGGTATCCGTCTGTTCGGGGTGTGGTTCCAGCATCTCATGAACACGTTTCTGGCACGTCTGAGATGTGGTTCCAGCCGGCCCGACAGGTGTTTCCGCAGTGTCCGCCAAGCGGTTCTGGCGTAGTTGGCAGGTGATTTTGGCATGACTGGCAGGTGGTTCCAGCAAGCCTGGCAGGTGATTCCAAAGTGTTCACCAACTGGTTGTGGCGTAGCCGGCAGGTGATTTTTGCGTGATCGGCAGGTGGTTCAGGCGAGTTGAGCAGGTGGTTGCGACGTGCTCGGCAGGTGCTTCTGGCGTCTCCGACACGTGTTTCTGGCACATCTGACTGGTGGTTCCGGCATGCCCAAAAGTTGATTCCGGTCTGTCCGGTAGGTGGTTCCGGCGTGCACGGCACGTGGTTCTGGTACGTGTCAGAGGTGGTTGCGTATGCCCAACAGGTGATTCCGGACTGTCCGCCACGTGCTTCTGGCACGTCTGAGAGGTGGTTCCAACATGCCCGGCAGGTCATTTCGGAGAGTCGTCCAAGTGGTTCTGGCGTAGCCCGCAGGTGATTTTGGCATGTCCGGCAGGTGGTTCCGCCGTGCTCGGCAGGTGGTTCAGGCATGGTCGTCACGTGGTTCCAGTCTGTCCAGGACGTGTTTCCAGCTTCTCCGGCAGGTGGTTCTGGTACGTCTGAGAGGTGGTTCCGCCATGGCTGGCAGGTGATCCCGGACTGTCCCCCAGGTGGTTCTGGCATAGCCAGCAGTTGATATTGGCCTGTCCGGCAGGTGGTTCCGCTAGTCGAACAGGTGGCTCCGGCGTTCTTGGCAGGTGGTTCCGGTCTGTCCGGTAGGTGTTTCCGGCGTGTCTGGCACGTGCTTCCGGCACGTCTGAGAGGTGGTTCCGTCATGCACGGCAGGTGATTCCGGAGTGTCCGCCAGGTGGTTCTGGCGTACCCAGCAGGTGATTTTGGCGTGTCCGGCAGGTGTTTCTGGCGAATCGAGCAGGTGGCTCCGGCATGCTCGGCAGGTGCTTCCGGCGTCTCCGGCACTTGGTTCTGGTGTGTCTGAGAGCTGGTTCCGGCATGTCCGGCAGATGATTCCGGAGTGTCCGCCAAGTGGTTCTGGCATACCCAGCAGGTGATTTTGGTGTGTCAGGGAGGTGGTACCGGTGAGTCGAGCAGGTGGTTCCGGCGTGCTCAGCAGGTCGTTCAGGCGGTTCCGGCAGGTGGTATCCGTCTGTTCGGGGTGTGGTTCCAGCATCTCATGAACACGTTTCTGGCACGTCTGAGATGTGGTTCCAGCCGGCCCGACATGTGTTTCCGCAGTGTCTGCCAAGCGGTTCTGGCATACCCGGCTGGTGATTTGGGCATGTCAGGTAGGTGGCTCCGGCGTGCTCGGCAGGTTGTTCAGACGGGTCTGGCAGGTGTTTTCCGTCTGTTCTGGTGTGGTTTCAGCATCTCATGCACATGGTTCTGGCACGTCTGAGATGTGGTTCCGGCCGGCCCGACAGGTGTTTCCACAGTGTCCGCCAAGTGGTACTGGCGTAGTTGGCAGGTGATTTTGGCATGACCGGCAGGTGGTTCCAGCAAGCCCGGCAGGTGATTCCGAAGTGTTCCCCAACTGGTTGTGGCGTAGCCGGCAGGTGATTTTTGTGTGTCCGGCAGGTGGTTCTGGCGAGTCGAGCAGGTGGTTCCGGCGTGCTCGGCAGGTGCTTCCGGGGTCATTGGCACGTGGTTCTGGCATATCTGAGAGGTGGTTCCGGCATGCCCGGCAGGTGATTCCGGAGTGTTCGCCAAGTGTTTCCGGCGTAGCCGGCAGGTGATTTTGCATGTCCAGCGGTCGTTCCGGCGGGTCGAGCCGGTGGTTCCGGCGTGTCCGGCAGGTGGTTCCGGTCTGTCCGGCAGGTGGTTCTGTGGTGTCCGGCACGAGGTTCAGTCTGAGAGGCTGTGCCGGCATGCCCCTCACGTGATTCCGGCTTGTCCCCGAAGTGGTGCTGGTGTAGCGGGCAGGTGATTTTGGCGTGTCAGGGAGGTGGTACCGGTGTGTCGAGCAGGTGGTTCCGGCGTGCTCAGCAGGTGGTTCAGGCGGTTCTGGCAGGTGGCATCCGTCTTTTCGGGGTGTGGTTCCAGCATCTCATGAACACGTTTCTGGCAAGTCTGAGATGTGGTTCCAGCCGGCCCGACAGGTGTTTCCGCAGTGTCCGCCAAGCGCTTCTGGCGTAGTTGGCAGGTGATTTTGGCATGACTGGCAGGTGGTTCCAGCAAGCCTGGCAGGTGATTCCAAAGTGTTCACCAACTGGTTGTGGCGTAGCCGGCAGGTGATTTTTTCGTGATCGGCAGGTGGTTCTGGCGAGTCGAGCAGGTGGTTCCGGCGTGCTCGGCTGGTGCTTCCGGGGTCATTGGCACGGGGTTCTGGCATGTCTGAGAGGTGGTTCCTGCATGCCCGGCAAGTGATTCCGGAGTGTTCGCCAAGTGGTTCTGGCATAGTCGGCAGGTGATTTTGGCATGTCCGGCAGGTGGTTCAGGCGAGTTGAGCAGGTGGTTCCAACGTGCTTGGCAGGTGCTTCCGGCGTCTCCGGCACGTGTTTCTGGCACATCTGACAGGTGGTTCCGGCATGCCCGAAAGGTGATTCCGGTCTGTCCGGTAGGTGGTTCCAGCCTGCACGGCATGTGGTTCTGGTACGTCTCAGAGGTGGTTGCGCATGCCCAACAGGTGATTCCGGACTGTCCGCCACATGGTTCTGGCACGTCTGAGAGGTGGTTCCGGCATGCCCGGCAGGTCATCCCAGAGAGTCCTCCAAGTGGTTCTGGCATAACACGCAGGTGATTTTGGCGTGTCTGGCAGGTTGTTCCGTTGTGCTTGGCAGGTGGTTCAGGCTTGGCCGGCAGGTGGTTCCAGACTGTCCAGGACGTGTTTCCAGCTTCTCCGGCAGGTGGTTCTGGTACGTCTGAGAGGTGGTTCCGCCATGGCTGGCAGGTGATTCCGGACCGTCCCCCAGGTGGTTCTGGCATAGCCAGCAGTTGATATTGGCCTGTCCGGCAGGTGGTTCCAGCGAGTCGAACAGGTGGCTCCGGCGTGCTCGGCAGGTGGTTCCGGTCTGTCCGGTAGGTCATTCCGGCGTGTCTGGCACGTGCTTCCTGCACGTCTGAGAGGTGGTTCCGGCATGCGCGACAGGTGGTTTCGGAGTGTCCGCCAGGTGGTTCTGGCGTACCCGGCAGGTGATTTTGGCGTGTCCGGCAGGTGTTTCTGGCGAGTCGAGCAGGTGGCTCCGGCATGCTCGGCAGGTGCCTCCGGACTCTCTGGCACGTGGTTCTGGTGTGTCTGAGAGCTGGTTCCGGCATGTCCGGCACATGATTCCGGAGTGTCCGCCAAGTGGTTCTGGCATACCCGGCTGGTGATTTGGGCATGTCAGGTAGGTGGCTCCGGCGTGCTCGGCAGGTTGTTCAGACGGGTCTGGCAGGTGTTTTCCGTCTGTTCGGGGTGTGGTTCCAGCATCTCATGCACATGGTTCTGGCACGTCTGAGATGTGGTTCCGGCCGGCCCGACAGGTGTTTCCACAGTGTCCGCCAAGTGGTACTGTGGTAGTTGGCAGGTGATTTTGGCATGACCGGCAGGTGGTTCCAGCAAGCCCGGCAGGTGATTCTGAAGTGTTCCCCAACTGGTTGTGGCCTAGCCGGCAGGTGATTTTTGCGTGTCCGGCAGGTGGTTCTGGCGAGTCGAGCAGGTGGTTCTGGCGTGCTCGGCAGGTGCTTCCGGGGTCATTGGCACGTGGTTCTGGCATATATGAGAGGTGGTTCCGGCATGCCCGGCAGGTGATTCCGGAGTGTTCGCCAAGTGTTTGCGGCGTAGCCGGCAGGTGAATTTGCATGTCCAGCGGTCGTTCCGGAAGGTCGAGCCGGTGGTTCCGGCGTGTCCGGCAGGTGGTTCCGGTCTGTCCGGCAGGTGGTTGTGTGGTGTCCGGCACGAGGTTCAGTCTGAGAGGCTGTCCCGGCATGCCCCTCACGTGATTCCCGCTTGTCCCCGAAGTGGTGCTGGTGTAGCGGGCAGGTGATTTTGGCGTGTCCGGCAGGTGGTTCAGGCGAGTTGAGCAGGTGGTTGCGACGTGCTCGGCAGGTGCTTCCGGTGTCTCTGGCACGTGTTTCTGGCACATCTGACTGGTGGTTCCGGCATGCCCAAAAGTTGATTCCGGTCTGTCCGGTAGGTGGTTCCGGCTGCACGGCACGTGGTTCTGGTACGTGTCAGAGGTGGTTGCGTATGCCCAACAGGTGATTCCGGACTGTCCGCCACATGCTTCTGGCACGTCTGAGAGGTGGTTCCAACATGCCCGGCAGGTCATTTCGGAGAGTCGTCCAAGTGGTTCTGGCGTAGCCCGCAGGTGATTTTGGCATGTCCGGGAGGTGGTTCCGCCGTGCTCGGCAGGTGGTTCAGGCATGGCCGTCACGTGGTTCCAGTCTGTCCAGGACGTGTTTCCGGCTTCTCCGGCAGGTGGTTCTGGTACGTCTGAGAGGTGGTTCCGCCATGGCTGGCAGGTGATCCCGGACTGTCCCCCAGGTGGTTCTGGCATAGCCAGGAGTTGATATTGGCCTGTCCGGCATGTGGTTCCTGGGAGTCGAACAGGTGGCTCCGGCGTGCTCGGCAGGTGGTTCCGGTCTGTCCGGTAGGTGATTCGGGCGTTTCCGGCACATGCTTCCGGCACGTCAGAGAGGTGGTTCCGGCGTGCGCGACAGGTGATTTCGGAGTGTCCGCCAGGTGGTTCTGGCGTACCCGGCAGGTGATTTTGGCGTGTCCGGCAGGTGTTTCTGGCGAGTCGAGCAGGTGGCTCCGGCATGCTCGGCAGGTGCTTCCGGCGTCTCCGGCACTTGGTTCTGGTGTGTCTGAGAGCTGGTTCCGGCATGTCCGGCAGATGATTCCGGAGTGTCCGCCAAGTGGTTCTGGCATACCCAGCAGGTGATTTTGGCGTGTCAGGGAGGTGGTACCGGTGAGTCGAGCAGGTGGTTCCGGCGTGCTCAGCAGGTGGTTCAGGCGGTTCTGGCAGGTGGTATCCGTCTGTTCGGGGTGTGGTTCCAGCATCTCATGAACACGTTTCTGGCACGTCTGAGATGTGGTTCCAGCCGGCCCGACAGGTGTTTCCGCAGTGTCCGCCAAGCGGTTCTGGAGTAGTTGGCAGGTGATTTTGGCATGACTGGCAGGTGGTTCCAGCAAGCCTGGCAGGTGATTCCAAAGTGTTCACCAACTGGTTGTGGCGTAGCCGGCAGGTGATTTTTGCGTGATCGGCAGGTGGTTCTGGCGAGTCGAGCAGGTGGTTCCGGCGTGCTCGGCTGGTGCTTCCGGGGTCATTGGCACGGGGTTCTGGCATGTCTGAGAGGTGGTTCCTGCATGCCCGGCAAGTGATTCCAGAGTGTTCGCCAAGTGGTTCTGGCATAGTCGGCAGGTGATTTTGGCATGTCCGGCAGGTGGTTCAGGCGAGTTGAGCAGGTGGTTCCAACGTGCTTGGCAGGTGCTTCCGGCGTCTCCGGCACGTGTTTCTGGCACGTCTGACAGGTGGTTCCGGCATGCCCGAAAGGTGTTTCCGGTCTGTCCGGTAGGTGGTTCCAGCCTGCACGGCATGTGGTTCTGGTACGTCTCAGAGGTGGTTGCGCAAGCCCAACAGGTGATTCCGGACTGTCCGCCACATGGTTCTGGCACGTCTGAGAGGTGGTTCCGGCATGCCCGGCAGGTCATCCCAGAGAGTCATCCAAGTGGTTCTGGCATAACACGCAGGTGATTTTGGCGTGTCTGGCAGGTTGTTCCGTTGTGCTTGGCAGGTGGTTCAGGCTTGGCCGGCAGGTGGTTCCAGACTGTCCAGGACGTGTTTCCAGCTTCTCCGGCAGGTGGTTCTGGTACGTCTGAGAGGTGGTTCCGCCATGGCTGGCAGGCGATTCCGGACCATACCCCAGGTGGTTCTGGCATAGCCAGCAGTAAATATTGGCCTGTCCGGCAGGTGGTTCCAGCGAGTCGAACAGGTGGCTCCGGCGTGCTCGGCAGGTGGTTCCGGTCTGTCCGGTAGGTGATTCCGGGGTGTCCGGCACGTGCTTCCGGCACGTCTGAGAGGTGGTTCCGGCATGCGCGACAGGTGATTTCGGGGTGTCCGCCAGTTGGTTCTGGCGGACCCGGCAGGTGATTTGGGCGTGTCCGGCAGGTGTTTCTGGCGAGTCGAGCAGGTGGCTCCGGCATGCTCGGCAGGTGCTTCCGGCGTCTCCGGCACGTGGTTCTGGTGTTTCTCAGAGCTGGTTCCGGCATGTCCGGCAGATGATTCCGGAGTGTCCGCCAAGTGGTTCTGGCATACCCGGCTGGTGATTTGGGCATGTCAGGTAGGTGGTTCCGGCGAGTCGAGCAGGTGGCTCCGGCGTGCTCGGCAGGTTGTTCAGACGGGTCTGGCAGGTGTTTTCCGTCTGTTCGGGGTGTGGTTCCAGCATCTCATGAACACGTTTCTGGCACGTCTGAGATGTGGTTCCAGCCGGCCCGACAGGTGTTTCCGCAGTGTCCGCCAAGCGGTTCTGGCGTAGTTGGCAGGTGATTTTGGCATGACTGGCAGGTGGTTCCAGCAAGCCTGGCAGGTGATTCCAAAGTGTTCACCAACTGGTTGTGGCGTAGCCGGCAGGTGATTTTTGCGTGATCGGCAGGTGGTTCTGGCGAGTCGAGCAGGTGGTTCCGGCGTGCTCGGCTGGTGCTTCCGGGGTCATTGGCACGGGGTTCTGGCATGTCTGAGAGGTGGTTCCTGCATGCCCGGCAAGTGATTCCGGAGTGTTCGCCAAGTGGTTCTGGCATAGTCGGCAGGTGATTTTGGCATGTCCGGCAGGTGGTTCAGACGAGTTGAGCAGGTGGTTCCAACGTGCTTGGCAGGTGCTTCCGGCGTCTCCGGCACGTGTTTCTGGCACATCTGACAGGTGGTTCCGGCATGCCCGAAATGTGATTCCGGTCTGTCCGGTAGGTGGTTCCAGCCGGCACGGCATGTGGTTCTGGTACGTCTCAGAGGTGGTTGCGCATGCCCAACAGGTGATTCCGGACTGTCCGCCACATGGTTCTGGCACGTCTGAGAGGTGGTTCCGTGCTGGGAGCCGTGGCTACATCATTTGATCGGCTGTTTGACAGGGTCCAGCCGATTAACGCTGAGGGGTGCAGGGTCGCCCCTTGGTGAAGAATAACCGGCCAGCCCCTCACATAGTTCTGAAACCTGTGCTGCTTTTAACTGCCCTTCATTCCTTTTCCTTTCTTAACCTCCAGTTTTCACTCCTTTGGGTGGCTGCTTGGGAGGCACTACCTCCCGGGAAAATTAGATACAGTAAGAGAATGTGACCACCTGCAGGTAACTTTCAAGATATTTTTCAGTTAATTAATGGAGGAGCACACAGTCCCATGTGAGACAATCAGAAAGGAATCCTGCCCAGATAAGATGTCGAATTAGGTTTATGGCCTCCATCTGGTTAATGTTTCCTTCTCCCTCCAGTTCTTTGTCTAAATATACATATGCATCGTCCTTCTAAGTTTGCTGGTTAATTGGATGATCAAGAAGTATCTATATATTATTCTTGACCTTCTGCTTTCTGTTAAAATGTTATAGAGGTTTTCTCCTAAAAGCAATAAATAATAAATAATTGGTGAGTAGAAGGGCCGAGGGGTGCAAGAATGCCCCTCGGTGAAGAATGGCCGGCCAACACCCCCGATATTTTCTGAATTATATGCATGCTTTCTATCAAGGTTATGTGTATACTTATTTCTCTTTTTTATTCTTGAAGATTTATAGTTTAGCTTAGCTTTTCAGCCCTTTACTTTACTAACAATATGATACTTTCTCCGGCAGTGTACTTAAGGGACCGTTAGCTCTACAATCTAAAAGACAAAGGAATGCTTCCACCCCCTAAAGGGCGCGAAAAAGTAAAGATGTTTAACTGCCCGCTGAGAATGCAGATAGCCCTGGGGATAAGACACCCTGGAGTCACCTTTTGTTCCCATTAACCATCTACACTAATGGCGTAAATGATTGAGGGAGGCAGGGATGGCTCCACCAGGATGTAACCAGACGGGCTGCTGCCCTGTCCGGAGGCCTGGACCTTCTCTCTTTGATTTAACTTTACCATGAATTACAACAGACGCCTAGGTACCTATCTCCTTTAGCTTAGAGACAACAAACACTAGTTAATTGCAGAGAAGACGATCATTAACCTTATGCTCTATAGAATGGAATGCTAATAAATATTCTTGTGCTCGTTTCTTACTTCCTTATCTCTCTGAGAATATTTGTAAAACTATTTCTGTACTAATCCTGAAAAATATATAAACGACACTTGTGCACAGTAAAGTCGGACTTGCTAACACCAACCCAAGTCTCACGTCCCCTTTATTTTCCCCCTCCCTCATCGCGCCGACGCCGTCCATCCCTCAGGAACCTGGACTCCGCCGGGGCGGGACCCCGGCAGTTCCGGCATGCCCGGCAGGTCATCCCAGAGAGTCCTCCAAGTGGTTCTGGCATAACACGCAGGTGAGTTTGGCGTGTCTGGCAGGTTGATCCGTTGTGCTTGGCAGGTGGTTCAGGTTTGGACGGCAGGTGGTTCCAGACTGTCCAGGACGTGTTTCCAGCTTCTCCGGCAGGTGGTTCTGGTACGTCTGATAGGTGGTTCCGCCATGGCTGGCAGGTGATTCCGGACCGTCCCCCAGGTGGTTCTGGCATAGCCAGCAGTTAATATTGGCTTGTCCGGCAGGTGGTTCCAGTGAGTCGAACAGGTGGCTCTGGCGTGCTCGGCAGGTGGTTCCGGTCTGTCCGGTAGGTGATTCCGGCGTGTCCGGCACGTCTGAGAGGTGGTTCTGGCATGCGCGACAGGTGATTTCGGAGTGCCCGCCAGGTGGTTCTGGCGTACCTGGCAGGTGATTTTGGCGTGTCCGGCAGGTCTTTCTGGCGAGTCGAGCAGGTGGCTCCGGCATGCTCGGCAGGTGGTTCCCGTCTGTCCGGTAGGTGATTCCGGCGTGTCCGGCACGTGCTTCCGGCACGTCTGAGAGGTGGTTCCGGCATGCGCGACAGGTGATTTCGGAGTGTCGGCCAGGTGGTTCTGGCGTACCCGGCAGGTGATGTTGGCGTGTCCGGCAGGTGTTTCTGGCGAGTCGAGCAGGTGGCTCCAGCATGCTCGGCAGGTGCTTCCGGCGTCTCCGGCACGTGGTTCTGGGGTGTCTGAGAGCTGGTTCCGGCATGTCCGGCAGATGATTCCGGAGTGTCCGCCAAGTGGTTCTGGCATACCCGGCTGGTGATTTGGGCATGTCAGGTAGGTGGTTCCGGCGAGTCGAGCAGGTGGCTCCGGCGTGCTCGGCAGGTTGTTCAGACGGGTCTGGCAGGTGTTTTCCGTCTGTTCGGGGTGTGGTTCCAGCATCTCATGCACATGGTTCTGGCACGTCTGAGATGTGGTTCCGGCCGGCCCGACAGGTGTTTCCACAGTGTCTGCCAAGTGGTACTGGCGTAGTTGGCAGGTGATTTTGGCATGACCGGCAGGTGGTTCCAGCAAGCCCGGCAGGTGATTCCGAAGTGTTCCCCAACTGGTTGTGGCGTGTCCGGCAGGTGGTTCTGGCGAGTTGAGCAGGTGGTTGCGACGTGCTCGGCAGGTGCTTCCGGCGTCTACGGCACGTGTTTCTGGCACATCTGACTGGTGGTTCCGGCATGCCCAAAAGTTGATTCCGGTCTGTCCGGTAGGTGGTTCCGGCGTGCACGGCACGTGGTTCTGGTACGTGTCAGAGGTGGTTGCGTATGCCCAACAGGTGATTCCGGACTGTCCGCCACATGGTTCTGGCACGTCTGAGAGGTGGTTCTGGCATGCCCGGCAGGTCATCCCAGAGAGTCCTCCAAGTCGTTCTGGAATAACACGCAGGTGATTTTGGCGTGTCTGGCAGGTTGTTCCGTTGTGCTTGGCAGGTGGTTCAGGCTTGGCCGGCAGGTGGTTCCAGACTGTCCAGGACGTGTTTCCAGCTTCTCCGGCAGGTGGTTCTGGTACGTCTGAGAGGTGGTTCCGCCATGGCTGTCAGGTGATTCCGGACCGTCCCCCAGGTGGTTCTGGCATAGCCAGCAGTTAATATTGGCTTGTCCGGCAGGTGGTTCCAGCGAGTCAAACAGTTGGCTCTGGCGTGCTCGGCAGGTGGTTCCGGTCTGTCCGGTAGGTGATTCCGGCGTGTCCGGCACGTCTGAGAGGTGGTTCCGGCATGCGCGACAGGTGATTTCGGAGTGTCCGCCAGGTGGTTCTGGCGTACCCGGCAGGTAATTTTGGCTTGTCCGGCAGGTGTTTCTGGCGAGTCGAGCAGGGGCTCCGGCATGCTCGGCAGGTGCTTCCGGCGTCTCCGGCACGTGGTTCTGGGGTGTCTGAGAGCTGGTTCCGGCATGTCCGCAGATGATTCCGGAGTGTCCGCCAAGTGGTTCTGCCATACCCGGCTGGTGATTTGGGCATGTCAGGTAGGTGGTTCTGGCGAGTCGAGGAGGTGGCTCCGGCGTGCTCGGCAGGTGCTTCCGGGGTCATTGGCACGTGGTTCTGGCATATCTGAGAGGTCGTTCCGGCATGCCCGGCAGGTGATTCCGGAGTGTTCGCCCAGTGTTTCCGGCGTAGCCGGCAGGTGATTTTGCATGTCCAGCGGTCGTTCCGGCGGGTCGAGCCGGTGGTTCCGGCGTGTCCGGCAGGTGGTTCCGGTCTGTCCGGCAGCTGGTTCTGCGGTGTCCGGCACGAGGTTCAGTCTGAGAGGCTGTGCCGGCATGCCCCTCACGTGATTCCGGCTTGTCCCCGAAGTGGTGCTGGTGTAGCGGGCAGGTGATTTTGGCGTGTCCGGCAGGTGGTTCAGGCGAGTTGAGCAGGTGGTTGCGACGTGCTCGGCAGGTGCTTCCGGCGTCTCCTGCACGTGTTTCTGGCACATCTGACTGGTGGTTCCGGCATGCCCAAAAGTGGATTCCGGTCTGTCCGGTAGGTGGTTCCGGCGTGCACGGCACGTGGTTCTGGTACGTCTCAGAGGTGGTTGCGTATGCCCAACAGGTGATTCCGGACTGTCCGCCACGTGCTTCTGGCACGTCTGAGAGGTGGTTCCAACATGCCCGGCAGGTCATTTCGGAGAGTCGTCCAAGTGTTTCTGGCGTAGCCCGCAGGTGATTTTGGCCTGTCCGGCAGGTGGTTCAGGCATGGCCGTCACGTGGTTCCAGTCTGTCCAGGACGTGTTTCCAGCTTCTCCGGCAGGTGGTTCTGGTACGTCTGAGAGGTGGTTCCGCCATGGCTGGCAGGTGATCCCGGACTGTCCCCCAGGTGGTTCTGGCATAGCCAGCAGTTGATATTGGCCTGTCCGGCAGGTGGTTCCAGCGAGTCGAACAGGTGGCTCCGGCGTGCTCGGCAGGTGGTTCCGGTCTGTCCGGTAGGTGTTTCCGGCGTGTCTGGCACGTGCTTCCGGCACGTCTGAGAGGTGGTTCCAGCATGCGCGGCAGGTGATCCCGTAGTGTCTGCCAGGTGGTTCTGGCATACCCGGCAGGTGATTTTGGCGTGTCCAGCAGGTGTTTCTGGCGAGTCGAGCAGGTGGCTCTGGCATGCTTGGCAGGTGCTTCCGGCGTCTCCGGCACTTGGTTCTGGTATGTCTGAGAGCTGGTTCCGGCGTGTCCGGCAGATGATTCCGGAGTGTCCGTCATGTGGTTCTGGCATACCCAGCAGGTGATTTTGGCGTGTCAGGGAGGTGTTACCGGTGAGTCGAGCAGGTGGTTCCGGCGTGCTCAGCAGGTGGTTCAGGCGGTTCTGGCAGGTGGTATCCGTCTGTTCGGGGTGTGGTTCCAGCATCTCATGAACACGTTTCTGGCACGTCTGAGATGTGGTTCCAGCCGGCCCGACAGGTGTTTCCGCAGTGTCCGCCAAGCGGTTCTGGCGTAGTTGGCAGGTGATTTTGGCATGACCGGCAGGTGGTTCCAGCAAGCCCGGCAGGTGATTCCGAAGTGTTCCCCAACTGGTTGTGGCGTGTCCGGCAGGTGGTTCTGTCGAGTTGAGCAGGTGGTTGCGACGTGCTCGGCAGGTGCTTCCGGCGTCTACGGCACGTGTTTCTGGCACATCTGACTGGTGGTTCCGGCATGCCCAAAAGTTGATTCCGGTCTGTCCGGTAGGTGGTTCCGGCGTGCACGGCACGTGGTTCTGGTACGTGTCAGAGGTGGTTGCGTATGCCCAACAGGTGATTCCGGACTGTCCGCCACATGGTTCTGGCACGTCTGAGAGGTGGTTCCGGCATGCCCGGCAGGTCATCCCAGAGAGTCCTCCAAGTCGTTCTGGAATAACACGCAGGTGATTTTGGCGTGTCTGGCAGGTTGTTCCGTTGTGCTTGGCAGGTGGTTCAGGCTTGCCCGGCAGGTGGTTCCAGACTCTCCAGGACGTGTTTCCAGCTTCTCCGGCAGGTGGTTCTGGTACGTCTGAGAGGTGGTTCCGCCATGGCTGTCAGGTGATTCCGGACCGTCCCCCAGGTGGTTCTGGCATAGCCAGCAGTTAATATTGGCTTGTCCGGCAGGTGGTTCCAGCGAGTCAAACAGTTGGCTCTGGCGTGCTCGGCAGGTGGTTCCGGTCTGTCCGGTAGGTGATTCCGGCGTGTCCGGCACGTCTGAGAGGTGGTTCCGGCATGCGCAACAGGTGATTTCGGAGTGTCCGCCAGGTGGTTCTGGCGTACCCGGCAGGTAATTTTGGCTTGTCCGGCAGGTGTTTCTGGCGAGTCGAGCAGGGGCTCCGGCATGCTCGGCAGGTGCTTCCGGCGTCTCCGGCACGTGGTTCTGGGGTGTCTGAGAGCTGGTTCCGGCATGTCCGCAGATGATTCCGGAGTGTCCGCCAAGTGGTTCTGCCATACCCGGCTGGTGATTTGGGCATGTCAGGTAGGTGGTTCTGGCGAGCCGAGGAGGTAGCTCCGGCGTGCTCGGCAGGTGCTTCCGGGGTCATTGGCACGTGGTTCTGGCATATCTGAGAGGTCGTTCCGGCATGCCCGGCAGGTGATTCCGGAGTGTTCGCCCAGTGTTTCCGGCGTAGCCGGCAGGTGATTTTGCATGTCCAGCGGTCGTTCCGGCGGGTCGAGCCGGTGGTTCCGGCGTGTCCGGCAGGTGGTTCCGGTCTGTCCGGCAGCTGGTTCTGCGGTGTCCGGCACGAGGTTCAGTCTGAGAGGCTGTGCCGGCATGCCCCTCACGTGATTCCGGCTTGTCCCCGAAGTGGTGCTGGTGTAGCGGGCAGGTGATTTTGGCGTGTCCGGCAGGTGGTTCAGGCAAGTTGAGCAGGTGGTTGCGACGTGCTCGGCAGGTGCTTCCGGCGTCTCCGGCACGTGTTTCTGGCACATCTGACTGGTGGTTCCGGCATGCCCAAAAGTGGATTCCGGTCTGTCCGGTAGGTGGTTCCGGCGTGCACGGCACGTGGTTCTGGTACGTCTCAGAGGTGGTTGCGTATGCCCAACAGGTGATTCCGGACTGTCCGCCACGTGCTTCTGGCACGTCTGAGAGGTGGTTCCAACATGCCCGGCAGGTCATTTCGGAGAGTCGTCCAAGTGTTTCTGGCGTAGCCCGCAGGTGATTTTGGCCTGTCCGGCAGGTGGTTCAGGCATGGCCGTCACGTGGTTCCAGTCTGTCCAGGACGTGTTTCCAGCTTCTCCGGCAGGTGGTTCTGGTACGTCTGAGAGGTGGTTCCGCCATGGCTGGCAGGTGATCCCGGACTGTCCCCCAGGTGGTTCTGGCATAGCCAGCAGTTGATATTGGCCTGTCCGGCAGGTGGTTCCAGCGAGTCGAACAGGTGGCTCCGGCGTGCTCGGCAGGTGGTTCCGGTCTGTCCGGTAGGTGTTTCCGGCGTGTCTGGCACGTGCTTCCGGCACGTCTGAGAGGTGGTTCCAGCATGCGCGGCAGGTGATCCCGTAGTGTCTGCCAGGTGGTTCTGGCATACCCGGCAGGTGATTTTGGCGTGTCCGGCAGGTGTTTCTGGCGAGTCGAGCAGGTGGCTCTGGCATGCTCGGCAGGTGCTTCCGGCGTCTCCGGCACTTGGTTCTGGTATGTCTGAGAGCTGGTTCCGGCGTGTCCGGCAGATGATTCCGGAGTGTCCGTCATGTGGTTCTGGCATACCCAGCAGGTGATTTTGGCGTGTCAGGGAGGTGTTACCGGTGAGTCGAGCAGGTGGTTCCGGCGTGCTCAGCAGGTGGTTCAGGCGGTTCTGGCAGGTGGTATCCGTCTGTTCGGGGTGTGGTTCCAGCATCTCATGAACACGTTTCTGGCACGTCTGAGATGTGGTTCCAGCCGGCCCGACAGGTGTTTCCGCAGTGTCCGCCAAGCGGTTCTGGCGTAGTTGGCAGGTGATTTTGGCATGACTGGCAGGTGGTTCCAGCAAGCCTGGCAGGTGATTCCAAAGTGTTCACCAACTGGTTGTGGCGTAGCCGGCAGGTGATTTTTGCGTGATCGGCAGGTGGTTCTGGCGAGTCGAGCAGGTGGTTCCGGCGTGCTCGGCTGGTGCTTCCGGGGTCATTGGCACGGGGTTCTGGCATGTCTGAGAGGTGGTTCCTGCATGCCCGGCAAGTGATTCCGGAGTGTTCGCCAAGTGGTTCTGGCATAGTCGGCAGGTGATTTTGGCATGTCCGGCAGGTGGTTCAGGCGAGTTGAGCAGGTGGTTCCAACGTGCTTGGCAGGTGCTTCCGGCGTCTCCGGCACGTGTTTCTGGCACATCTGACAGGTGGTTCCGGCATGCCCGAAAGGTGATTCCGGTCTGTCCGGTAGGTGGTTCCAGCCTGCACGGCATGTGGTTCTGGTACGTCTCAGAGGTGGTTGCGCATGCCCAACAGGTGATTCCGGACTGTCCGCCACATGGTTCTGGCACATCTGAGAGGTGGTTCCGGCATGCCCGGCAGGTCATCCCAGAGAGTCCTCCAAGTGGTTCTGGCATAACACGCAGGTGATTTTGGCGTGTCTGGCAGGTTGTTCCGTTGTGCTTGGCAGGTGGTTCAGGTTTGGCCGGCAGGTGGTTCCAGACTCTCCAGGACGTGTTTCCAGCTTCTCCGGCAGGTGGTTCTGGTACGTCTGAGAGGTGGTTCCGCCATGGCTGTCAGGTGATTCCGGACCGTCCCCCAGGTGGTTCTGGCATAGCCAGCAGTTAATATTGGCTTGTCCGGCAGTTGGTTCCAGCGAGTCGAACAGGTGGCTCTGGCGTGCTCGGCAGGTGGTTCCGGTCTGTCCGGTAGGTGATTCCAGCGTGTCCGGCACGTCTGAAAGGTGGTTCCGGCATGCGCGACAGGTGATTTCGGAGTTTCTGCCAGGTGGTTCTGGCGTACCCGGCAGGTGATTTTGGCGTGTCCGGCAGGTGTTTCTGCCGAGTCGAGCAGGTGGCTCCGTCATGCTCGGCAGGTGCTTCCGTCGTCTCCGGCACGTGGGTCTGGTGTGTCTGAGAGCTGGTTCCGGCATGTCCGGCAGATGATTCCGGAGTGTCCGCCAAGTGGTTCTGGCATACCCGGCTGGTGATTTGGGCATGTCAGGTAGGTGGTTCCGGCGAGTCGAGCAGGTGGCTCCGGCGTGCTCGGCAGGTTGTTCAGACGGGTCTGGCAGGTGTTTTCCGTCTGTTCGGGGTGTGGTTCCAGCATCTCATGCACATGGTTCTGGCATGTCTGAGATGTGGTTCCGGCCGGCCCGACAGGTGTTTCCACAGTGTCCGCCAAGTGGTACTGGCGTAGTTGGCAGGTGATTTTGGCATGACCGGCAGGTGGTTCCAGCAAGCCTGGCAGGTGATTCCGAAGTGTTCCCCAACTGGTTGTGGCGTAGCCGGCAGGTGATTTTTGCGTGTCCGGCAGGTGGTTCTGGCGAGTCGAGCAGGTGGTTCCGGCGTGCTCGGCAGGTGCTTCCGGGGTCATTGGCACGTGGTTCTGGCATATCTGAGAGGTGGTTCCGGCATGCCCGGCAGGTGATTCCGGAGTGTTCGCCAAGTGTTTCCGGCGTAGCCGGCAGGTGATTTTGCATGTCCAGCGGTCGTTCCGGCGGGTCGAGCCGGTGGTTCCGGCGTGTCCGGCAGGTGGTTCCGGTCTGTCCGGCAGGTGGTTCTGCGGTGTCCGGCACGAGGTTCAGTCTGAGAGGCTGTGCCGGCATGCCCCTCACGTGATTCCGGCTTGTCCCCGAAGTGGTGCTGGTGTAGCGGGCAGGTGATTTTGGCGTGTCCGGCAGGTGGTTCAGGCAAGTTGAGCAGGTGGTTGCGACGTGCTCGGCAGGTGCTTCCGGCGTCTCCGGCACGTGTTTCTGGCACATCTGACTGGTGGTTCCGGCATGCCCAAAATTTGATTATGGTCTGTCCGGTAGGTGGTTCCGGCGAGCACGGCACGTGGTTCTGGTACGTGTCAGAGGTGGTTGCGTATGCCCAACAGGTGATTCCGGACTGTCCGCCACGTGCTTCTGGCACGTCTGAGAGGTGGTTCCAACATGCCCGGCAGCTCATTTCGGAGAGTCGTCCAAGTGGTTCTGGCGTAGCCCACAGGTGATTTTGGCGTGTCCGTCAGGTGGTTCCGCCGTGCTCGGCAGGTGGTTCAGGCATGGCCGTCACGCGGTTCCAGTCTGTCCAGGACGTGTTTCCAGCTTCTCCGCCACGTGCTTCTGGTACGCCTGAGAGGTGGTTCCAACATGCCCGGCAGGTCATTTCGGAGAGTCGACCAAGTGGTTCTGGCGTAGCCCGCAGGTGATTTTGGCGTGTCCGGCAGGTGGTTCCGCCGTGCTCGACAGGTGGTTCAGGCATGGCCCTCACGTGGTTCCAGTCTGTCCAGGACGTGTTTCCAGCTTCTCCGGCAGGTGGTTCTGGTACGTCTGAGAGGTGGTTCCGCCATGGCTGGCAGGTGATTCCGGACCGTCCCCCAGGTGGTTCTGGCATAGCCAGCAGTTAATATTGGCTTGTCCGGCAGTTGGTTCCAGCGAGTCGAACAGGTGGCTCTGGCGTGCTCGGCAGGTGGTTCCGGTCTGTCCGGTAGGTGATTCCGGCGTGTCCGGCACGTCTGAGAGGTGGTTCCGGCATGCGCAACAGGTGATTTCGGAGTGTCCGCCAGGTGGTTCTGGCGTACCCGGCAGGTGATTTTGGCGTGTCCGGCAGGTGTTTCTGCCGAGTCGAGCAGGTGGCTCCGTCATGCTCGGCAGGTGCTTCCGGCGTCTCCGGAACGTGGGTCTGGTGTGTCTGAGAGCTGGTTCCGGCATGTCCGGCAGATGATTCCGGAGTGTCCGCCAAGTGGTTCTGGCATACCCAGCAGGTGATTTTGGCGTGTCAGGGAGGTGGTACCGGTGAGTCGAGCAGGTGGTTCCGGCGTGCTCAGCAGGTGGTTCAGGCGGTTCTGGCAGGTGGTATCCGTCTGTTCGGGGTGTGGTTCCAGCATCTCATGAACACGTTTCTGGCACGTCTGAGATGTGGTTCCAGCCGGCCCGACAGGTGTTTCCGCAGTGTCCGCCAAGCGGTTCTGGCCTAGTTGGCAGGTGATTTTGGCATGACTGGCAGGTGGTTCCAGCAAGCCTGGCAGGTGATTCCAAAGTGTTCACCAACTGGTTGTGGCGTAGCCGGCAGGTGATTTTTGCGTGATCGGCAGGTGGTTCTGGCGAGTCGAGCAGGTGGTTCCGGCGTGCTCGGCTGGTGCTTCCGGGGTCATTGGCACGGGGTTCTGGCATGTCTGAGAGGTGGTTCCTGCATGCCCGGCAAGTGATTCCGGAGTGTTCGCCAAGTGGTTCTGGCATAGTCGGCAGGTGATTTTGGCATGTCCGGCAGGTGGTTCAGGCGAGTTGAGCAGGTGGTTCCAACGTGCTTGGCAGGTGCTTCCGGCGTCTCCGGCACGTGTTTCTGGCACATCTGACAGGTGGTTCCGGCATGCCCGAAAGGTGATTCCGGTCTGTCCGGTAGGTGGTTCCAGCCTGCACGGCATGTGGTTCTGGTACGTCTCAGAGGTGGTTGCGCATGCCCAACAGGTGATTCCGGACTGTCCGCCACATGGTTCTGGCACGTCTGAGAGGTGGTTCCGGCATGCCCGGCAGGTCATCCCAGAGAGTCCTCCAAGTGGTTCTGGCATAACACGCAGGTGATTTTGGCGTGTCTGGCAGGTTGTTCCGTTGTGCTTGGCAGGTGGTTCAGGTTTGGCCGGCAGGTGGTTCCAGACTGTCCAGGACGTGTTTCCAGCTTCTCCGGCAGGTGGTTCTGGTACGTCTGAGAGGTGGTTCCGCCATGGCTGTCAGGTGATTCCGGACCGTCCCCCAGGTGGTTCTGGCATAGCCAGCAGTTAATATTGGCTTGTCCGGCAGTTGGTTCCAGCGAGTCGAACAGGTGGATCTGGCGTGCTCGGCAGGTGGTTCCGGTCTGTCCGGTAGGTGATTCCAGCGTGTCCGGCACGTCTGAGAGGTGGTTCCGGCATGCGCGACAGGTGATTTCGGAGTTTCTGCCAGGTGGTTCTGGCGTACCCGGCAGGTGATTTTGGCGTGTCCGGCAGGTGTTTCTGCCGAGTCGAGCAGGTGGCTCCGTCATGCTCGGCAGGTGCTTCCGTCGTCTCCGGCACGTGGGTCTGGTGTGTCTGAGAGCTGGTTCCGGCATGTCCGGCAGATGATTCCGGAGTGTCCGCCAAGTGGTTCTGGCATACCCGGCTGGTGATTTGGGCATGTCAGGTAGGTGCTTCCGGCGAGTCGAGCAGGTGGCTCCGGCGTGCTCGGCAGGTTGTTCAGACGGGTCTGGCAGGTGTTTTCCGTCTGTTCGGGGTGTGGTTCCAGCATCTCATGCACATGGTTCTGGCATGTCTGAGATGTGGTTCCGGCCGGCCCGACAGGTGTTTCCACAGTGTCCGCCAAGTGGTACTGGCGTAGTTGGCAGCTGATTTTGGCATGACCGGCAGGTGGTTCCAGCAAGCCTGGCAGGTGATTCCGAAGTGTTCCCCAACTGGTTGTGGCGTAGCCGGCAGGTGATTTTTGCGTGTCCGGCAGGTGGTTCTGGCGAGTCGAGCAGGTGGTTCCGGCGTGCTCGGCAGGTGCTTCCGGGGTCATTGGCACGTGGTTCTGGCATATCTGAGAGGTGGTTCCGGCATGCCCGGCAGGTGATTCCGGAGTGTTCGCCAAGTGTTTCCGGCGTAGCCGGCAGGTGATTTTGCATGTCCAGCGGTCGTTCCGGCGGGTCGAGCCGGTGGTTCCGGCGTGTCCGGCAGGTGGTTCCGGTCTGTCCGGCAGGTGGTTCTGCGGTGTCCGGCACGAGGTTCAGTCTGAGAGGCTGTGCCGGCATGCCCCTCACGTGATTCCGGCTTGTCCCCGAAGTGGTGCTGGTGTAGCGGGCAGGTGATTTTGGCATGTCCGGCAGGTGGTTCAGGCGAGTTGAGCAGGTGGTTGCGACGTGCTCGGCAGGTGCTTCCGGCGTCTCCGGCACGTGTTTCTGGCACATCTGACTGGTGGTTCCGGCATGCCCAAAATTTGATTATGGTCTGTCCGGTGGGTGGTTCCGGCGAGCACGGCACGTGGTTCTGGTACGTCTCAGAGGTGGTTGCGTATGCCCAACAGGTGATTCCGGACTGTCCGCCACGTGCTTCTGGCACGTCTGAGAGGTGGTTCCAACATGCCTGGCAGCTCATTTCGGAGAGTCGTCCAAGTGGTTCTGGCGTAGCCCACAGGTGATTTTGGCGTGTCCGTCAGGTGGTTCCGCCGTGCTCGGCAGGTGGTTCAGGCATGGCCGTCACGCGGTTCCAGTCTGTCCAGGACGTGTTTCCAGCTTCTCCGCCACGTGCTTCTGGTACGTCTGAGAGGTGGTTCCAACATGCCCGGCAGGTCATTTCGGAGAGTCGACCAAGTGGTTCTGGCGTAGCCCGCAGGTGATTTTGGTGTGTCCGGCAGGTGGTTCCGCCGTGCTCGACAGGTGGTTCAGGCATGGCCCTCACGTGGTTCCAGTCTGTCCAGGACGTGTTTCCAGCTTCTCCGGCAGGTGGTTCTGGTACGTCTGAGAGGTGGTTCCGCCATGGCTGGCAGGTGATTCCGGACCGTCCCCCAGGTGGTTCTGGCATAGCCAGCAGTTAATATTGGCTTGTCCGGCAGTTGGTTCCAGCGAGTCGAACAGGTGGCTCTGGCGTGCTCGGCAGGTGGTTCCGGTCTGTCCGGTAGGTGATTCCGGCGTGTCCGGCACGTCTGAGAGGTGGTTCCGGCATGCGCAACAGGTGATTTCGGAGTGTCCGCCAGGTGGTTCTGGCGTACCCGGCAGGTGATTTTGGCGTGTCCGGCAGGTGTTTCTGCCGAGTCGAGCAGGTGGCTCCGTCATGCTCGGCAGGTGCTTCCGGCGTCTCCGGAACGTGGGTCTGGTGTGTCTGAGAGCTGGTTCCGGCATGTCCGGCAGATGATTCCGGAGTGTCCGCCAAGTGGTTCTGGCATACCCAGCAGGTGATTTTGGCGTGTCAGGGAGGTGGTACCGGTGAGTCGAGCAGGTGGTTCCGGCGTGCTCAGCAGGTGGTTCAGGCGGTTCTGGCAGGTGGTATCCGTGTGTTCGGGGTGTGGTTCCAGCATCTCATGAACACGTTTCTGGCACGTCTGAGATGTGGTTCCACCCGGCCCGACAGGTGTTTCCGCAGTGTCCGCCAAGCGGTTCTGGCGTAGTTGGCAGGTGATTTTGGCATGACTGGCAGGTGGTTCCAGCAAGCCTGGCAGGTGATTCCAAAGTGTTCACCAACTGGTTGTGGCGTAGCCGGCAGGTGATTTTTGCGTGATCGGCAGGTGGTTCTGGCGAGTCGAGCAGGTGGTTCCGGCGTGCTCGGCTAGTGCTTCCGGGGTCATTGGCACGGGGTTCTGGCATGTCTGAGAGGTGGTTCCTGCATGCCCGGCAAGTGATTCCGGAGTGTTCGCCAAGTGGTTCTGGCATAGTCGGCAGGTGATTTTGGCATGTCCGGCAGGTGGTTCAGGCGAGTTGAGCAGGTGGTTCCAACGTGCTTGGCAGGTGCTTCCGGCGTCTCCGGCACGTGTTTCTGGCACATCTGACAGGTGGTTCCGGCATGCCCGAAAGGTGATTCCGGTCTGTCCGGTAGGTGGTTCCAGCCTGCACGGCATGTGGTTCTGGTACGTCTCAGAGGTGGTTGCGCATGCCCAACAGGTGATTCCGGACTGTCCGCCACATGGTTCTGGCACGTCTGAGAGGTGGTTCCGGCATGCCCGGCAGGTCATCCCAGAGAGTCCTCCAAGTGGTTCTGGCATAACACGCAGGTGATTTTGGCGTGTCTGGCAGGTTGTTCCGTTGTGCTTGGCAGGTGGTTCAGGTTTGGCCGGCAGGTGGTTCCAGACTGTCCAGGACGTGTTTCCAGCTTCTCCGGCAGGTGGTTCTGGTACGTCTGAGAGGTGGTTCCGCCATGGCTGTCAGGTGATTCCGGACCGTCCCCCAGGTGGTTCTGGCATAGCCAGCAGTTAATATTGGCTTGTCCGGCAGTTGGTTCCAGCGAGTCGAACAGGTGGCTCTGGCGTGCTCGGCAGGTGGTTCCGGTCTGTCCGGTAGGTGATTCCGGCGTTTCCGGCACGTGCTTCCGGCACGTCTGAGAGGTGGTTCCGGCATGCGCGACAGGTGGTTTCGGAGTGTCCGCCAGGTGGTTCTGGCGTACCCGGCAGGTGATTTTGGCGTGTCCGGCAGGTGTTTCTGGCGAGTCGAGCAGGTGGCTCCGGCATGCTCGGCAGGTGCTTCCGGCGTCTCCGGCACGTGGTTCTGGTGTGTCTGAGAGCTGGTTCCGGCATGTCCGGCAGATGATTCCGGAGTGTCCGCCAAGTGGTTCTGGCATACCCGGCTGTTGATTTGGGCATGTCAGGTAGGTTGCTCCGGCGTGCTCGGCAGGTTGTTCAGACGGGTCTGGAAGGTGTTTTCCGTCTGTTCGGGGTGTGGTTCCAGCATCTCATGCACATGGTTCTGGCACGTCTGAGATGTGGTTCCGGCCGGCCCGACAGGTGTTTCCACAGTGTCCGCCAAGTGGTACTGGCGTAGTTGGCAGGTGATTTTGGCATGACCGGCAGGTGGTTCCAGCAAGCCCGGCAGGTGATTCCGAAGTGTTCCCCAACTGGTTGTGGCGTAGCCGGCAGGTGATTTTTGCGTGTCCGGCAGGTGGTTCTGGCGAGTCGAGCAGGTGGTTCCGGCGTGCTCGGCAGGTGCTTCCGGGGTCATTGGCACGTGGTTCTGGCATATCTGAGAGGTGTTTCCGGCATGCCCGGCAGGTGACTCCGGAGTGTTCGCCCAGTGTTTCCGGCGTAGCCGGCAGGTGATTTTGCATGTCCAGCGGTCGTTCCGGCGGGTCGAGCCGGTGGTTCCGGCGTGTCCGGCAGGTGGTTCCGGTCTGTCCGGCAGGTGGTTCTGTGGTGTCCGGCACGAGGTTCAGTCTGAGAGGCTGTGCCGGCATGCCCCTCACGTGATTCCGGCTTGTCCCCGAAGTGGTGCTGGTGTAGCGGGCAGGTGATTTAGGCGTGTCCGGCAGGTGGTTCAGGCGAGTTGAGCAGGTGGTTGCGACGTGCTCGGCAGGTGCTTCCGGCGTCTCCGGCACGTGTTTCTGGCACATCTGACTGGTGGTTCCGGCATGCCCAAATGTTGATTCCGGTCTGTCCGGTAGGTGGTTCCGGCGTGCACGGCACGTGGTTCTGGTACGTGTCAGAGGTGGTTGCGTATGCCCAACAGGTGATTCCGGACTGTCCGCCACGTGCTTCTGGCACGTCTGAGAGGTGGTTCCAACATGCCCGGCAGGTCATTTCAGAGAGTCGTCCAAGTGGTTCTGGCGTAGCCCGCAGGTGATTTTGGCGTGTCCGGCAGGTGGGTCCGCCGTGCTCGGCAGGTGGTTCAGGCATGGCCGTCACGTGGTTCCAGTCTGTCCAGGACGTGTTTCCAGCTTCTCCGGCAGGTGGTTCTGGTACGTCTGAGAGGTGGTTCCGCCATGGCTGGCAGGTGATCCCGGACTGTCCCCCAGGTGGTTCTGGCATAGCCAGCATTTGATATTGGCCTGTCCGGCAGGTGGTTCCAGCGAGTCAAACAGGGTGCTCCGGCGTTCTTGGATGTGGTTCCGGTCTGTCCGGTAGGTGATTCCGGCGTGTCCGGCACGTGCTTCCGGCACGTCTGAGAGGTGGTTCCGGCATGCGCGGCAGGTGATTCCGTAGTGTCCGCCAGGTGGTTCTGGCATACCCGGCAGGTGATTTTGGCGTGTCCGGCAGGTGTTTCTGGCGAGTCGAGCAGGTGGCTCCGGCATGCTCGGCAGGTGCTTCCGGCGTCTCCGGCACTTGGTTCTGGTGTGTCTGAGAGCTGGTTCCGGCATGTCCGGCAGATGATTCCGGAGTGTCCGCCAAGTGGTTCTGGCATACCCAGCAGGTGATTTTGGCGTGTCAGGGAGGTGGTACCGGTGAGTCGAGCAGGTGGTTCCGGCGTGCTCAGCAGGTGGTTCAGGCGGTTCTGGCAGGTGGTATCCGTGTTCGGGGTGTGGTTCCAGCATCTCATGAACACGTTTCTGGCACGTCTGAGATGTGGTTCCAGCCGGCCCGACAGGTGTTTCCGCAGTGTCCGCCAAGCGGTTCTGGCGTAGTTGGCAGGTGATTTTGGCATGACTGGCAGGTGGTTCCAGCAAGCCTGGCAGGTGATTCCAAAGTGTTCCCCAACTGGTTGTGGCGTAGCCGGCAGGTGATTTTTGCGTGTCCGGCAGGAGGTTCTGGCGAGTCGAGCAGGTGGTTCCGGCGTGCTCGGCAGGTGCTTCCGGGGTCATTGGCACGTGGTTTTGGCATATCTGAGAGGTGGTTCCGGCATGCCCGGCAGGTGATTCCGGAGTGTTCGCCAAGTGTTTCCGGCGTAGCCGGCAGGTGATTTTGCATGTCCAGCGGTCGTTCCGGCGGGTCGAGCCGGTGGTTCCGGCGTGTCCGGCAGGTGGTTCCGGTCTGTCCGGCAGGTGGTTCTGTGGTGTCCGGCACGAGGTTCAGTCTGAGAGGCTGTGCCGGCATGCCCCTCACATGATTCCGGCTTGTCCCCGAAGTGGTGCTGGTGTAGCGGGCAGGTGATTTTGGCGTGTCCGGCAGGTGGTTCAGGCGAGTTGAGCAGGTGGTTGCGACGTGCTCGGCAGGTGCTTCCGGCGTCTCCGGCACGTGTTTCTGGCACATCTGACTGGTGGTTGCGGCATGCCCAAAAGTTGATTCCGGTCTGTCCGGTAGGTGGTTCCGTCGTGCACGGCACGTGGTTCTGGTACGTGTCAGAGGTGGTTGCGTATGCCCAACAGGTGATTCCGGACTGTCCGCCACGTGCTTCTGGCACGTCTGAGAGGTGGTTCCAACATGCCCGGCAGGTCATTTCGGAGAGTCGTCCAAGTGGTTCTGGCGTAGCCCTCAGGTGATTTTGGCGTGTCCGGCAGGTGGTTCCGCCGTGCTCGGCAGGTGGTTCAGGCATGGCCGTCACGTGGTTCCAGTCTGTCCAGGACGTGTTTCCAGCTTCTCCGGCAGGTGGTTCTGGTACGTCTGAGAGGTGGTTCCGCCATGGCTGGCAGGTGATCCCGGACTGTCCCCCAGGTGGTTCTGGCATAGCCAGCAGTTGATATTGGCCTGTCCGGCAGGTGGTTCCAGCGAGCCGAACAGGTGGCTCCGGCGTTCTTGGCAGGTGGTTCCGGTCTGTCCGGTAGGTGTTTCCGGCGTGTCTGGCACGTGCTTCCGGCACGTCTGAGAGGTGGTTCCGGCATGCGCGACAGGTGGTTTCGGAGTGTCCGCCAGGTGGTTCTGGCGTACCCGGCAGGTTATTTTGGCGTGTCCGGCAGGTGTTTCTGGCGAGTCGAGAAGGTGGCTCCGGCATGCTCGGCAGGTGCTTCCGGCGTCTCCGGCACGTGGTTCTGGTGTGTCTGAGAGCTGGTTCCGGCATGTCCGGCAGATGATTCCGGAGTGTCCGCCCAGTGGTTCTGGCATACCCGGCTGGTGATTTGGGCATGTCAGGTAGGTGGCTCCGGCGTGCTCGGCAGGTTGTTCAGACTGGTCTGGAAGGTGTTTTCCGTCTGTTCGGGGTGTGGTTCCAGCATCTCATGCACATGGCTCCGGCACGTCTGAGATGTGGTTCCGGCCGGCCCGAAAGGTGTTTCCACAGTGTCCGCCAAGTGGTACTGGCGTAGTTGGCAGGTGATTTTGGCATGACCGGCAGGTGGTTCCAGCAAGCCCGGCAGGTGATTCCGAAGTGTTCCCCAACTGGTTGTGGCGTAGCCGGCAGGTGATTTTTGCGTGTCCGGCAGGTGGTTCTGGCGAGTCGACCAGGTGGTTCCGGCGTGCTCCGCAGGTGCTTCCGGGGTCATTGGCACGTGGTTCTGGCATATCTGAGAGGTGGTTCCGGCATGCCCGGCAGGTGATTCCGGAGTGTTCGCCAAGTGTTTCCGGCGTAGCCGGCAGGTGATTTTGCATGTCCAGCGGTCGTTCCGGCGGGTCGAGCCGGTGGTTCCGGCGTGTCCGGCAGGTGGTTCCGGTCTGTCCGGCAGGTGGTTCTGTGGTGTCCGGCACGAGGTTCAGTCTGAGAGGCTGTGCCGGCATGCCCCTCACGTGATTCCGGCTTGTCCCCGAAGTGGTGCTGGTGTAGCGGGCAGGTGATTTTGGCGTGTCCGGCAGGTGGTTCAGGCGAGATGAGCAGGTGGTTGCGACGTGCTCGGCAGGTGCTTCCGGCGTCTCCGGCACGTGTTTCTGGCACATCTGACTGGTGGTCCCGGCATGCCCAAAAGTTGATTCCGGTCTGTCCGGTAGGTGGTTCCGGCGTGCACGGCACGTGGTTCTGGTGCGTGTCAGAGGTGGTTGCGTATGCCCAACACGTGATTCCGGACTGTCCGCCACGTGCTTCTGGCACGTCTGAGAGGTGGTTCCAACATGCCCGGCAGGTCATTTCAGAGAGTCGTCCAAGTGGTTCTGGCGTAGCCCTCAGGTGATTTTGGCGTGTCCGGCAGGTGGTTCCGCCGTGCTCGGCAGGGGGTTCAGGCATGGCCGTCACGTGGTTCCAGTCTGTCCAGGACGTGTTTCCAGCTTCTCCGGCAGGTGGTTCTGGTACGTCTGAGAGGTGGTTCCGCCATGGCTGGCAGGTGATCCCGGACTGTCCCCCAGGTGGTTCTGGCATAGCCAGCAGTTGATATTGGCCTGTCCGGCAGGTGGTTCCAGCGAGCCGAACAGGTGGCTCCGGCGTTCTTGGCAGGTGGTTCCGGTCTGTCCGGTAGGTGTTTCCGGCGTGTCTGGCACGTGCTTCCGGCACGTCTGAGAGGTGGTTCCGGCATGCGCGACAGGTGGTTTCGGAGTGTCCGCCAGGTGGTTCTGGCGTACCCGGCAGGTTATTTTGGCGTGTCCGGCAGGTGTTTCTGGCGAGTCGAGAAGGTGGCTCCGGCATGCTCGGCAGGTGCTTCCGGCGTCTCCGGCACGTGGTTCTGGTGTGTCTGAGAGCTGGTTCCGGCATGTCCGGCAGATGATTCTGGAGTGTCCGCCAAGTGGTTCTGGCATACCCGGCTGGTGATTTGTGCATGTCAGGTAGGTGGCTCCGGCGTGCTCGGCAGGTTGTTCAGACGTGTCTGGCAGGTGTTTTCCGTCTGTTCGGGGTGTGGTTCCAGCATCTCATGCACATGGTTATGGCATGTCTGAGACGTGGTTCCGGCCGGCCCGACAGGTGTTTCCACAGTGTCCGCCAAGTGGTACTGGCGTAGTTGGCAGGTGATTTTGGCATGACCGGCAGGTGGTTCCAGCAAGCCCGGCAGGTGATTCCGAAGTGTTCCCCAACTGGTTGTGGCGTAGCCGGCAGGTGATTTTTGCGTGTCCGGCAGGTGGTTCTGGCGAGTCGAGCAGGTGGTTCCGGCGTGCTCGGCAGGTGCTTCCGGGGTCATTGGCACGTGGTTCTGGCATATCTGAGAGGTGGTTCCGGCATGCCCGGCAGGTGATTCCGGAGTGTTCGTCAAGTGTTTCCGGCGTAGCCGGCAGGAGATTTTGCATGTCCAGCGGTCGTTCCGGCGGGTCGAGCCGGTGGTTCCGGCGTGTCCGGCAGGTGGTTCCGGTCTGTCCGGCAGGTGGTTCTGTGGTGTCCGGCATGAGGTTCAGTCCGAGAGGCTGTGCCGGCATGCCCCTCACGTGATTCCGGCTTGTCCCCGAAGTGGTGCTGGTGTAGCGGGCAGGTGATTTTGGCGTGTCCGGCAGGTGGTTCAGGCGAGTTGAGCAGGTGGTTGCGACGTGCTCGGCAGGTGCTTCCGGCGTCTCCGGCACGTGTTTCTGGCACATCTGACTGGCGGTTCCGGCATGCCCAAAAGTTGATTCCGGTCTGTCCGGTAGGTGGTTCCGGCGTGCACGGCACGTGGTTCTGGTACGTGTCACAGGTGGTTGCGTATGCCCAACAGGTGATTCCGGACTGTCCGCCACGTGCTTCTGGCACGTCTGAGAGGTGGTTCCAACATGCCCGGCAGGTCATTTCGGAGAGTCGTCCAAGTGGTTCTGGCGTAGCCCGCAGGTGATTTTGGCGTGTCCGGCAGGTGGTTCCGCCGTGCTCGGCAGGTGGTTCAGGCATGTCCGTCACGTGGTTCCAGTCTGTCCAGGACGTGTTTCCAGCTTCTCCGGCAGGTGGTTCTGGTACGTCTGAGAGGTGGTTCCGCCATGGCTGGCAGGTGATCCCGGACTGTCCCCCAGGTGGTTCTGGCATAGCCAGCAGTTGATATTGGCCTGTCCGGCAGGTGGTTCCAGCGAGTCGAACAGGTGGCTCCGGCGTTCTTGGCAGGTGGTTCCGGTCTGTCCGGTAGGTGTTTCCGGCGTGTCTGGCACTTGCTTCCGGCACGTCTGAGAGGTGGTTCCGTCATGCGCGGCAGGTGATTCCGGAGTGTCCGCCAGGTGGTTCTGGCGTACCCGGCAGGTGATTTTGGCGTGTCCGGCAGGTGTTCCTGGCGAGTCGAGCAGGTGGCTCCGGCATGCTCGGCAGGTGCTTCCGGCGTCTCCGGCACTTGGTTCTGGTGTGTCTGAGAGCTGGTTCCGGCATGTCCGGCAGATGATTCCGGAGTTTCCGCCAAGTGGTTCTGGCATACCAGGCAGGTGATTTTGGCGTGTCAGGGAGGTGGTACCGGTGAGTCGAGCAGGTGGTTCCGGCGTGCTCAGCAGGTGGTTCAGGCGGTTCTGGCAGGTGGTATCCGTGTGTTCGGGGTGTGGTTCCAGCATCTCATGAACACGTTTCTGGCAAGTCTGAGATGTGGTTCCAGCCGGCCCGACAGGTGTTTCCGCAGTGTCCGCCAAGCGCTTCTGGCGTAGTTGGCAGGTGATTTTGGCATGACTGGCAGGTGGTTCCAGCAAGCCTGGCAGGTGATTCCAAAGTGTTCACCAACTGGTTGTGGCGTAGCCGGCAGGTGATTTTTGCGTGATCGGCAGGTGGTTCTGGCGAGTCGAGCAGGTGGTTCCGGCGTGCTCGGCTGGTGCTTCCGGGGTCATTGGCACGGGGTTCTGGCATCTCTGAGAGGTGGTTCCTGCATGCCCGGCAAGTGATTCCGGAGTGTTCGCCAAGTGGTTCTGGCATAGTGGGCAGGTGATTTTGGCATGTCCGGCAGGTGGTTCAGGCGAGTTGAGCAGGTGGTTCCAACGTGCTTGGCAGGTGCTTCCGGCGTCTCCGGCACGTGTTTCTGGCACATCTGACAGGTGGTTCCGGCATGCCCGAAAGGTGATTCCGGTCTGTCCGGTAGGTGGTTCCAGCCGGCACGGCATGTGGTTCTGGTACGTCTCAGAGGTGGTTGCGCATGCCCAACAGGTGATTCCGGACTGTCCGCCACATGGTTCTGGCACGTCTGAGAGGTGGTTCCGGCATGCCCGGCAGGTCATCCCAGAGAGTCCTCCAAGTGGTTCTGGCATAACACGCAGGTGATTTTGGCGTGTCGGGCAGGTTGCTCCGTTGTGCTTGGCAGGTGGTTCAGGCTTGGCCGGCAGGTGGTTCCAGACTGTCCAGGACGTGTTTCCAGCTTCTCCGGCAGGTGGTTCTGGTACGTCTGAGAGGTGGTTCCGCCATGGCTGGCAGGTGATTCCGGACCGTCCCCCAGGTGGTTCTGGCATAGCCAGCAGTTGATATTGGCCTGTCCGGCAGGTGGTTCCAGCGAGTTGAACAGGTGGCTCCGGCGTACTCGGCAGGTGGTTCCGGTCTGTCCGGTAGGTCATTCCAGCGTGTCCGGCACGTGCTTCCGGCACGTCTGAGAGGTGGTTCCGGCATGCGCGACAGGTGGTTTCGGAGTGTCCGCCAGGTGGTTCTGGCGTACCCGGCAGGTGATTTTGGCGTGTCCGGCAGGTGTTTCTGGCGAGTCGAGCAGGTGGCTCCGGCATGCTCGGCAGGTGCTTCCGGCGTCTCCGGCTCGTGGTTCTGGTGTGTCTGAGAGCTGGTTCCGGCATGTCCGGCAGATGATTCCGGAGTGTCCGCCAAGTGGTTCTGGCATACCCGGCTGGTGATTTGGGCATGTCAGGTAGGTGGCTCCGGCGTGCTCGGCAGGTTGTTCAGACGGGTCTGGCAGGTGTTTTCCGTCTGTTCTGGGTGTGGTTCCAGCATCTCATGCACATGGTTCTGGCACGTCTGAGATGTGGTTCCGGCCGGCCCGACAGGTGTTTCCACAGTGTCCGCCAAGTGGTACTGGCGTAGTTGGCAGGTGATTTTGGCATGACCGGCAGGTGGTTCCAGCAAGCCCGGCAGGTGATTCCGAAGTGTTCCCCAACTGGTTGTGGCGTAGCCGGCAGGTGATTTTTGCGTGTCCGGCAGGTGGTTCTGGCGAGTCGAGCAGGTGGTTCCGGCGTGCTCCGCAGGTGCTTCCGGGGTCATTGGCACGTGGTTCTGGCATATCTGAGAGGTGGTTCCGGCATGCCCGGCAGGTGATTCCGGAGTGTTCGCCAAGTGTTTCCGGCGTAGCCGGCAGGTGATTTTGCATGTCCAGCGGTCGTTCCGGCGGGTCGAGCTGGTGGTTCCGGCGTGTCCGGCAGGTGGTTCCGGTCTGTCCGGCAGGTGGTTCTGTGGTGTCCGGCACGAGGTTCAGTCTGAGAGGCTGTGCCGGCATGCCCCTCACGTGATTCCGGCTTGTCCCCGAAGTGGTGCTGGTGTAGCGGGCAGGTGATTTTGGCGTGTCCGGCAGGTGGTTCAGGCGAGTTGAGCAGGTGGTTGCGACGTGCTCGGCAGGTGCTTCCGGCGTCTCCGGCACGTGTTTCTGGCACATCTGACTGGTGGTTGCGGCATGCCCAAAAGTTGATTCCGGTCTGTCCGGTAGGTGGTTCCGGCGAGCACGGCACGTGGTTCTGGTACGTGTCAGAGGTGGTTGCGTATGCCCAACAGGTGATTCCGGACTGTCCGCCACGTGCTTCCGGCACGTCTGAGAGGTGGTTCCGTCATGCGCGGCAGGTGATTCCGGAGTGTCCGCCAGGTGGTTCTGGCGTACCCAGCAGGTGATTTTGGCGTGTCCGGCAGGTGTTTCTGGCGAGTCGAGCCGGTGGCTCCGGCATGCTCGGCAGGTGCTTCCGGCGTCTCCGGCACTTGGTTCTGGTGTGTCTGAGAGCTGGTTCCGGCATGTCCGGGAGATGATTCCGGAGTGTATGCCAAGTGGTTCTGGCATACCCAGCAGGTGATTTTGGCGTGTCAGGGAGGTGGTACCGGTGAGTCGAGCAGGTGGTTCCGGCGTGCTCAGCAGGTGGTTCAGGCGGTTCTGGCAGGTGGTATCCGTCTGTTCGGGGTGTGGTTCCAGCATCTCATGAACTCGTTTCTGGCAAGTCTGAGATGTGGTTCCAGCCGGCCCGACAGGTGTTTCCGCAGTGTCCGCCAAGCGGTTCTGGCCTAGTTGGCAGGTGATTTTGGCATGACTGGCAGGTGGTTCCAGCAAGCCTGGCAGGTGATTCCAAAGTGTTCACCAACTGGTTGTGGCGTAGCCGGCAGGTGATTTTTGCGTGATCGGCAGGTGGTTCTGGCGAGTCGAGCAGGTGGTTCCGGCGTGCTCGGCTGGTGCTTCCGGGGTCATTGGCACGGGGTTCTGGCATGTCTGAGAGGTGGTTCCTGCATGCCCGGCAAGTGATTCCGGAGTGTTCGCCAAGTGGTTCTGGCATAGTCGGCAGGTGATTTTGGCATGTCCGGCAGGTGGTTCAGGCGAGTTGAGCAGGTGGTTCCAACGTGCTTGGCAGGTGCTTCCGGCGTCTCCGGCACGTGTTTCTGGCACATCTGACAGGTGGTTCCGGCATGCCCGAAAGGTGATTCCGGTCTGTCCGGTAGGTGGTTCCAGCCGGCACGGCATGTGGTTCTGGTACGTCTCAGAGGTGGTTGCGCATGCCCAACAGGTGATTCCGGACTGTCCGCCACATGGTTCTGGCACGTCTGAGAGGTGGTTCCGGCATGCCCGGCAGGTCATCCCAGAGAGTCCTCCAAGTGGTTCTGGCATAAAACGCAGGTGATTTTGGCGTGACAGGCAGGTTGTTCCGTTGTGCTTGGCAGGTGGTTCAGGCTTGGCCGGCAGGTGGTTCCAGACTGTCCAGGACGTGTTTCCAGCTTCTCCGGGAGGTGGTTCTGGTACGTCTGAGAGGTGGTTCCGCCATGGCTGGCAGGTGATTCCGGACCGTCCCCCAGGTGGTTCTGGCATAGCCAGCAGTTGATATTGGCCTGTCCGGCAGGTGGTTCCAGAGAGTCGAACAGGTGGCTCCGGCGTGCTCGGCAGGTGGTTCCGGTCTGTCCGGTAGGTGATTCCGGCGTTTCCGGCATGTGCTTCCGGCATGCGCGACAGGTGGTTTCGGAGTGTCCGCCAGGTGGTTCTGGCGTACCCGGCAGGTGATTTTGGCATGTCCGGCAGGTGTTTCTGGCGAGTCGAGCAGGTGGCTCCGGCATGCTCGGCAGGTGCTTCCGGCGTCTCCGGCACGTGGTTCTGGTGTGTCTGAGAGCTGGTTCCGGCATGTCCGGCAGATGATTCCGGAGTTTTCCGCCAAGTGGTTCTGGCATACCCTGCTGGTGATTTGGGCATGTCAGGTAGGTGGCTCCGGCGTGCTCGGCAGGTTGTTCAGACGGGTCTGGCAGGTGTTTTCCGTCTGTTCGGGGTGTGGTTCCAGCATCTCATGCACATGGTTCTGGCACGTCTGAGATGTGGTTCCGGCCGGCCCGACAGGTGTTTCCACAGTGTCCGCCAAGTGGTACTGGCGTAGTTGGCAGGTGATTTTGGCATGACCGGCAGGTGGTTCCAGCAAGCCCGGCAGGTGATTCCGAAGTGTTCCCCAACTGGTTGTGGCGTAGCCGGCAGGTGATTTTTGCGTGTCCGGCAGGTGGTTCTGGCGAGTCGAGCAGGTGGTTCCGGCGTGCTCGGCAGGTGCTTCCGGGGTCATTGGCACGTGGTTCTGGCATATCTGAGAGGTGGTTCCGGCATGCCCGGCAGGTGATTCCGGAGTGTTCGCCAAGTGTTTCCGGCGTAGCCGGCAGGTGATTTTGCATGTCCAGCGGTCGTTCCGGCGGGTCGAGCCGGTGGTTCCGGCGTGTCCGGCAGGTGGTTCCGGTCTGTCCGGCAGGTGGTTCTGTGGTGTCCGGCACGAGGTTCAGTCTGAGAGGCTGTGCCGGCATGCCCCTCACGTGATTCCGGCTTGTCCCCGAAGTGGTGCTGGTGTAGCGGGCAGGTGATTTTGGCTTGTCCGGCAGGTGGTTCAGGCGAGTTGAGCAGGTGGTGGCGACGTGCTCGGCAGGTGCTTCCGGCGTCTCCGGCACGTGTTCCTGGCACACCTGACTGGTGGTTCCGGCATGCCCAAAAGTTGATTCCGGTCTGTCCGGTAGGTGGTTCCGGCGTGCACGGCACGTGGTTCTGGTACGTGTCACAGGTGGTTGCGTATGCCCAACAGGTGATTCCGGACTGTCCGCCACGTGCTTCTGGCACGTCTGAGAGGTGGTTCCAACATGCCCGGCAGGTCATTTCGGAGAGTCGTCCAAGTGGTTCTCGCGTAGCCCGCAGGTGGTTCCGCCGTGCTCGGCAGGTGGTTCAGGCATGGCCGTCACGTGGTTCCAGTCTGTCCAGGACGTGTTTCCAGCTTCTCCGGCAGTTGGTTCTGGTACGTCTGAGAGGTGGTTCCGCCATGGCTGGCAGGTGATCCCGGACTGTCCCCCAGGTGGTTCTGGCATAGCCAGTAGTTGATATTGGCCTGTCCGGCAGGTGGTTCCAGCGAGTCGAACAGGTGGCTCCGGCGTTCTTGGCAGGTGGTTCCGGTCTGTCCGGTAGGTGTTTCCGGCGTGTCTGGCACGTGCTTCCGGCACGTCTGAGAGGTGGTTCCGTCATGCGCGACAGGTGATTCCGTAGTGTCCGCCAGGTGGTTCTGGCGTGTCAGGCAGGTGTTCCTGGCGAGTCGAGCAGGTGGCTCCGGCATGCTCGGCAGGTGCTTCCGGCGTCTCCGGCACTTGGTTCTGGTGTGTCTGAGAGCTGGTTCCGGCATGTCCGGCAGATGATTCCGGAGTGTCCGCCAAGTGGTTCTGGCATACCTGGCTGGTGATTTGGGCATGTCAGGTAGGTGGCTCCGGCGTGCTCGGCAGGTTGTTCAGACGGGTCTGGCAGGTGTTTTCCGTCTGTTCTGGGTGTGGTTCCAGCATCTCATGCACATGGTTCTGGCACGTCTGAGATGTGGTTCCGGCCGGCCCGACAGGTGTTTCCACAGTGTCCGCCAAGTGGTACTGGCGTAGTTGGCAGGTGATTTTGGCATGACCGGCAGGTGGTTCCAGCAAGCCCGGCAGGTGATTCCGAAGTGTTCCCCAACTGGTTGTGGCGTAGCCGGCAGGTGATTTTTGCGTGTCCGGCAGGTGGTTCTGGCGAGTCGAGCAGGTGGTTCCGGCGTGCTCCGCAGGTGCTTCCGGGGTCATTGGCACGTGGTTCTGGCATATCTGAGAGGTGGTTCCGGCATGCCCGGCAGGTGATTCCGGAGTGTTCGCCAAGTGTTTCCGGCGTAGCCGGCAGGTGATTTTGCATGTCCAGCGGTCGTTCCGGCGGGTCGAGCTGGTGGTTCCGGCGTGTCCGGCAGGTGGTTCCGGTCTGTCCGGCAGGTGGTTCTGTGGTGTCCGGCACGAGGTTCAGTCTGAGAGGCTGTGCCGGCATGCCCCTCACGTGATTCCGGCTTGTCCCCGAAGTGGTGCTGGTGTAGCGGGCAGGTGATTTTGGCGTGTCCGGCAGGTGGTTCAGGCGAGTTGAGCAGGTGGTTGCGACGTGCTCGGCAGGTGCTTCCGGCGTCTCCGGCACGTGTTTCTGGCACATCTGACTGGTGGTTGCGGCATGCCCAAAAGTTGATTCCGGTCTGTCCGGTAGGTGGTTCCGGAGAGCACGGCACGTGGTTCTGGTACGTGTCAGAGGTGGTTGCGTATGCCCAACAGGTGATTCCGGACTGTCCGCCACGTGCTTCCGGCACGTCTGAGAGGTGGTTCCGTCATGCGCGGCAGGTGATTCCGGAGTGTCCGCCAGGTGGTTCTGGCGTACCCAGCAGGTGATTTTGGCGTGTCCGGCAGGTGTTTCTGGCGAGTCGAGCAGGTGGCTCCGGCATGCTCGGCAGGTGCTTCCGGCGTCTCCGGCACTTGGTTCTGGTGTGTCTGAGAGCTGGTTCCGGCATGTCCGGGAGATGATTCCGGAGTGTACGCCAAGTGGTTCTGGCATACCCAGCAGGTGATTTTGGCGTGTCAGGGAGGTGGTACCGGTGAGTCGAGCAGGTGGTTCCGGCGTGCTCAGCAGGTGGTTCAGGCGGTTCTGGCAGGTGGTATCCGTCTGTTCGGGGTGTGGTTCCAGCATCTCATGAACTCGTTTCTGGCAAGTCTGAGATGTGGTTCCAGCCGGCCCGACAGGTGTTTCCGCAGTGTCCGCCAAGCGGTTCTGGCCTAGTTGGCAGGTGATTTTGGCATGACTGGCAGGTGGTTCCAGCAAGCCTGGCAGGTGATTCCAAAGTGTTCACCAACTGGTTGTGGCGTAGCCGGCAGGTGATTTTTGCGTGATCGGCAGGTGGTTCTGGCGAGTCGAGCAGGTGGTTCCGGCGTGCTCGGCTGGTGTTTCCGGGGTCATTGGCACGGGGTTCTGGCATGTCTGAGAGGTGGTTCCTGCATGCCCGGCAAGTGATTCCGGAGTGTTCGCCAAGTGGTTCTGGCATAGTCGGCAGGTGATTTTGGCATGTCCGGCAGGTGGTTCAGGCGAGTTGAGCAGGTGGTTCCAACGTGCTTGGCAGGTGCTTCCGGCGTCTCCGGCACGTGTTTCTGGCACATCTGACAGGTGGTTCCGGCATGCCCGAAAGGTGATTCCGGTCTGTCCGGTAGGTGGTTCCAGCCGGCACGGCATGTGGTTCTGGTACGTCTCAGAGGTGGTTGCCCATGCCCAACAGGTGATTCCGGACTGTCCGCCACATGGTTCTGGCACGTCTGAGAGGTGGTTCCGGCATGCCCGGCAGGTCATCCCAGAGAGTCCTCCAAGTGGTTCTGGCATAAAACGCAGGTGATTTTGGCGTGACAGGCAGGTTGTTCCGTTGTGCTTGGCAGGTGGTTCAGGCTTGGCCGGCAGGTGGTTCCAGACTGTCCAGGACGTGTTTCCAGCTTCTCCGGGAGGTGGTTCTGGTACGTCTGAGAGGTGGTTCCGCCATGGCTGGCAGGTGATTCCGGACCGTCCCCCAGGTGGTTCTGGCATAGCCAGCAGTTGATATTGGCCTGTCCGGCAGGTGGTTCCAGAGAGTCGAACAGGTGGCTCCGGCGTGCTCGGCAGGTGGTTCCGGTCTGTCCGGTAGGTGATTCCGGCGTTTCCGGCATGTGCTTCCGGCATGCGCGACAGGTGGTTTCGGAGTGTCCGCCAGGTGGTTCTGGCGTACCCGGCAGGTGATTTTGGCGTGTCCGGCAGGTGTTTCTGGCGAGTCGAGCAGGTGGCTCCGGCATGCTCGGCAGGTGCTTCCGGCGTCTCCGGCACGTGGTTCTGGTGTGTCTGAGAGCTGGTTCCGGCATGTCCGGCAGATGATTCCGGAGTTTTCCGCCAAGTGGTTCTGGCATACCCTGCTGGTGATTTGGGCATGTCAGGTAGGTGGCTCCGGCGTGCTCGGCAGGTTGTTCAGACGGGTCTGGCAGGTGTTTTCCGTCTGTTCGGGGTGTGGTTCCAGCATCTCATGCACATGGTTCTGGCACGTCTGAGATGTGGTTCCGGCCGGCCCGACAGGTGTTTCCACAGTGTCCGCCAAGTGGTACTGGCGTAGTTGGCAGGTGATTTTGGCATGACCGGCAGGTGGTTCCAGCAAGCCCGGCAGGTGATTCCGAAGTGTTCCCCAACTGGTTGTGGCGTAGCCGGCAGGTGATTTTTGCGTGTCCGGCAGGTGGTTCTGGCGAGTCGAGCAGGTGGTTCCGGCGTGCTCGGCAGGTGCTTCCGGGGTCATTGGCACGTGGTTCTGGCATATCTGAGAGGTGGTTCCGGCATGCCCGGCAGGTGATTCCGGAGTGTTCGCCAAGTGTTTCCGGCGTAGCCGGCAGGTGATTTTGCATGTCCAGCGGTCGTTCCGGCGGGTCGAGCCGGTGGTTCCGGCGTGTCCGGCAGGTGGTTCCGGTCTGTCCGGCAGGTGGTTCTGTGGTGTCCGGCACGAGGTTCAGTCTGAGAGGCTGTGCCGGCATGCCCCTCACGTGATTCCGGCTTGTCCCCGAAGTGGTGCTGGTGTAGCGGGCAGGTGATTTTGGCTTGTCCGGCAGGTGGTTCAGGCGAGTTGAGCAGGTGGTGGCGACGTGCTCGGCAGGTGCTTCCGGCGTCTCCGGCACGTGTTCCTGGCACACCTGACTGGTGGTTCCGGCATGCCCAAAAGTTGATTCCGGTCTGTCCGGTAGGTGGTTCCGGCGTGCACGGCACGTGGTTCTGGTACGTGTCTGAGGTGGTTGCGTATGCCCAACAGGTGATTCCGGACTGTCCGCCACGTGCTTCTGGCACGTCTGAGAGGTGGTTCCAACATGCCCGGCAGGTCATTTCGGAGAGTCGTCCAAGTGGTTCTCGCGTAGCCCGCAGGTGGTTCCGCCGTGCTCGGCAGGTGGTTCAGGCATGGCCGTCACGTGGTTCCAGTCTGTCCAGGACGTGTTTCCAGCTTCTCCGGCAGTTGGTTCTGGTACGTCTGAGAGGTGGTTCCGCCATGGCTGGCAGGTGATCCCGGACTGTCCCCCAGGTGGTTCTGGCATAGCCAGTAGTTGATATTGGCCTGTCCGGCAGGTGGTTCCAGCGAGTCGAACAGGTGGCTCCGGCGTTCTTGGCAGGTGGTTCCGGTCTGTCCGGTAGGTGTTTCCGGCGTGTCTGGCACGTGCTTCCGGCACGTCTGAGAGGTGGTTCCGTCATGCGCGACTGGTGATTCCGTAGTGTCCGCCAGGTGGTTCTGGCGTGTCCGGCAGGTGTTCCTGGCGAGTCGAGCAGGTGGCTCCGGCATGCTCGGCAGGTGCTTCCGGCGTCTCCGGCACTTGGTTCTGGTGTGTCTGAGAGCTGGTTCCGGCATGTCCGGCAGATGATTCCGGAGTGTCCGCCAAGTGGTTCTGGCATACCCAGCAGGTGATTTTGGCGTGTCAGGGAGGTGGTACTGGTGAGTCGAGCAGGTGGTTCCGGCGTGCTCAGCAGGTGGTTCAGGCGGTTCTGGCAGGTGGTATCCGTCTGTTCGGGGTGTGGTTCCAGCATCTCATGAACACGTTTCTGGCACGTCTGAGATGTGGTTCCAGCCGGCCCGACAGGTGTTTCCGCAGTGTCCGCCAAGCGGTTCTGGCGTAGTTGGCAGGTGATTTTGGCATGACTGGCAGGTGGTTCCAGCAAGCCTGGCAGGTGATTCCAAAGTGTTCCCCAACTGGTTGTGGCGTAGCCGGCGGGTGATTTTTGCGTGATCGGCAGGTGGTTCTGGCGAGTCGAGCAGGTGGTTCCGGCGTGCTCGGCTGGTGCTTCCGGGGTCATTGGCACGGGGTTCTGGCATGTCTGAGAGGTGGTTCCTGCATGCCCGGCAAGTGATTCCGGAGTGTTCGCCAAGTGGTTCTGGCATAGTCGGCAGGTGATTTTGGCATGTCCGGCAGGTGGTTCAGGCGAGTTGAGCAGGTGGTTCCAACGTGCTTGGCAGGTGCTTCCGGCGTCTCCGGCACGTGTTTCTGGCACATCTGACAGGTGGTTCCGGCATGCCCGAAAGGTGATTCCGGTCTGTCCGGTAGGTGGTTCCAGCCGGCACGGCATGTGGTTCTGGTACGTCTCAGAGGTGGTTGCGCATGCCCAACAGGTGATTCCGGACTGTCCGCCACATGGTTCTGGCACGTCTGAGAGGTGGTTCCGGCATGCCCGTCAGGTCATCCCAGAGAGTCCTCCAAGTGGTTCTGGCATAACACGCAGGTGATTTTGGCGTGTCAGGCAGGTTGTTCCGTTGTGCTTGGCAGGTGGTTCAGGCTTGGCCGGCAGGTGGTTCCAGACTATCCAGGACGTGTTTCCAGCTTCTCCGGCAGGTGGTTCTGGTACGTCTGAGAGGTGGTTCCGCCATGGCTGGCAGGTGATCCCGGACAGTCCCCCAGGTGGTTCTGGCATAGCCAGCAGTTGATATTGGCCTGTCCGGCAGGTGGTTCCAGCGAGTCGAACAGGTGGCTCCGGCGTGCTCGGCAGGTGGTTCCGGTCTGTGCGGTAGGTTATTCCGGCGTGTCCGGCACGTGCTTCCGGCACGTCTGAGAGGTGGTTCCGGCATGCGCGACAGGTGGTTTCGGAGTGTCCGCCAGGTGGTTCTGGCGTACCCGGCAGGTGATTTTGGCGTGTCCGGCAGGTGTTTCTGGCGAGTCGAGCAGGTGGCTCCGGCATGTCCGGCAGATGATTCCGGAGTGTCCGCCAAGTGGTTCTGGCATACCCGGCTGGTGATTTGGGCATGTCAGGTAGGTGGCTCCGGCGTGCTCGGCAGGTTGTTCAGACGGGTCTGGCAGGTGTTTTCCGTCTGTTCGGGGTGTGGTTCCAGCATCTCATGCACATGGTTCTGGCACGTCTGAGATGTGGTTCCGGCCGGCCCGACAGGTGTTTCCACAGTGTCCGCCAAGTGGTACTGGCGTAGTTGGCAGGTGATTTTGGCATGACCGGCAGGTGGTTCCAGCAAGCCCGGCAGGTGATTCCGAAGTGTTCCCCAACTGGTTGTGGCGTAGCCGGCAGGTGATTTTTGCGTGTCCGGCAGGTGGTTCTGGCGAGTCGAGCAGGTGGTTCCGGCGTGCTCGGCAGGTGCTTCCGGGGTCATTGGCATGGGGTTCTGGCATATCTGAGAGGTGGTTCCGGCATGCCCGGCAGGTGATTCCGGAGTGTTCGCCAAGTGTTTCCGGCGTAGCCGGCAGGTGATTTTGCATGTCCAGCGGTCGTTCCGGCGGGTCGAGCCGGTGGTTCCGGCGTGTCCGGCAGGTGGTTCCGGTCTGTCCGGCAGGTGGTTCTGTGGTGTCCGGCACGAGGTTCAGTCTGAGAGGCTGTGCCGGCATGCCCCTCACGTGATTCCGGCTTGTCCCCGAAGTGGTGCTGGTGTAGCGGGCAGGTGATTTTGGCGTGTCCGGCAGGTGGTTCAGGCGAGTTGAGCAGGTGGTTGCGACGTGCTCGGCAGGTGCTTCCGGCGTCTCCGGCACGTGTTTCTGGCACATCTGACTGGTGGTTCCGGCATGCCCAAAAGTTGATTCCGGTCTGTCCGGTAGGTGGTTCCGGCGTGCACGGCACGTGGTTCTGGTACGTGTCACAGGTGGTTGCGTATGCCCAACAGGTGATTCCGGACTGTCCGCCACGTGCTTCTGGCACGTCTGAGAGGTGGTTCCAACATGCCCGGCAGGTCATTTCGGAGAGTCGTCCAAGTGGTTCTGGCGTAGCCCGCAGGTGATTTTGGCGTGTCCGGCAGGTGGTTCCGCCGTGCTCGGCAGGTGGTTCAGGCATGGCCGTCACGTGGTTCCAGTCTGTCCAGGACGTGTTTCCAGCTTCTCCGGCAGGTGGTTCTGGTACGTCTGAGAGGTGGTTCCGCCATGGCTGGCAGGTGATCCCGGACTGTCCCCCAGGTGGTTCTGGCATAGCCAGCAGTTGATATTGGCCTGTCCGGCAGGTGGTTCCAGCGAGCCGAACAGGTGGCTCCGGCGTTCTTGGCAGGTGGTTCCGGTCTGTCCGGTAGGTGTTTCCGGCGTGTCTGGCACGTGCTTCCGGCACGTCTGAGAGGTGGTTCCGTCATGCGCGGCAGGTGATTCCGTAGTTTCCGCCAGGTGGTTCTGGCGTACCCGGCAGGTGATTTTGGCGTGTCCGGCAGGTGTTCCTGGCGAGTCGAGCAGGTGGCTCCGGCATGCTCGGCAGGTGCTTCCGGCGTCTCCGCAGTTGGTTCTGGTGTGTCTGAGAGCTGGTTCCGGCATGTCCGGCTGATGATTCCGGAGTGTCCGCCAAGTGGTTCTGGCATACCCAGCAGGTGATTTTGGCGTGTCAGGGAGGTGGTACCGGTGAGTCGAGCAGGTGGTTCCGGCGTGCTCAGCAGGTGGTTCAGGCGGTTCTGGCAGGTGGTATCCGTCTGTTCGGGGTGTGGTTCCAGCATCTCATGAACACGTTTCTGGCACGTCTGAGATGTGGTTCCAGCCGGCCCGACAGGTGTTTCCGCAGTGTCCGCCAAGCGGTTCTGGCGTAGTTGGCAGGTGATTTTGGCATGACTGGCAGGTGGTTCCAGCAAGCCTGGCAGGTGATTCCAAAGTGTTCCCCAACTGGTTGTGGCGTAGCCGGCGGGTGATTTTTGCGTGATCGGCAGGTGGTTCTGGCGAGTCGACCAGGTGGTTCCGGCGTGCTCGGCTGGTGCTTCCGGGGTCATTGGCACGGGGTTCTGGCATGTCTGAGAGGTGGTTCCTGCATGCCCGGCAAGTGATTCCGGAGTGTTCGCCAAGTGGTTCTGGCATAGTCGGCAGGTGATTTTGGCATGTCCGGCAGGTGGTTCAGGCGAGTTGAGCAGGTGGTTCCAACGTGCTTGGCAGGTGCTTCCGGCGTCTCCGGCACGTGTTTCTGGCACATCTGACAGGTGGTTCCGGCATGCCCGAAAGGTGATTCCGGTCTGTCCGGTAGGTGGTTCCAGCCGGCACGGCATGTGGTTCTGGTACGTCTCAGAGGTGGTTGCGCATGCCCAACAGGTGATTCCGGACTGTCCGCCACATGGTTCTGGCACGTCTGAGAGGTGGTTCCGGCATGCCCGTCAGGTCATCCCAGAGAGTCCTCCAAGTGGTTCTGGCATAACACGCAGGTGATTTTGGCGTGTCAGGCAGGTTGTTCCGTTGTGCTTGGCAGGTGGTTCAGGCTTGGCCGGCAGGTGGTTCCAGACTGTCCAGGACGTGTTTCCAGCTTCTCCGGCAGGTGGTTCTGGTACGTCTGAGAGGTGGTTCCGCCATGGCTGGCAGACGATTTCGGACCGTCCCCCAGGTGGTTCTGGCATAGCCAGCAGTTGATATTGGCATGTCCGGCAGGTGGTTCCAGCGAGTCGAACAGGTGGCTCTGGCGTGCTCGGCAGGTGGTTCCGGTCTGTCCGGTATGTCATTCCGGCGTGTCTGGCACGTGCTTCCTGCACGTCTGAGAGGTGGTTCCGGCATGCGCGACAGGTGGTTTCGGAGTGTCCGCCAGGTGGTTCTGGCGTACCCGGCAGGTGATTTTGGCGTGTCCGGCAGGTGTTTCTGGCGAGTCGAGCAGGTGGCTCCGGCATGCTCGGCAGGTGCTTCCGGCGTCTCCGGCACGTGGTTCTGGTGTGTCTGAGAGCTGGTTCCGGCATGTCCGGCAGATGATTCCGGAGTTTTCCGCCAAGTGGTTCTGGCATACCCGGCTGGTGATTTGGGCATGTCAGGTAGGTGGCTCCGGCGTGCTCGGCAGGTTGTTCAGACGGGTCTGGCAGGTGTTTTCCGTCTGTTCTGGGTGTGGTTCCAGCATCTCATGCACATGGTTCTGGCACGTCTGAGATGTGGTTCCGGCCGGCCCGACAGGTGTTTCCACAGTGTCCGCCAAGTGGTACTGGCGTAGTTGGCAGGTGATTTTGGCATGACCGGCAGGTGGTTCCAGCAAGCCCGGCAGGTGATTCCGAAGTGTTCCCCAACTGGTTGTGGCGTAGCCGGCAGGTGATTTTTGCGTGTCCGGCAGGTGGTTCTGGCGAGTCGAGCAGGTGGTTCCGGCGTGCTCGGCAGGTGCTTCCGGGGTCATTGGCACGTGGTTCTGGCATATCTGAGAGGCGGTTCCGGCATGCCCGGCATGTGATTCCGGAGTGTTCGCCAAGTGTTTCCGGCGTAGCCGGCAGGTGATTTTGCATGTCCAGCGGTCGTTCCGGCGGGTCGAGCCGGTGGTTCCGGCGTGTCCGGCAGGTGGTTCCGGTCTGTCCGGCAGGTGGTTCTGTGGTGTCCGGCACGAGGTTCAGTCTGAGAGGCTGTGCCGGCCTGCCCCTCACGTGATTCCGGCTTGTCCCCGAAGTGGTGCCGGTGTAGCGGGCAGGTGATTTTGGCGTGTCCGGCAGGTGGTTCAGGCGAGTTGAGCAGGTGGTTGCGACGTGCTCGGCAGGTGCTTCCGGCGTCTCCGGCACGTGTTTCTGGCACATCTGACTGGTGGTTCCGGCATGCCCAAAAGTTGATTCCGGTCTGTCCGGTAGGTGGTTCCGGCGTGCACGGCACGTGGTTCTGGTACGTGTCAGAGGTGGTTGCGTATGCCCAACAGGTGATTCCGGACTGTCCGCCACGTGCTTCTGGCACGTCTGAGAGGTGGTTCCAACATGCCCAGCAGGTCATTTCGGAGAGTCGTCCAAGTGGTTCTGGCGTAGCCCCCAGGTGATTTTGGCGTGTCCGGCAGGTGGTTCCGCCGTGCTCGGCAGGTGGTTCAGGCATGGCCGTCACGTGGTTCCAGTCTGTCCAGGACGTGTTTCCAGCTTCTCCGGCAGGTGGTTCTGGTACGTCTGAGAGGTGGTTCCGCCATGGCTGGCAGGTGATCCCGGACTGTCCCCCAGGTGGTTCTGGCATAGCCAGCAGTTGATATTGGCCTGTCCGGCAGGTGGTTCCAGCGAGTCGAACAGGTGGCTCCGGCGTTCTGGGCAGGTGGTTCCGGTCTGTCCGGTAGGTGTTTCCGGCGTGTCTCGCACGTGCTTCCGGCACGTCTGAGAGGTGGTTCCGGCATGCGCGACAGGTGATTCCATAGTGTCCGCCAGGTGGTTCTGGCGTGTCCGGCAGGTGGTTCTGGCGAGTCGAGCAGGTGGCTCCGGCATGCTCGGCAGGTGCTTCCGGCGTCTCCGGCACTTGGTTCTGGTGTGTCTGAGAGCTGGTTCCGGCATGTCCGGCAGATGATTCCGGAGTGTCCGCCAAGTGGTTCTGGCATACCCAGCAGGTGATTTTGGCGTGTCAGGGAGGTGGTACCGGTGAGTCGAGCAGGTGGTTCCGGCGTGCTCAGCAGGTGGTTCAGGCGGTTCTGGCAGGTGGTATCCGTGTGTTCGGGGTGTGGTTCCAGCATCTCATGAACACGTTTCTGGCACGTCTGAGATGTGGTTCCGGCCGGCCCGACAGGTGTTTCCACAGTGTCCGCCAAGTGGTACTGGCGTAGTTGGCAGGTGATTTTGGCATGACCGGCACGTGGTTCCAGCAAGCCCGGCAGGTGATTCCGAAGTGTTCCCCAACTGGTTGTGGCGTAGCCGGCAGGTGATTTTTGCGTGTTGGGCAGGTGGTTCTGGCGAGTCGACCAGTTGGATCCGGCGTGCTCGGCAGGTGCTTCCGGGGTCATTGGCACGTGGTTCTGGCATATCTGAGAGGTGGTTCCGGCATGCCCGGCAGGTGATTCCGGAGTGTTCGCCAAGTGTTTCCGGCGTAGCCGGCAGGTGATTTTGCATGTCCAGCGGTCGTTCCGGCGGGTTGAGCCGGTGGTTCCGGCGTGTCCGGCAGGTGGTTCCGGTCTGTCCGGCAGGTGGTTCTGTGGTGTCCGGCACGAGTTTCAGTCTGAGAGGCTGTGCCGGCATGCCCCTCACGTGATTCCGGCTTGTCCCCGAAGTGGTGCTGGTGTAGCGGGCAGGTGATTTTGGCGTGTCCGGCAGGTGGTTCAGGCGAGTTGAGCAGGTGGTTGCGACGTGCTCGGCAGGTGCTTCCGGCGTCTCCGGCACGTGTTTCTGGCACATCTGACTGGTGGTTCCGGCATGCCCAAAAGTTGATTCCGGTCTGTCCGGTAGGTGGTTCCGGCGTGCACGGCACGTGGTTCTGGTACGTGTCAGAGGTGGTTGCGTATGCCCAACAGGTGATTCCGGACTGTCCGCCACGTGCTTCTGGCACGTCTGAGAGGTGGTTCCAACATGCCCGGCAGGTCATTTCGGAGAGTCGTCCAAGTGGTTCCGGCGTAGCCCACAGGTGATTTTGGCGTGTCCGGCAGGTGGTTCCGCCGTGCTCGGCAGGTGGTTCAGGCATGGCCGTCACGTGGTTCCAGTCTGTCCAGGACGTGTTTCCAGCTTCTCCGGCAGGTGGTTCTGGTACGTCTGAGAGGTGGTTCCGCCATGGCTGGCAGGTGATCCCGGACTGTCCCCCAGGTGGTTCTGGCATAGCCAGCAGTTGATATTGGCCTGTCCGGCAGGTGGTTCCAGCGAGTCGAACAGGTGGCTCCGGCGTTCTTGGCAGGTGGTTCCGGTCTGTCCGGTAGGTGTTTCCGGCGTGTCTGGCACGTGCTTCCGGCACGTCTGAGAGGTGGTTCCGTCATGCGCGGCAGGTGATTCCGGAGTGTCCGCCAGGTGGTTCTGGCGTTCCCAGCAGGTGATTTTGGCGTGTCCGGCAGGTGTTTCTGGCGAGTCGAGCAGGTGGCTCCGGCATGCTCGGCAGGTGCTTCCGGCGTCTCCGGCACTTGGTTCTGGTGTGTCTGAGAGCTGGTTCCGGCATGTCCGGCAGATGATTCCGGAGTGTCCGCCAAGTGGTTCTGGCATACCCAGCAGGTGATTTTGGCGTGTCAGGGAGGTGGTACCGGTGAGTCGAGCAGGTGGTTCCGGCGTGCTCAGCAGGTGGTTCAGGCGGTTCTGGCAGGTGGTATCCGTCTGTTTGGGGTGTGGTTCCAGCATCTCATGAACACGTTTCTGGCAAGTCTGAGATGTGGTTCCAGCCGGCCCGACAGGTGTTTCCGCAGTGTCCGCCAAGCGGTTCTGGCGTAGTTGGCAGGTGATTTTGGCATGACTGGCAGGTGGTTCCAGCAAGCCTGGCAGGTGATTCCAAAGTGTTCACCAACTGGTTGTGGCGTAGCCGGCAGGTGATTTTTGCGTGATCGGCAGGTGGTTCTGGCGAGTCGAGCAGGTGGTTCCGGACTGCTCGGCTGGTGCTTCCGGGGTCATTGGCACGGGGTTCTGGCATGTCTGAGAGGTGGTTCCTGCATGCCCGGCAAGTGATTCCGGAGTGTTCGCCAAGTGGTTCTGGCATAGTCGGCAGGTGATTTTGGCATGTCCGGCAGGTGGTTCAGGCGAGTTGAGCAGGTGGTTCCAACGTGCTTGGCAGGTGCTTCCGGCGTCTCCGGCACGTGTTTCTGGCACATCTCACAGGTGGTTCCGGCATGCCCGAAAGGTGATTCCGGTCTGTCCAGTAGGTGGTTCCAGCCGGCACGGCATGTGGTTCTGGTACGTCTCAGAGGTGGTTGCGCATGCCCAACAGGTGATTCCGGACTGTCCGCCACATGGTTCTGGCACGTCTGAGAGGTGGTTCCGGCATGCCCGGCAGGTCATCCCAGAGAGTCCTCCAAGTGGTTCTGGCATAACACGCAGGTGATTTTGGCGTGTCAGGCAGGTTGTTCCGTTGTGCTTGGCAGGTGGTTCAGGCTTGGCCGGCAGGTGGTTCCAGACTGTCCAGGACGTGTTTCCAGCTTCTCCGGCAGGTGGTTCTGGTACGTCTGAGAGGTGGTTCCGCCATGGCTGGCAGGTGAATCCGGACCGTCCCCCAGGTGGTTCTGGCATAGCCAGCAGTTGATATTGGCCTGTCCGGCAGGTGGTTCCAGCGAGTCGAACAGGTGGCTCCGGCGTGCTCGGCAGGTGGTTCCGGTGTGTCCGGTAGGTGTTTCCGGCGTGTCTGGCACGTGCTTCCGGCACGTCTGAGAGGTGGTTCCGGAATGCGCGGCAGGTGATTCCGTAGTTTCCGCCAGGTGGTTCTGGCGTACCCGGCAGGTGATTTTGGCGTGTCCGGCAGGTGTTCCTGGCGAGACGAGCAGGTGGCTCCGGCATGCTCGGCAGGTGCTTCCGGCGTCTCCGGCACTTGGTTCTGGTGTGTCTGAGAGCTGGTTCCGGCATGTCTGGCAGATGATTCCGGAGTGTCCGCCAAGTGGTTCTGGCATACCCGGCTGGTGATTTGGGCATGTCAGGTAGGTGGCTCCGGCGTGCTCGGCAGGTTGTTCAGACTGGTCTGGCAGGTGTTTTCCGTCTGTTCGGGGTGTGGTTCCAGCATCTCATGCACATGTTTCTGGCACGTCTGAGATGTGGTTCAGGCCGGCCCGACAGGTGTTTCCACAGTGTCCGCCAAGTGGTACTGGCGTAGTTGGCAGGTGATTTTGGCATGACCGGCAGGTGGTTCCAGCAAGCCCGGCAGGTGATTCCGAAGTGTTCCCCAACTGGTTGTGGCGTAGCTGGCAGGTGATTTTTGCATGTCCGGCAGGTGTTTCTGGCGAGTCGAGCAGGTGGTTCCGGCGTGCTCGGCAGGTGCTTCCGGGGTCATTGGCACGTGGTTCTGGCATATCTGAGAGGTGGTTCCGGCATGCCCGGCAGGTGATTCCGGAGTGTTCGCCAAGTGTTTGCGGCGTAGCCGGCATGTGATTTTGCATGTCCAGTGGTCGTTCCGGCGGGTCGAGCTGGTGGTTCCGGCGTGTCCGGCAGGTGGTTCCGCTCTGTCCGGCAGGTGGTTCTGTGGTGTCCGGCACGAGGTTCAGTCTGAGAGGCTGTGCCGGCATGCCCCTCACGTGATTCCGGCTAGTCCCCGAAGTGGTGCTGGTGTAGCGGGCAGGTGATTTTGGCGTGTCCGGCAGGTGGTTCAGGCGAGTTGAGCAGGTGGTTGCGACGTGCTCGGCAGGTGCTTCCGGCGTCTCCGGCACGTGTTTCTGGCACATCTGACTGGTGGTTCCGGCATGCCCAAAAGTTGATTCCGGTCTGTCCGGTAGGTGGTTCCGGCGTGCACGGCACGTGGTTCTGGTACGTGTCAGAGGTGGTTGCGCATGCCCAACAGGTGATTCCGGACTGTCCGCCACATGGTTCTGGCACGTGTGAGAGGTGGTTCCGGCATGCCCGGCAGGTCATCCCAGAGAGTCCTCCAAGTGGTTCTGGCATAACACGCAGGTGATTTTGGCGTGTCAGGCAGGTTGTTCCGTGGTGCTTGGCAGGTGGTTCAGGCTTGGCCGGCATGTGGTTCCAGACTGTCCAGGACGTGTTTCCAGCTTCTCCGGCAGGTGGTTCTGGTACGTCTGAGAGGTGGTTCCGCCATGGCTGGCAGGTGATTCCGGACCGTCCCCCAGGTGGTTCTGGCATAGCCAGCAGTTGATATTGGCCTGTCCGGCAGGTGGTTCCAGAGAGTCGAACAGGTGGCTCTGGCGTGCTAGGCAGGTGGTTCCGGTCTGTCCGGTAGGTCATTCCGGCGTGTCCGGCACGTGCTTCCTGCACGTCTGAGAGGTGGTTCCGGCATGCGCGACAGGTGATTTTGGCGTGTCCGGCAGGTGTTTCTGGCGAGTCGAGCAGGTGGCTCCGGCATGCTCGGCAGGTGCTTCCGGCGTCTCCGGCACGTGGTTCTGGTGTGTCTGAGAGCTGGTTCCGGCATGTCCGGCAGATGATTCCGGAGTTTTCCGCCAAGTGGTTCTGGCATACCCAGCTGGTGATTTGGGCATGTCAGGTAGGTGGCTCCGGCGTGCTCGGCAGGTTGTTCAGACGGGTCTGGCAGGTGTTTTCCGTCTGTTCTGGGTGTGGTTCCAGCATCTCATGCACATGGTTCTGGCACGTCTGAGATGTGGCTCCGGCCGGCCCGACAGGCGTTTCCACAGTGTCCGCCAAGTGGTACTGGTGTAGTTGGCAGGTGATTTTGGCATGACTGGCAGGTGGTTCCAGCAAGCCCGGCAGGTGATTCCGAAGTGTTCCCCAACTGGTTGTGGCGTAGCCGGCAGGTGATTTTGGCGTGTCTGGCAGGTTGTTCCGTTGTGCTTGGCAGGTGGTTCAGGCTTGGCCGGCAGATGGTTCCAGACTGTCCAGGACGTGTTTCCAGCTTCTCCAGCAGGTGATTCTGGTACGTCTGAGAGGTGGTTCCGCCATGGCTGGCAGGTGATTCCGGACCGTCCCGCAGGTGGTTCTGGCATAGCCAGCAGTTGATATTGGCCTGCCTGGCAGGTGGTTCCAGCGAGTCGAACAGGTGGCTCCGGCGTGCTCGGCAGGTGGTTCCGGTCTGTGCGGTAGGTTATTCCGGCGTGTCCGGCTCGTGCTTCCGGCACGTCTGAGAGGTGGTTCCGGCATGCGCGACAGGTGATTTCGGAGAGTCCGCCAGGTGGTTCTGGCGTACCCGGCAGGTGATTTTGGTGTGTCCGGCAGGTGTTTCTGGCGAGTCGAGCAGGTGGCTCCGGCATGCTCGGCAGGTGCTTCCGGCGTCTCCGGCACGTGGTTCTGGTGTGTCTGAGAGCTGGTTCCGGCATGTCCGGCAGAGGATTCCGGAGTGTCCGCCAAGTGGTTCTGGCATACCCGGCTGGTGATTTGGGCATGTCAGGTAGGTGGCTCCGGCGTGCTCGGCAGGTTGTTCAGACGGGTCTGGCAGGTGTTTTCGGTCTGTTCGGGGTGTGGTTCCAGCATCTCATGCACATGTTTCTGGCACGTCTGAGATGTGGTTCCGGCAGGCCCGACAGGTGTTTCCACAGTGTCCGCCAAGTGGTACTGGCGTAGTTGGCAGGTGATTTTGGCATGACCGGCAGGTGGTTCCAGCAAGCCCGGCAGGTGATTCCGAAGTGTTCCCCAACTGGTTGTGGCATAGCCGGCAGGTGATTTTGGCGTGTCCGGCAGGGGGTTCAGGCGAGTTGAGCTGGTGGTTGCGACGTCCTCGGCAGGTGCTTCCGGCGTCTCCGGCACGTGTTTCTGGCACTTCTGACTGGTGGTTCCGGCATGCCCAAAAGTTGATTCCGGTCTGTCCGGTAGGTGGTTCCGGCGTGCACGGCACGTGGTTCTGGTACGTGTCAGAGGTGGTTGTGTATGCCCAACAGGTGATTCCGTACTGTCCGCCACGTGCTTCTGGCACGTCTGAGAGGTGGTTCCAACATGCCCGGCAGGTCATTTCGGAGAGTCGTCCAAGTGGTTCTGGCGTAGCCCGCAGGTGATTTTGGCGTGTCCGGCAGGTGGTTCCGCCGTGCTCGGCAGGTGGTTCTGGCATGGCCGTCACGTGGTTCCAGTCTGTCCAGGACATGTTTCCAGCTTCTCCGGCAGGTGGTTCTGGTACGTCTGAGAGGTGGTTCCGCCATGGCTGGCAGGTGATCCCGGACTGTCCCCCAGGTGGTTCTGGCATAGCCAGCAGTTGATATTGGCCTGTCCGGCAGGTGGTTCCAGCGAGTCGAACAGGTGGCTCCGGCGTTCTTGGCAGGTGGTTCCGGTCTGTCCGGTAGGTGTTTCCGGCGTGTCTGGCACGTGCTTCCGGCACGTCTGAGAGGTGGTTCCGTCATGCGCGGCAGGTGATTCCGGAGTGTCCGCCAGGTGGTTCTGGCGTACCCAGCAGGTGATTTTGGCGTGTCCGGCAGGTGTTTCTGGCGAGTCGAGCAGGTGGTTCCGGCATGCTCGGCAGGTGCTTCCGGCGTCTCCGGCACTTGGTTCTGGTGTGTCTGAGAGCAGGTTCCGGCATGTCCGGCAGATCATTCCGGAGTGTACGCCAAGTGGTTCTGGCATAGTCGGCAGGTGATTTTGGCATGTCCGGCAGGTGGTTCAGGCGAGTTGAGCAGGTGGTTCCAACGTGCTTGGCAGGTGCTTCCGGCGTCTCCGGCACGTGTTTCTGGCACATCTGACAGGTGGTTCCGGCATGCCCGAAAGGTGATTCCGGTCGGTCCGGTAGGTGGTTCCAGCCGGCACGGCATGTGGTTCTGGTACGTCTCAGAGGTGGTTGCGCATGCCCAACAGGTGATTCCGGACTGTCTACCAGATGGTTCTGGCACGTCTGAGAGGTGGTTCCGGCATGCCCGGCAGGTCATCCCAGAGATTCCTCCAAGTGGTTCTGGCATAACACGCAGGTGATTTTGGCGTGTCCGGCAGGTTGTTCCGTTGTGCTTGGCAGGTGGTTCAGGGTTGGCCGGCAGGTGGTTCCAGACTGTCCAGGACGTGTTTCCAGCTTCTCCGGCAGGTGGTTCTGGTACGTATGAGAGGTGGTTCCGCCATGGCTGGCAGGCGATTTCGGACCGTCCCCCAGGTGGTTCTGGCATAGCCAGCAGTTGATATTGGCCTGTCCGGCAGGTGGTTCCAGCGAGTCGAACAGGTGGCTCCGGCGTGCTCGGCAGGTGGTTCCGGTCTGTCCAGTAGGTGATTCCGGCGTGTCCGGCACGTGCTTCCGGCACGTCTGAGAGGTGGTTCCGGAATGCGCGACAGGTGATTTCGGAGTGTCCGCTACGTGGTTCTGGCGTACCCGGCAGGTGATTTTGGCGTGTCCGGTAGGTGTTTCTGGCGAGTCGAGAAGGTGGCTCCGGCATGCTCGGCAGGTGCTTCCGGCGTCTCCGGCACGTGCTTCTGGTGTGTCTGAGAGCTGGTTCCGGCATGTCCGGCAGATGATTCCGGAGTGTCCGACAAGTGGTTCTAGCATACACAGCTGGTGATTTGGGCATGTCAGGTAGGTGGCTCCGGCGTGCTCGGCAGGTTGTTCAGACGGGTCTGGCAGGTGTTTTCCGTCTGTTCGGGGTGTGGTTCCAGCATCTCATGCACATGGTTCTGGCACGTCTGAGATGTGGTTCCGGCCGGCCCGACAGGTGTTTCCACAGTGTCCGCCAAGTGGTACTGGCGTAGTTGGCAGGTGATTTTGTCATGACCGGCACTTGGTTCCAGCAAGCCCGGCAGGTGATTCCGAAGTGTTCCCCAACTGGTTGTGGCGTAGCCGGCAGGTGATTTCTGCGTGTCCGGCATGTGGTTCTGGCGAGTCGAGCAGGTGGTTCCGGCGTGCTCGGCAGGTGCTTCCGGGGTCTTTGGCACGTGGTTCTGGCATATCTGAGAGGCGGTTCCGGCATGCCCGGCATGTGATTTCCGAGTGTTCGCCAAGTGTTTCCGGCGTAGCCGGCAGGTGATTTTGCATGTCCAGCGGTCGTTCCGGCGGGTCGAGCCGGTGGTTCCGGCGTGTCCGGCAGGTGGTTCCGGTCTGTCCGGCAGGTGGTTCTGTGGTGTCCGGCACGAGGTTCAGTCTGAGGGGCTGTGCCGGCCTGCCCCTCACGTGATTCCGGCTTGTCCCCAAAGTGGTGCTGGTGTAGCGGGCAGGTGATTTTGTCGTGTCCGGCAGGTGGTTCAGGCGAGTTGAGCAGGTGGTTGTGACGTGCTCGGCAGGTGCTTCCGGCGTCTCCGGCACGCGTTTCTGGCACATCTGACTGGTGGTTCCGGCATGCCCAAAAGTTGATTCCGGTCTGTCCGGTAGGTGGTTCCGGCGTGCACGGCACGTGGTTCTGGTACGTGTCAGAGGTGGTTGCGTATGCCCAACAGGTGATTCCGTACTGTCCGCCACGTGCTTCTGGCACGTCTGAGAGGTGGTTCCAACATGCCCGGCAGGTCATTTCGGAGAGTCGTCCAAGTGGTTCTGGCGTAGCCCGCAGGTGATTTTGGCGTGTCCGGCAGGTGGTTCCGCCGTGCTCGGCAGGTGGTTCAGGCATGGCCGTCACGTGGTTCCAGTCTGTCCAGGACGTGTTTCCAGCTTCTCCGGCAGGTGGCTCTGGTATGTCTGAGAGGTGGTTCCGCCATGGCTGGCAGGTGATCCCGGACTGTCCCCCAGGTGGTTCTGGCATAGCCAGCAGTTGATATTGGCCTGTCCGGCAGGTGGTTCCAGCGAGTCGAACAGGTGGCTCCGGCGTTCTTGGCAGGTGGTTCCGGTCTGTCCGGTAGGTGTTTCCGGCGTGTCTGGCACGTGCTTCCGGCACGTCTGAGAGGTGGCTCCGGCATGCGCGGCAGGTGATTCCTTAGTTTCCGCCAGGTGGTTTTGGCGTACCCGGCAGGTGATTTTGGCGTGTCCGGCAGGTGTTTCTGGCGAGTCGAGCAGGTGGCTCCGGCATGCTCGGCAGGTGCTTCCGGCGTCTCCGGCACTTGGTTCTCGTGTGTCTGAGAGCTGGTTCCGGCATGTCCGGCAGATGATTCCGGAGTGTCCGCCAAGTGGTTCTGGCATACCCAGCAGGAGATTTTGGCGTGTCAGGGAGGTGGTACCAGTGAGTCGAGCAGGTGGTTCCGGCGTGCTCGGCATGTGCTTCCGGGGTCATTGGCACGTGGTTCTGGCATATCTGAGAGGTTGTTCCGGCATGCCCGGCAGGTGATTCCGGAGTGTTCGCCAAGTGTTTCCGGCGTAGCCGGCAGGTGATTTTGCATGTCCAGCGGTCGTTCCGGCGGGTCGAGCCGGTGGTTCCGGCGTGTCCGGCAGGTGGTTCCGGTCTGTCCGGCAGGTGGTTCTGTGGTGTCCGGCACGAGGTTCAGTCTGAGAGGCTGTGCCGGCATGCCCCTCACGTGATTCCGGCTTGTCCCCGAAGTGGTGCCGGTGTAGCGGGCAGGTGATTTTGGCGTGTCCGGCAGGTGGTTCAGGCGAGTTGAGCAGGTGGTTGCGACGTGCTCGGCAGGTGCTTCCGGCGTCTCCGGCACGTGTTTCTGGCACATCTGACTGGTGGTTCCGGCATGCCCAAAAGTTGATTCCGGTCTGTCCGGTAGGTGGTTCCGGTGTGCACGGCACGTGGTTCTGGTACGTGTCAGAGGTGGTTGCGTATGCCCAACAGGTGATTCCGGACTGTCCGCCACGTGCCTCTGGCACGTCTGAGAGGTGGTTCCAACATGCCCGGCAGGTCATTTCGGAGCGTCGTCCAAGTTGTTTTGTTGTAGCCCGCAGGTGATTTTGGCGTGTCCGGCAGGTGGTTCCGCCATGCTCGGCATGTGGTTCAGGCATGGCCGTCACGAGGTTCCAGTCTCTCCAGGACGTGTTTCCAACTTCTCCGGCAGGTGGTTCTGGTACGTCTGAGAGGTGGTTCCGCCATGGCTGGCAGGTGATCCCGGACTGTCCCCCAGGTGGTTCTGGCATAGCCAGCAGTTGATATTGGCCTGTCCGGCTGGTGGTTCCAGCGAGTCGAACAGGTGGCTCTGGAGTGCTCGGCAGGTGGTTCCGGTCTGTCCGGTAGGTCTTTCCGGCGTGTCTGGCACGTGCTTCCGGCACGTCTGAGAGGTGGTTCCGTCATGCGCGGCAGGTGATTCCGTAGTGTCCGCCAGGTGGTTCTGGCATACCCGGCAGGTGATTTTGGCGTGTCCGACAGGTGTTTCTGGCGAGTCGAGCAGGTGGCTCCGGCATGCTCGGCAGGTGCTTCCGGCGTCTCCGGCACTTGGCTCTGGTGTGTCTCAGAGCTGGTTCCGGCATGTCCGGCAGATGATTCCGGAGTGTCCGCCAAGTGGTTCTGGCATACCCAGCAGGTGATTTTGGCGTGTCAGGGAGGTGGTACCGGTGAGTCGAGCAGGTGGTTCCGGCGTGCTCAGCAGGTGGTTCAGGCGGTTCTGGCAGGTGGTATCCGTCTGTTCGGGGTGTGGTTCCAGCATCTCATGAACACGTTTCTGGCAAGTCTGAGATGTGGTTCCAGCCGGCCCGACAGGTGTTTCCGCAGTGTCCGCCAAGCGGTTCTGGCGTAGTTGGCAGGTGATTTTGGCATGACTGGCAGGCGGTTCCAGCAAGCCTGGCAGGTGATTCCAAAGTGTTCACCAACTGGTTGTGGCGTAGCCGACAGGTGATTTCTGCGTGATCGGCAGGTGGTTCTGGCGAGTCGAGCAGGTGGTTCCGGCGTGCTCGGCCGGTGCTTCCGGGGTCATTGGCACGGGGTTCTGGCATGTCTGAGAGGTGGTTCCTGCATGCCCGGCACGTGATTCCGGAGTGTTCGCCAAGTGGTTCTGGCATAGTCGGCGGGTGATTTTGGCATGTCCGGCAGGTGGTTCAGGCGAGTTGAGCAGGTGGTTCCAACGTGCTTGGCAGGTGCTTCCGGCGTCTCCGGCACGTGTTTCTGGCACATCTGACAGGTGGTTCCGGCATGCCCGAAAGGTGATTCCGGTCTGTCCAGTAGGTGGTTCCAGCCGGCACGGCATGTGGTTCTGGTACGTCTCAGAGGTGGTTGCGCATGCCCAACAGGTGATTCCGGACTGTCCGCCACATGGTTCTGGCACGTGTGAGAGGTGGTTCCGGCATGCCCGGAAGGTCATCCCAGAGAGTCCTCCAAGTGGTTCTGGCATAACACGCAGGTGATTTTGGCGTGTCTGGCAGGTTGTTCCGTTGTGCTCGGCAGGTGGTTCAGGCTTGGCCGGCAGGTGGTTCCAGACTGTCCAGGACGTGTTTCCAGCTTCTCCGGCAGGTGGTTCTGGTACGTCTGAGAGGTGGTTCCGCCATGGCTGGCAGGCGATTCCAGACCGTCCCCCAGGGGGTTCTGGCATAGCCAGCAGTTGATATTGGCCTGTCCGGCAGGTGGTTCCAGCGAGTCGAACAGGTGGCTCCGGCGTGCTCGGCAGGTGGTTCCGGTCTGTCCGGTAGGTGATTCCGGCGTGTCCGGCACGTGCTTCCGGCACGTCTGAGAGGTGGTTCCGGCATGCGTGACAGGTGATTTCGGAGTGTCCTCCAGGTGGTTCTGGCGTACCCGGCAGGTGATATTGGCGTGTCCGGCAGGTGTTTCTGGCGAGTCGAGCAGGTGGCTCCGGCGTGCTCGGCAGGTGCTTCCGGCGTCTCCGGCACGTGGTTCTGGTGTGTCTGAGAGCTGGTTCCGGCATGTCCGGCAGATGATTCCGGAGTGTCCGCCAAGTGGTTCTGGCATACCCAGCAGGTGATTTTGGCGTGTCAGGGAGGTGGTACCGGTGAGTCGAGCAGGTGGTTCCGGCGTGCTCAGCAGGTGGTTCAGGCGGTTCTGGCAGGTGGTATCCGTCTGTTCGGGGTGTGGTTCCAGCATCTCATGAACACGTTTCTGGCAAGTCTGAGATGTGGTTCCAGCCGGCCCGACAGGTGTTTCCGCAGTGTCCGCCAAGCGGTTCTGGCGTAGTTGGCAGGTGATTTTGGCATGACCGGCAGGTGGTTCCAGCAAGCCTGGCAGGTGATTCCAAAGTGTTCACCAACTGGTTGTGGCGTAGCCGGCAGGTGATTTTTGCGTGATCGGCAGGTGGTTCTGGCGAGTCGAGCAGGTGGTTCCGGCGTGCTCGGCTGGTGCTTCCGGGGTCATTGGCACGGGGTTCTGGCATGTCTGAGAGGTGGTTCCTGCATGCCCGGCAAGTGATTCCGGAGTGTTCGCCAAGTGGTTCTGGCATAGTCGGCAGGTGATTTTGGCATGTCCGGCAGGTGGTTCAGGCGAGTTGAGCAGGTGGTTCCAACGTGCTTGGCAGGTGCTTCCGGCGTCTCCGGCACGTGTTTCTGGCACATCTGACAGGTGGTTCCGGCATGCCCGAAAGGTGATTCCGGTCTGTCCGGTAGGTGGTTCCAGCCGGCACGGCATGTGGTTCTGGTACGTCTCAGAGGTGGTTGCGCATGCCCAACAGGTGATTCCAGACTGTCCGCCACATGGTTCTGGCACGTCTGAGAGGTGGTTCCGGCATGCCCGGCAGGTCATCCCAGAGAGTCCTCCAAGTGGTTCTGGCATAACACGCAGGTGATTTTGGCGTGTCAGGCAGGTTGTTCCGTTGTGCTTGGCAGGTGGTTCAGGCTTGGCCGGCAGGTGGTTCCAGACTGTCCAGGACGTGTTTCCAGCTTCTCCGGCAGGTGGTTCTGGTACGTCTGAGAGGTGGTTCCGCCATGGCTGGCAGGTGATTCCGGACCGTCCCCTAGGTGGTTCTGGCATAGCCAGCAGTTGATATTGGCATGTCCGGCAGGTGGTTCCAGCGATTCGAACAGGTGGCTCCGGCGTGCTCGGCAGGTGGTTCCGGTCTGTCCGGTAGGTCATTCCGGCGTGTCCGGCACGTGCTTCCTGCACGTCTGAGAGGTGGTTCCGGCATGCGCGACAGGTGGTTTCGGAGTGTCCGCCAGGTGGTTCTGGCGTACCCGGCAGGTGATTTTGGCGTGTCCGGCAGGTGTTTCTGGCGAGTCGAGCAGGTGGCTCCGGCATGCTCGGCAGGTGCTTCCGGCGTCTCCGGCACGTGGTTCTGGTGTGTCTGAGAGCTGGTTCCGGCATGTCCGGCAGATGATTCCGGAGTTTTCCGCCAAGTGGTTCTGGCATACCCGGCTGGTGATTTGGGCATGTCAGGTAGGTGGCTCCGGCGTGCTCGGCAGGTTGTTCAGACGGGTCTGGCAGGTGTTTTCCGTCTGTTCTGGGTGTGGTTCCAGCATCTCATGCACATGGTTCTGGCACGTCTGAGATGTGGTTCCGGCCGGCCCGACAGGTGTTTCCACAGTGTCCGCCAAGTGGTACTGGCGTAGTTGGCAGGTGATTTTGGCATGACCGGCAGGTGGTTCCAGCAAGCCCGGCAGGTGATTCCGAAGTGTTCCCCAACTGGTTGTGGCGTAGCCGGCAGGTGATTTCTGCGTGTCCGGCAGGTGGTTCTGGCGAGTCGAGCAGGTGGTTCCGGCGTGCTCGGCAGTTGCTTCCGGGGTCATTGGCACATGGTTCTGGCATATCTGAGAGGCGGTTCCGGCATGCCCGGCATGTGATTTCCGAGTGTTCGCCAAGTGTTTCCGGCGTAGCCGGCAGGTGATTTTGCATGTCCAGCGGTCGTTCCGGCGGGTCGAGCCGGTGGTTCCGGCGTGTCCGGCAGGTGGTTCCGGTCTGTCCGGCAGGTGGCTCTGTGGTGTCTGGCACGAGGTTCAGTCTGAGGGGCTGTCTCGGCCTGCCCCTCACGTGATTCCGGCTTGTCCCCAAAGTGGTGCTGGTGTAGCGGGCAGGTGATTTTGTCGTGTCCGGCAGGTGGTTCAGGCGAGTTGAGCAGGTGGTTGTGACGTGCTCGGCAGGTGCTTCCGGCGTCTCCGGCACGTGTTTCTGGCACATCTGACTGGTGGTTCCGGCATGCCCAAAAGTTGATTCCGGTCTGTCCGGTAGGTGGTTCCGGCGTGCACGGCACGTGGTTCTGGTATGTGTCAGAGGTGGTTGCGTATGCCCAACAGGTGATTCCGGACTGTCCGCCACGTGCTTCTGGCACGTCTGAGAGGTGGTTCCAACATGCCCGGCAGGTCATTTCGGAGAGTCGTCCAAGTGGTTCTGGCGTAGCCCGCAGGTGATTTTGGCGTGTCCGGCAGGTGGTTCCGCCGTGCTCGGCAGGTGGTTCAGGCATGGCCGTCACGTGGTTCCAGTCTGTCCAGGACGTGTTTCCAGCTTCTCCGGCAGGTGGTTCTGGTACGTCTGAGAGGTGGTTCCGCCATGGCTGGCAGGTGATCCCGGACTGTCCCCCAGGTGGTTCTGGCATAGCCAGCAGTTGATATTGGCCTGTCCGGCAGGTGGTTCCAGCGAGTCGAACAGGTGGCTCAGGCGTTCTTGGCAGGTGGTTCCGGTCTGTCCGGTAGGTGTTTCCGGCGTGTCTGGCACGTGCTTCCAGCACGTCTGAGAGGTGGTTCCGTCATGCGCGGCAGGTGATTCCGGAGTGTCCGCCAGGTGGTTCTGGCGTACCCGGCAGGTGATTTTGGCGTGTCCGGCAGGTGTTTCTGGCGAGTCGAGCAGGTGGCTCCGGCATGCTCGGCAGGTGCTTCCGGCGTCTCCGGCACTTGGTTCTCGTGTGTCTGAGAGCTGGTTCCGGCATGTCCGGCAGATGATTCCGGAGTGTCCGCCAAGTGGTTCTGGCATACCCAGCAGGTGATTTTGGCGTGTCAGGGAGGTGGTACCAGTGAGTCGAGCAGGTGGTTCCGGCGTGCTCGGCATGTGCTTCCGGGGTCATTGGCACGTGGTTCTGGCATATCTGAGAGGTGGTTCCGGCATGCCCGGCAGGTGATTCCGGAGTGTTCGCCAAGTGTTTCCGGCGTAGCCGGCAGGTGATTTTGCATGTCCAGCGGTCGTTCCGGCGGGTCGAGCCGGTGGTTCCGGCGTGTCCGGCAGGTGGTTCCGGTCTGTCCGGCAGGTGGTTCTGTGGTGTCCGGCACGAGGTTCAGTCTGAGAGGCTGTGCCGGCATGCCCCTCACGTGATTCCGGCTTGTCCCCGAAGTGGTGCCGGTGTAGCGGGCAGGTGATTTTGGCGTGTCCGGCAGGTGGTTCAGGCGAGTTGAGCAGGTGGTTGCGACGTGCTCGGCAGGTGCTTCCGGCGTCTCCGGCACGTGTTTCTGGCACATCTGACTGGTGGTTCCGGCATGCCCAAAAGTTGATTCCGGTCTGTCCGGTAGGTGGTTCCGGTGTGCACGGCACGTGGTTCTGGTACGTGTCAGAGGTGGTTGCGTATGCCCAACAGGTGATTCCGGACTGTCCGCCACGTGCCTCTGGCACGTCTGAGAGGTGGTTCCAACATGCCCGGCAGGTCATTTCGGAGCGTCGTCCAAGTTGTTTTGTTGTAGCCCGCAGGTGATTTTGGCGTGTCCGGCAGGTGGTTCCGCCATGCTCGGCATGTGGTTCAGGCATGGCCGTCACGAGGTTCCAGTCTCTCCAGGACGTGTTTCCAACTTCTCCGGCAGGTGGTTCTGGTACGTCTGAGAGGTGGTTCCGCCATGGCTGGCAGGTGATCCCGGACTGTCCCCCAGGTGGTTCTGGCATAGCCAGCAGTTGATATTGGCCTGTCCGGCAGGTGGTTCCAGCGAGTCGAACAGGTGGCTCTGGAGTGCTCGGCAGGTGGTTCCGGTCTGTCCGGTAGGTGTTTCCGGCGTGTCTGGCACGTGCTTCCGGCACGTCTGAGAGGTGGTTCCGTCATGCGCGGCAGGTGATTCCGTAGTGTCCGCCAGGTGGTTCTGGCATACCCGGCAGGTGATTTTGGCGTGTCCGACAGGTGTTTCTGGCGAGTCGAGCATGTGGCTCCGGCATGCTCGGCAGGTGCTTCCGGCGTCTCCGGCACTTGGCTCTGGTGTGTCTGAGAGCTGGTTCCGGCATGTCCGGCAGATGATTCCGGAGTGTCCGCCAAGTGGTTCTGGCATACCCAGCAGGTGATTTTGGCGTGTCAGGGAGGTGGTACCGGTGAGTCGAGCAGGTGGTTCCGGCGTGCTCAGCAGGTGGTTCAGGCGGTTCTGGCAGGTGGTATCCATCTGTTCGGGGTGTGGTTCCAGCATCTCATGAACACGTTTCTGGCAAGTCTGAGATTTGGTTCCAGCCGGCCCGACAGGTGTTTCCGCAGTGTCCGCCAAGCGGTTCTGGCGTAGTTGGCAGGTGATTTTGGCATGACTGGCAGGCGGTTCCAGCAAGCCTGGCAGGTGATTCCAAAGTGTTCACCAACTGGTTGTGGCGTAGCCGGCAGGTGATTTTTGCGTGATCGGCAGGTGGTTCTGGCGAGTCGAGCAGGTGGTTCCGGCGTGCTCGGCTGGTGCTTCCGGGGTCATTGGCACGGGGTTCTGGCATGTCTGAGAGGTGGTTCCTGCATGCCCGGCACGTGATTCCGGAGTGTTCGCCAAGTGGTTCTGGCATAGTCGGCGGGTGATTTTGGCATGTCCGGCAGGTGGTTCAGGCGAGTTGAGCAGGTGGTTCCAACGTGCTTGGCAGGTGCTTCCGGCGTCTCCGGCACGTGTTTCTGGCACATCTGACAGGTGGTTCCGGCATGCCCGAAAGGTGATTCCGGTCTGTCCGGTAGGTGGTTCCAGCCGGCACGGCATGTGGTTCTGGTACGTCTCAGAGGTGGTTGCGCATGCCCAACAGGTGATTCCGGACTGTCCGCCACATGGTTCTGGCACGTGTGAGAGGTGGTTCCGGCATGCCCGGAAGGTCATCCCAGAGAGTCCTCCAAGTGGTTCTGGCATAACACGCAGGTGATTTTGGCGTGTCTGGCAGGTTGTTCCGTTGTGCTCGGCAGGTGGTTCAGGCTTGGCCGGCAGGTGGTTCCAGACTGTCCAGGACGTGTTTCCAGCTTCTCCGGCAGGTGGTTCTGGTACGTCTGAGAGGTGGTTCCGCCATGGCTGGCAGGCGATTCCAGACCGTCCCCCAGGGGGTTCTGGCATAGCCAGCAGTTAATATTGGCTTGTCCGGCAGGTGGTTCCAGCGAGTCGAACGGGTGGCTCCGCCGTGCTCGGCAGGTGGTTCCGGTCTGTCCGGTACGTGATTCCGGCGTGTCCGGCACGTGCTACCGGCACGTCTGAGAGGTGGTTCCGGCATGCGTGACAGGTGATTTCGGAGTGTCCTCCAGGTGGTTCTGGCGTACCCGGCAGGTGATATTGGCGTGTCCGGCAGGTGTTTCTGGCGAGTCGAGCAGGTGGCTCCGGCGTGCTCGGCAGGTGCTTCCGGCGTCTCCGGCACGTGGTTCTGGTGTGTCTGAGAGCTGGTTCCGGCATGTCCGGCAGATGATTCCGGAGTGTCCGCCAAGTGGTTCTGGCATACCCAGCAGGTGATTTTGGCGTGTCAGGGAGGTGGTACCGGTGAGTCGAGCAGGTGGTTCCGGCGTGCTCAGCAGGTGGTTCAGGCGGTTCTGGCAGGTGGTATCCGTCTGTTCGGGGTGTGGTTCCAGCATCTCATGAACACGTTTCTGGCAAGTCTGAGATGTGGTTCCAGCCGGCCCGACAGGTGTTTCCGCAGTGTCCGCCAAGCGGTTCTGGCGTAGTTGGCAGGTGATTTTGGCATGACTGGCAGGTGGTTCCAGCAAGCCTGGCAGGTGATTCCAAAGTGTTCACCAACTGGTTGTGGCGTAGCCGGCAGGTGATTTTTGCGTGATCGGCAGGTGGTTCTGGCGAGTCGAGCAGGTGGTTCCGGCGTGCTCGGCTGGTGCTTCCGGGGTCATTGGCACGGGGTTCTGGCATGTCTGAGAGGTGGTTCCTGCATGCCCGGCAAGTGATTCCGGAGTGTTCGCCAAGTGGTTCTGGCATAGTCGGCAGGTGATTTTGGCATGTCCGGCAGGTGGTTCAGGCGAGTTGAGCAGGTGGTTCCAACGTGCTTGGCAGGTGCTTCCGGCGTCTCCGGCACGTGTTTCTGGCACATCTGACAGGTGGTTCCGGCATGCCCGAAAGGTGATTCCGGTCTGTCCGGTAGGTGGTTCCAGCCTGCACGGCATGTGGTTCTGGTACATCTCAGAGGTGGTTGCGCATGCCCAACAGGTGATTCTGGACTGTCCGCCACATGGTTCTGGCACGTCTGAGAGGTGGTTCCGGCATGCCCGGCAGGTCATCCCAGAGAGTCCTCCAAGTGGTTCTGGCATAACACGCAGGTGATTTTGGCGTGTCTGGCAGGTTGTTCCGTTGTGCTCGGCAGGTGGTTCAGGCTTGGCCGGCAGGTGGTTCCAGACTGTCCAGGACGTGTTTCCAGCTTCTCCGGCAGGAGGTTCTGGTACGTCTGAGAGGTGGTTCCGCCATGGCTGGCAGGCGATTCCGGACCGTCCCCCAGGTGGTTCTGGCATGGCCAGCAGTTAATATTGGCCTGTCCGGCAGGTGGTTCCAGCGAGTCGAACAGGTGGCTCCGGCGTGCTCGGCAGGTGGTTCCGGTCTGTCCGGTAGGTGATTCCGGCGTGTCCGGCACGTGCTTCCGGCACGTCTGAGAGGTGGTTCCGGCATGCGCGACAGGTGATTTCGGAGTGTCCGCCAGGTGGTTCTGGCGTACCCGGCAGGTGATTTTGGCGTGTCCGGCAGGTGTTTCTGGCGAGTCGAGCAGGTGGCTCCGGCATGCTCGGCAGGTGCTTCCGGCGTCTCCGGCACGTGGTTCTGGTGTGTCTGAGAGCTGGTTCCGGCATGTCCGGCAGATGATTCCGGAGTGTCCGCCAAGTGGTTCTGGAATACCCAGGTGGTGATTTGGGCATGTCAGGTAGGTGGTTCCGGCGAGTCGAGCAGGTGGCTCCGGCGTGCTCGGCAGGTTGTTCAGACGGGTCTGGCAGGTGTTTTCCGTCTGTTCTGGGTGTGGTTCCAGCATCTCATGCACATGGTTCTGGCACGTCTGAGATGTGGTTCCGGCCGGCCCGACAGGTGTTTCCACAGTGTCCGCCAAGTGGTACTGGCGTAGTTGGCAGGTGATTTTGGCATGACCGGCAGGTGGTTCCAGCAAGCCCGGCAGGTGATTCCGAAGTGTTCCCCAACTGGTTGTGGCGTAGCCGGCAGGTGATTTTTGCGTGTCCGGCAGGTGGTTCTGGCGAGTCGAGCAGGTGGTTCCGGCGTGCTCGGCAGGTGCTTCCGGGGTCATTGGCACGTGGTTCTGGCATATCTGCGAGGTGGTTCCGGCATGCCCGGCAGGTGATTCCGGAGTGTTCGCCAAGTGTTTCCGGCGTAGCCGGCAGGTGATTTTGCATGTCCAGCGGTCGTTCCGGCGGGTCGAGCCGGTGGTTCCGGGGTGTCCGGCAGGTGGTTCCGGTCTGTCCGGCAGGTGGTTCTGTGGTGTCCGGCACGAGGTTCAGTCTGAGAGGCTGTGCCGGCATGCCCCTCACGTGATTCCGGCTTGTCCCCGAAGTGGTGCTGGTGTAGCGGGCAGGTGATTTTGGTGTGTCCGGCAGGTGGTTCAGGCGAGTTGAGCAGGTGGTTGCGACGTGCTCGGCAGGTGCTTCCGGCGTCTCCGGCACGTGTTTCTGGCACATCTGACTGGTGGTTCCGGCATGACCAAAAGTTGATTCCGGTCTGTCCGGTAGGTGGTTCCGGCGTGCACGGCACGTGGTTCTGGTACGTCTCAGAGGTGGTTGCGTATGCACAACACGTGATTCCGGACTGTCCGCCACGTGCTTCTGGCACGTCTGAGAGGTGGTTCCAACATGCCCAGCAGCTCATTTCGGAGAGTCGTCCAGTGGTTCTGGCGTAGCCCGCAGGTGATTTTGGCGTGTCCGGCAGGTGGTTCCGCCGTGCTCGGCAGGTGGTTCAGGCATGGACGTCACGTGGTTCCAGTCTGTCCAGGACGTGTTTCCAGCTTCTCCGGCAGGTGGTTCTGGTACGTCTGAGAGGTGGTTCCGCCATGGCTGGCAGGTGATCCCGGACTGTCCCCCAGGTGGTTCTGGCATAGCCAGCAGTTGATATTGGCCTGTCCGGCAGGTGGTTCCAGCGAGTCGAACAGGTGGCTCCGGCGTTCTTGGCAGGTGGTTCCGGTCTGTCCGGTAGGTGTTTCCGGCGTGTCTGGCACGTGCTTCCGGCACGTCTGAGAGGTGGTTCCGTCATGCGCGGCAGGTGATTCCGGAGTGTCCGCCAGGTGGTTCTGGCGTACCCAGCAGGTGATTTTGGCGTGTCCGGCAGGTGTTTCTGGCAAGTCGAGCAGGTGGCTCCGGCATGCTCGGCAGGTGCTTCCGGCGTCTCCGGCACTTGGTTCTGGTGTGTCTGAGAGCTGGTTCCGGCATGTCCGGCAGATGATTCCGGAGTGTCCGCCAAGTGGTTCTGGCATACCCAGCAGGTGATTTTGGCGTGTCAGGGAGGTGGTACCGGTGAGTCGAGCAGGTGGTTCCGGCGTGCTCAGCAGGTGGTTCAGGCGGTTCTGGCAGGTGGTATCCGTCTGTTCGGGGTGTGGTTCCAGCATCTCATGAACACGTTTCTGGCAAGTCTGAGATGTGGTTCCAGCCGGCCCGACAGGTGTTTCCGCAGTGTCCGCCAAGCGGTTCTGGCCTAGTTGGCAGGTGATTTTGGCATGACTGGCAGGTGGTTCCAGCAAGCCTGGCAGGTGATTCCAAAGTGTTCACCAACTGGTTGTGGCGTAGCCGGCAGGTGATTTTTGCGTGATCGGCAGGTGGTTCTGGCGAGTCGAGCAGGTGGTTCCGGCGTGCTCGGCTGGTGCTTCCGGGGTCATTGGCACGGGGTTCTGGCATGTCTGAGAGGTGGTTCCTGCATGCCCGGCAAGTGATTCCGGAGTGTTCGCCAAGTGGTTCTGGCATAGTCGGCAGGTGATTTTGGCATGTCCGGCAGGTGGTTCAGGCGAGTTGAGCAGGTGGTTCCAACGTGCTTGGCAGGTGCTTCCGGCGTCTCCGGCACGTGTTTCTGGCACATCTGACAGGTGGTTCCGGCATGCCCGAAAGGTGATTCCGGTCTGTCCGGTAGGTGGTTCCAGCCGGCACGGCATGTGGTTCTGGTACGTCTCAGAGGTGGTTGCGCATGCCCATGAGGTGATTCCGGACTGTCCGCCACATGGTTCTGGCACGTCTGAGAGGTGGTTCCGGCATGCCCGGCAGGTCATCCCAGAGAGTCCTCCAAGTGGTTCTGGCATAACACGCAGGTGATTTTGGCGTGTCAGGCAGGTTGTTCCGTTGTGCTTGGCAGGTGGTTCAGGCTTGGCCGGCAGGTGGTTCCAGACTGTCCAGGACGTGTTTCCAGCTTCTCCGGCAGGTGGTTCTGGTACGTCTGAGAGGTGGTTCCGCCATGGCTGGCAGGTGATTCCGGACCGCCCCCCAGGTGGTTCTGGCATAGCCAGCAGTTGATATTGGCCTGTCTGGCAGGTGGTTCCAGACATTTGAACAGGTGGCTCCGGCGTGCTCGGCAGGTGGTTCCGGTCTGTCCGGTAGGTCATTCCGGCGTGTCCGGCACGTGCTTCCTGCACGTCTGAGAGGTGGTTCCGGCATGCGCGACAGGTGGTTTCGGAGTGTCCGCCAGGTGGTTCTGGCGTACCCGGCAGGTGATTTTGGCGTGTCCGGCAGGTGTTTCTGGCGAGTCGAGCAGGTGGCTCCGGCATGCTCGGCAGGTGCTTCCGGCGTCTCCGGCACGTGGTTCTGGTGTGTCTGAGAGCTGGTTCCGGCATGTCCGGCAGATGATTCCGGAGTTTTCCGCCAAGTGGTTCTGGCATACCCGGCTGGTGATTTGGGCATGTCAGGTAGGTGGCTCCGGCGTGCTCGGCAGGTTGTTCAGACGGGTCTGGCAGGTGTTTTCCGTCTGTTCGGGGTGTGGTTCCAGCATCTCATGCACATGGTTCTGGCACGTCTGAGATGTGGTTCCGGCCGGCCCGACAGGTGTTTCCACAGTGTCCGCCAAGTGGTACTGGCGTAGTTGGCAGGTGATTTTGGCATGACCGGCAGGTGGTTCCAGCAAGCCCGGCAGGTGATTCCGAAGTGTTCCCCAACTGGTTGTGGCGTAGCCGGCAGGTGATTTTTGCGTGTCCGGCAGGTGGTTCTGGCGAGTCGAGCAGGTGGTTCCGGCGTGCTCGGCAGGTGCTTCCGGGGTCATTGGCACGTGGTTCTGGCATATCTGAGAGGTGGTTCCGGCATGCCCGGCAGGTGATTCCGGAGTGTTCGCCAAGTGTTTCCGGCGTAGCCGGCAGGTGATTTTGCATGTCCAGCGGTCGTTCCGGCGGGTCGAGCCGGTGGTTCCGGCGTGTCCGGCAGGTGGTTCCGGTCTGTCCGGCAGGTGGTTCTGTGGTGTCCGGCACGAGGTTCAGTCTGAGAGGCTGTGCCGGCATGCCCCTCACGTGATTCCGGCTTGTCCCCGAAGTGGTGCTGGTGTAGCGGGCAGGTGATTTTGGCGTGTCCGGCAGGTGGTTCAGGCGAGTTGAGCTGGTGGTTGCGACGTGCTCGGCAGGTGCTTCCGGCGTCTCCGGCACGTGTTTCTGGCACATCTGACAGGTGGTTCCGGCATGCCCGAAAGGTGATTCCGGTCTGTCCGGTAGGTGGTTCCAGCCTGCACGGCATGTGGTTCTGGTACGTCTCAGAGGTGGTTGCGCATGCCCAACAGGTGATTCCGGACTGTCCGCCACATGGTTCTGGCACGTCTGAGAGGTGGTTCCGGCATGCCCGGCAGGTCATCCCAGAGAGTCCTCCAAGTGGTTCTGGCATAACACGCAGGTGATTTTGGCGTGTCTGGCAGGTTGTTCCGTTGTGCTCGGCAGGTGGTTCAGGCTTGGCCGGCAGGTGGTTCCAGACTGTCCAGGACGTGTTTCCAGCTTCTCCGGCAGGAGGTTCTGGTACGTCTGAGAGGTGGTTCCGCCATGGCTGGCAGGCGATTCCGGACCGTCCCCCAGGTGGTTCTGGCATGGCCAGCAGTTAATATTGGCCTGTCCGGCAGGTGGTTCCAGCGAGTCGAACAGGTGGCTCCGGCGTGCTCGGCAGGTGGTTCCGGTCTGTCCGGTAGGTGATTCCGGCGTGTCCGGCACGTGCTTCCGGCACGTCTGAGAGGTGGTTCCGGCATGCGCGACAGGTGATTTCGGAGTGTCCGCCAGGTGGTTCTGGCGTACCCGGCAGGTGATTTTGGCGTGTCCGGCAGGTGTTTCTGGCGAGTCGAGCAGGTGGCTCCGGCATGCTCGGCAGGTGCTTCCGGCGTCTCCGGCACGTGGTTCTGGTGTGTCTGAGAGCTGGTTCCGGCATGTCCGGCAGATGATTCCGGAGTGTCCGCCAAGTGGTTCTGGAATACCCAGCTGGTGATTTGGGCATGTCAGGTAGGTGGTTCCGGCGAGTCGAGCAGGTGGCTCCGGCGTGCTCGGCAGGTTGTTCAGACGGGTCTGGCAGGTGTTTTCCGTCTGTTCTGGGTGTGGTTCCAGCATCTCATGCACATGGTTCTGGCACGTCTGAGATGTGGTTCCGGCCGGCCCGACAGGTGTTTCCACAGTGTCCGCCATGTGGTACTGGCGTAGTTGGCAGGTGATTTTGGCATGACCGGCAGGTGGTTCCAGCAAGCTCGGCAGGTGATTCCGAAGTGTTCCCCAACTGGTTGTGGCGTAGCCGGCAGGTGATTTTTGCGTGTCCGGCAGGTGGTTCTGGCGAGTCGAGCAGGTGGTTCCGGCGTGCTCGGCAGGTGCTTCCGGGGTCATTGGCATGTGGTTCTGGCATATCTGAGAGGTGGTTCCGGCATGCCCGGCAGGTGATTCCGGAGTGTTCGCCAAGTGTTTCCGGCGTAGCCGGCAGGTGATTTTGCATGTCCAGCGGTCGTTCCGGCGGGTCGAGCCGGTGGTTCCGGCGTGTCCGGCAGGTGGTTCCGGTCTGTCCGGCAGGTGGTTCTGTGGTGTCCGGCACGAGGTTCAGTCTGAGAGGCTGTGCCAGCATGCCCCTCACGTGATTCCGGCTTGTCCCCGAAGTGGTGCTGGTGTAGCGGGCAGGTGATTTTGGCGTGTCCGGCAGGTGGTTCAGGCGAGTTGAGCAGGTGGTTGCGACGTGCTCGGCAGGTGCTTCCGGCGTCTCCGGCACGTGTTTCTGGCACATCTGACTGGTGGTTCCGGCATGCCCAAAAGTTGATTCCGGTCTGTCCGGTAGGTGGTTCCGGCGTGCACGGCACGTGGTTCTGGTACGTGTCAGAGGTGGTTGCGTATGCCCAACAGGTGATTCCGGACTGTCCGCCACGTGCTTCTGGCACGTCTGAGAGGTGGTTCCAACATGCCCGGCAGGTCATTTCGGAGAGTCGTCCAAGTGGTTCTGGCGTAGCCCGCAGGTGATTTTGGCATGTCCGGCAGGTGGTTCCGCCGTGCTCGGCAGGTGGTTCAGGCATGGCCGTCACGTGGTTCCAGTCTGTCCAGGACGTGTTTCCAGCTTCTCCGGCAGGTGGTTCTGGTACGTCTGAGAGGTGGTTCCGCCATGGCTGGCAGGTGATCCCGGACTGTCCCCCAGGTGGTTCTGGCATAGCCAGCAGTTGATATTGGCCTGTCCGGCAGGTGGTTCCAGCGAGTCGAACAGGTGGCTCCGGCGTTCTTGGCAGGTGGTTCCGGTCTGTCCGGTAGGTGTTTCCGGCGTGTCTGGAACGTGCTTCCGGCACGTCTGAGAGGTGGTTCCGTCATGCGCGGCAGGTGATTCCGGAGTGTCCGCCAGGTGGTTCTGGCATACCCGGCAGGTGATATTGGCGTGTCCGGCAAGTGTTTCTGGCGAGTCGTGCAGGTGGCTCCGGCATGCTCGGCAGGTGCTTCCGGCGTCTCCGGCACTTGGTTCTGGTGTGTCTGAGAGCTGGTTCCGGCATGTCCGGCAGATGATTCCGGAGTGTCCGCCAAGTGGTTCTGGCATACCCAGCAGGTGATTTTGGCGTGTCAGGGAGGTGGTACCGGTGAGTCGAGCAGGTGGCTCCGGCGTGCTCAGCAGGTGGTTCAGGCGGTTCTGGCAGGTGGTATCCGTCTGTTCGGGGTGTGGTTCCAGCATCTCATGAACACGTTTCTGGCACGTCTGAGATGTGGTTCCAGCCGGCCCGACAGGTGTTTCCGCAGTGTCCGCCAAGCGGTTCTGGCGTAGTTGGCAGGTGATTTTGGCATGACTGGCAGGTGGTTCCAGCAAGCCTGGCAGGTGATTCCAAAGTGTTCACCAACTGGTTGTGGCGTAGCCGGCAGGTGATTTTTGCGTGATCGGCAGGTGGTTCTGGCGAGTCGAGCAGGTGGTTCCGGCGTGCTCGGCTGGTGCTTCCGGGGTCATTGGCACGGGGTTCTGGCATGTCTGAGAGGTGGTTCCTGCATGCCCGGCAAGTGATTCCGGAGTGTTCGCCAAGTGGTTCTGGCATAGTCGGCAGGTGATTTTGGCATGTCCGGCAGGTGGTTCAGGCGAGTTGAGCAGGTGGTTCCAACGTGCTTGGCAGGTGCTTCCGGCGTCTCCGGCACGTGTTTCTGGCACATCTGACAGGTGGTTCCGGCATGCCCGAAAGGTGATTCCGGTCTGTCCGGTAGGTGGTTCCAGCCTGCACGGCATGTGGTTCTGGTACGTCTCAGAGGTGGTTGCGCATGCCCAACAGGTGATTCCGGACTGTCCGCCACATGGTTCTGGCACGTCTGAGAGGTGGTTCCGGCATGCCCGGCAGGTCATCCCAGAGAGTCCTCCAAGTGGTTCTGGCGTAGCCGGCAGGTGATTTTGCATGTCCAGCGGTCGTTCCGGCGGGTCGAGCCGGTGGTTCCGGCGTGTCCGGCAGGTGGTTCCGGTCTGTCCGGCAGGTGGTTCTGTGGTGTCCGGCACGAGGTTCAGTCTGAGAGGCTGTGCCAGCATGCCCCTCACGTGATTCCGGCTTGTCCCCGAAGTGGTGCTGGTGTAGCGGGCAGGTGATTTTGGCGTGTCCGGCAGGTGGTTCAGGCGAGTTGAGCAGGTGGTTGCGACGTGCTCGGCAGGTGCTTCCGGCGTCTCCGGCACGTGTTTCTGGCACATCTGACTGGTGGTTCCGGCATGCCCAAAAGTTGATTCCGGTCTGTCCGGTAGGTGGTTCCGGCGTGCACGGCACGTGGTTCTGGTACGTGTCAGAGGTGGTTGCGTATGCCCAACAGGTGATTCCGGACTGTCCGCCACGTGCTTCTGGCACGTCTGAGAGGTGGTTCCAACATGCCCGGCAGGTCATTTCGGAGAGTCGTCCAAGTGGTTCTGGCGTAGCCCGCAGGTGATTTTGGCATGTCCGGCAGGTGGTTCCGCCGTGCTCGGCAGGTGGTTCAGGCATGGCCGTCACGTGGTTCCAGTCTGTCCAGGACGTGTTTCCAGCTTCTCCGGCAGGTGGTTCTGGTACGTCTGAGAGGTGGTTCCGCCATGGCTGGCAGGTGATCCCGGACTGTCCCCCAGGTGGTTCTGGCATAGCCAGCAGTTGATATTGGCCTGTCCGGCAGGTGGTTCCAGCGAGTCGAACAGGTGGCTCCGGCGTTCTTGGCAGGTGGTTCCGGTCTGTCCGGTAGGTGTTTCCGGCGTGTCTGGAACGTGCTTCCGGCACGTCTGAGAGGTGGTTCCGTCATGCGCGGCAGGTGATTCCGGAGTGTCCGCCAGGTGGTTCTGGCATACCCGGCAGGTGATATTGGCGTGTCCGGCAAGTGTTTCTGGCGAGTCGTGCAGGTGGCTCCGGCATGCTCGGCAGGTGCTTCCGGCGTCTCCGGCACTTGGTTCTGGTGTGTCTGAGAGCTGGTTCCGGCATGTCCGGCAGATGATTCCGGAGTGTCCGCCAAGTGGTTCTGGCATACCCAGCAGGTGATTTTGGCGTGTCAGGGAGGTGGTACCGGTGAGTCGAGCAGGTGGCTCCGGCGTGCTCAGCAGGTGGTTCAGGCGGTTCTGGCAGGTGGTATCCGTCTGTTCGGGGTGTGGTTCCAGCATCTCATGAACACGTTTCTGGCACGTCTGAGATGTGGTTCCAGCCGGCCCGACAGGTGTTTCCGCAGTGTCCGCCAAGCGGTTCTGGCGTAGTTGGCAGGTGATTTTGGCATGACTGGCAGGTGGTTCCAGCAAGCCTGGCAGGTGATTCCAAAGTGTTCACCAACTGGTTGTGGCGTAGCCGGCAGGTGATTTTTGCGTGATCGGCAGGTGGTTCTGGCGAGTCGAGCAGGTGGTTCCGGCGTGCTCGGCTGGTGCTTCCGGGGTCATTGGCACGGGGTTCTGGCATGTCTGAGAGGTGGTTCCTGCATGCCCGGCAAGTGATTCCGGAGTGTTCGCCAAGTGGTTCTGGCATAGTCGGCAGGTGATTTTGGCATGTCCGGCAGGTGGTTCAGGCGAGTTGAGCAGGTGGTTCCAACGTGCTTGGCAGGTGCTTCCGGCGTCTCCGGCACGTGTTTCTGGCACATCTGACAGGTGGTTCCGGCATGCCCGAAAGGTGATTCCGGTCTGTCCGGTAGGTGGTTCCAGCCTGCACGGCATGTGGTTCTGGTACGTCTCAGAGGTGGTTGCGCATGCCCAACAGGTGATTCCGGACTGTCCGCCACATGGTTCTGGCACGTCTGAGAGGTGGTTCCGGCATGCCCGGCAGGTCATCCCAGAGAGTCCTCCAAGTGGTTCTGGCGTAGCCGGCAGGTGATTTTGCATGTCCAGCGGTCGTTCCGGCGGGTCGAGCCGGTGGTTCCGGCGTGTCCGGCAGGTGGTTCCGGTCTGTCCGGCAGGTGGTTCTGTGGTGTCCGGCACGAGGTTCAGTCTGAGAGGCTGTGCCAGCATGCCCCTCACGTGATTCCGGCTTGTCCCCGAAGTGGTGCTGGTGTAGCGGGCAGGTGATTTTGGCGTGTCCGGCAGGTGGTTCAGGCGAGTTGAGCAGGTGGTTGCGACGTGCTCGGCAGGTGCTTCCGGCGTCTCCGGCACGTGTTTCTGGCACATCTGACTGGTGGTTCCGGCATGCCCAAAAGTTGATTCCGGTCTGTCCGGTAGGTGGTTCCGGCGTGCACGGCACGTGGTTCTGGTACGTGTCAGAGGTGGTTGCGTATGCCCAACAGGTGATTCCGGACTGTCCGCCACGTGCTTCTGGCACGTCTGAGAGGTGGTTCCAACATGCCCGGCAGGTCATTTCGGAGAGTCGTCCAAGTGGTTCTGGCGTAGCCCGCAGGTGATTTTGGCATGTCCGGCAGGTGGTTCCGCCGTGCTCGGCAGGTGGTTCAGGCATGGCCGTCACGTGGTTCCAGTCTGTCCAGGACGTGTTTCCAGCTTCTCCGGCAGGTGGTTCTGGTACGTCTGAGAGGTGGTTCCGCCATGGCTGGCAGGTGATCCCGGACTGTCCCCCAGGTGGTTCTGGCATAGCCAGCAGTTGATATTGGCCTGTCCGGCAGGTGGTTCCAGCGAGTCGAACAGGTGGCTCCGGCGTTCTTGGCAGGTGGTTCCGGTCTGTCCGGTAGGTGTTTCCGGCGTGTCTGGAACGTGCTTCCGGCACGTCTGAGAGGTGGTTCCGTCATGCGCGGCAGGTGATTCCGGAGTGTCCGCCAGGTGGTTCTGGCATACCCGGCAGGTGATATTGGCGTGTCCGGCAAGTGTTTCTGGCGAGTCGTGCAGGTGGCTCCGGCATGCTCGGCAGGTGCTTCCGGCGTCTCCGGCACTTGGTTCTGGTGTGTCTGAGAGCTGGTTCCGGCATGTCCGGCAGATGATTCCGGAGTGTCCGCCAAGTGGTTCTGGCATACCCAGCAGGTGATTTTGGCGTGTCAGGGAGGTGGTACCGGTGAGTCGAGCAGGTGGCTCCGGCGTGCTCAGCAGGTGGTTCAGGCGGTTCTGGCAGGTGGTATCCGTCTGTTCGGGGTGTGGTTCCAGCATCTCATGAACACGTTTCTGGCACGTCTGAGATGTGGTTCCAGCCGGCCCGACAGGTGTTTCCGCAGTGTCCGCCAAGCGGTTCTGGCGTAGTTGGCAGGTGATTTTGGCATGACTGGCAGGTGGTTCCAGCAAGCCTGGCAGGTGATTCCAAAGTGTTCACCAACTGGTTGTGGCGTAGCCGGCAGGTGATTTTTGCGTGATCGGCAGGTGGTTCTGGCGAGTCGAGCAGGTGGTTCCGGCGTGCTCGGCTGGTGCTTCCGGGGTCATTGGCACGGGGTTCTGGCATGTCTGAGAGGTGGTTCCTGCATGCCCGGCAAGTGATTCCGGAGTGTTCGCCAAGTGGTTCTGGCATAGTCGGCAGGTGATTTTGGCATGTCCGGCAGGTGGTTCAGGCGAGTTGAGCAGGTGGTTCCAACGTGCTTGGCAGGTGCTTCCGGCGTCTCCGGCACGTGTTTCTGGCACATCTGACAGGTGGTTCCGGCATGCCCGAAAGGTGATTCCGGTCTGTCCGGTAGGTGGTTCCAGCCGGCACGGCATGTGGTTCTGGTACGTCTCAGAGGTGGTTGCGCATGCCCAACAGGTGATTCCAGACTGTCCGCCACATGGTTCTGGCACGTCTGAGAGGTGGTTCCGGCATGCCCGGCAGGTCATCCCAGAGAGTCCTCCAAGTGGTTCTGGCATAACACGCAGGTGATTTTGGCGTGTCAGGCAGGTTGTTCCGTTGTGCTTGGCAGGTGGTTCAGGCTTGGCCGGCAGGTGGTTCCAGACTGTCCAGGACGTGTTTCCAGCTTCTCCGGCAGGTGGTTCTGGTACGTCTGAGAGGTGGTTCCGCCATGGCTGGCAGGTGATTCCGGACCGTCCCCTAGGTGGTTCTGGCATAGCCAGCAGTTGATATTGGCATGTCCGGCAGGTGGTTCCAGCGAGTCGAACAGGTGGCTCCGGCGTGCTCGGCAGGTGGTTCCGGTCTGTCCGGTATGTCATTCCGGCGTGTCTGGCACGTGCTTCCTGCACGTCTGAGAGGTGCTTCCGGCATGCGCGACAGGTGGTTTCGGAGTGTCCGCCAGGTGGTTCTGGCGTACCCGGCAGGTGATTTTGGCGTGTCCGGCAGGTGTTTCTGGCGAGTCGAGCAGGTGGCTCCGGCATGCTCGGCAGGTGCTTCCGGCGTCTCCGGCACGTGGTTCTGGTGTGTCTGAGAGCTGGTTCCGGCATGTCCGGCAGATGATTCCGGAGTTTTCCGCCAAGTGGTTCTGGCATACCCGGCTGGTGATTTGGGCATGTCAGGTAGGTGGCTCCGGCGTGCTCGGCAGGTTGTTCAGACGGGTCTGGCAGGTGTTTTCCGTCTGTTCGGGGTGTGGTTCCAGCATCTCATGCACATGGTTCTGGCACGTCTGAGATGTGGTTCCGGCCGGCCCGACAGGTGTTTCCACAGTGTCCGCCAAGTGGTACTGGCGTAGTTGGCAGGTGATTTTGGCATGACCGGCAGGTGGTTCCAGCAAGCCCGGCAGGTGATTCCGAAGTGTTCCCCAACTGGTTGTGGCGTAGCCGGCAGGTGATTTTTGCGTGTCCGGCAGGTGGTTCTGGCGAGTCGAGCAGGTGGTTCCGGCGTGCTCGGCAGGGGCTTCCGGGGTCATTGGCATGTGGTTCTGGCATATCTGAGAGGTGGTTCCGGCATGCCCGGCAGGTGATTCCGGAGTGTTCGCCAAGTGTTTCCGGCGTAGCCGGCAGGTGATTTTGCATGTCCAGCGGTCGTTCCGGCGGGTCGAGCCGGTGGTTCCGGCGTGTCCGGCAGGTGGTTCCGGTCTGTCCGGCAGGTGGTTCTGTGGTGTCCGGCACGAGGTTCAGTCTGAGAGGCTGTGCCAGCATGCCCCTCACGTGATTCCGGCTTGTCCCCGAAGTGGTGCTGGTGTAGCGGGCAGGTGATTTTAGCGTGTCCGGCAGGTGGTTCAGGCGAGTTGAGCAGGTGGTTGCGACGTGCTCGGCAGGTGCTTCCGGCGTCTCCGGCACGTGTTTCTGGCACATCTGACTGGTGGTTCCGGCATGCCCAAAAGTTGATTCCGGTCTGTCCGGTAGGTGGTTCCGGCGTGCACGGCACGTGGTTCTGGTATGTGTCAGAGGTGGTTGCGTATGCCCAACAGGTGATTCCGGACTGTCCGCCACGTGCTTCTGGCACGTCTGAGAGGTGGTTCCAACATGCCCGGCAGGTCATTTCGGAGAGTCGTCCAAGTGGTTCTGGCGTAGCCCGCAGGTGATTTTGGCATGTCCGGCAGGTGGTTCCGCCGTGCTCGGCAGGTGGTTCAGGCATGGCCGTCACGTGGTTCCAGTCTGTCCAGGACGTGTTTCCAGCTTCTCCGGCAGGTGGTTCTGGTACGTCTGAGAGGTGGTTCCGCCATGGCTGGCAGGTGATCCCGGACTGTCCCCCAGGTGGTTCTGGCATAGCCAGCAGTTGATATTGGCCTGTCCGGCAGGTGGTTCCAGCGAGTCGAACAGGTGGCTCCGGCGTTCTTGGCAGGTGGTTCCGGTCTGTCCGGTAGGTGTTTCCGGCGTGTCTGGAACGTGCTTCCGGCACGTCTGAGAGGTGGTTCCGTCATGCGCGGCAGGTGATTCCGGAGTGTCCGCCAGGTGGTTCTGGCATACCCGGCAGGTGATATTTGCGTGTCCGGCAAGTGTTTCCGGCGAGTCGTGCAGGTGGCTCCGGCATGCTCGGCAGGTGCTTCCGGCGTCTCCGGCACTTGGTTCTGGTGTGTCTGAGAGCTGGTTCCGGCATGTCCGGCAGATGATTCCGGAGTGTCCGCCAAGTGGTTCTGGCATACCCAGCAGGTGATTTTGGCGTGTCAGGGAGGTGGTACCGGTGAGTCGAGCAGGTGGCTCCGGCGTGCTCAGCAGGTGGTTCAGGCGGTTCTGGCAGGTGGTATCCGTCTGTTCGGGGTGTGGTTCCAGCATCTCATGAACACGTTTCTGGCACGTCTGAGATGTGGTTCCAGCCGGCCCGACAGGTGTTTCCGCAGTGTCCGCCAAGCGGTTCTGGCGTAGTTGGCAGGTGATTTTGGCATGACTGGCAGGTGGTTCCAGCAAGCCTGGCAGGTGATTCCAAAGTGTTCACCAACTGGTTGTGGCGTAGCCGGCAGGTGATTTTTGCGTGATCGGCAGGTGGTTCTGGCGAGTCGAGCAGGTGGTTCCGGCGTGCTCGGCTGGTGCTTCCGGGGTCATTGGCACGGGGTTCTGGCATGTCTGAGAGGTGGTTCCTGCATGCCCGGCAAGTGATTCCGGAGTGTTCGCCAAGTCGTTCTGGCATAGTCGGCAGGTGATTTTGGCATGTCCGGCAGGTGGTTCAGGCGAGTTGAGCAGGTGGTTCCAACGTGCTTGGCAGGTGCTTCCGGCGTCTCCGGCACGTGTTTCTGGCACATCTGACAGGTGGTTCCGGCATGCCCGAAAGGTGATTCCGGTCTGTCCGGTAGGTGGTTCCAGCCGGCACGGCATGTGGTTCTGGTACGTCTCAGAGGTGGTTGCGCATGCCCAACAGGTGATTCCAGACTGTCCGCCACATGGTTCTGGCATGTCTGAGAGGTGGTTCCGGCATGCCCGGCAGGTCATCCCAGAGAGTCCTCCAAGTGGTTCTGGCATAACATGCAGGTGATTTTGGCGTGTCAGGCAGGTTGTTCCGTTGTGCTTGGCAGGTGGTTCAGGCTTGGCCGGCAGGTGGTTCCAGACTGTCCAGGACGTGTTTCCAGCTTCTCCGGCAGGTGGTTCTGGTACGTCTGAGAGGTGGTTCCGCCATGGCTGGCAGGTGATTCCGGACCGTCCCCTAGGTGGTTCTGGCATAGCCAGCAGTTGATATTGGCATGTCCGGCAGGTGGTTCCAGCGAGTCGAACAGGTGGCTCCGGCGTGCTCGGCAGGTGGTTCCGGTCTGTCCGGTATGTCATTCCGGCGTGTCTGGCACGTGCTTCCTGCACGTCTGAGAGGTGGTTCCGGCATGCGCGACAGGTGGTTTCGGAGTGTCCGCCAGGTGGTTCTGGCGTACCCGGCAGGTGATTTTGGCGTGTCCGGCAGGTGTTTCTGGCGAGTCGAGCAGGTGGCTCCGGCATGCTCGGCAGGTGCTTCCGGCGTCTCCGGCACGTGGTTCTGGTGTGTCTGAGAGCTGGTTCCGGCATGTCCGGCAGATGATTCCGGAGTTTTCCGCCAAGTGGTTCTGGCATACCCGGCTGGTGATTTGGGCATGTCAGGTAGGTGGCTCCGGCGTGCTCGGCAGGTTGTTCAGACGGGTCTGGCAGGTGTTTTCCGTCTGTTCTGGGTGTGGTTCCAGCATCTCATGCACATGGTTCTGGCACGTCTGAGATGTGGTTCCGGCCGGCCCGACAGGTGTTTCCACAGTGTCCGCCAAGTGGTACTGGCGTAGTTGGCAGGTGATTTTGGCATGACCGGCAGGTGGTTCCAGCAAGCCCGGCAGGTGATTCCGAAGTGTTCCCCAACTGGTTGTGGCGTAGCCGGCAGGTGATTTTTGCGTGTCCGGCAGGTGGTTCTGGCGAGTCGAGCAGGTGGTTCCGGCGTGCTCGGCAGGTGCTTCCGGGGTCATTGGCACGTGGTTCAGGCATATCTGAGAGGTGGTTCCGGCATGCCCGGCAGGTGATTCCGGAGTGTTCTCCAAGTGTTTGCGGCGTAGCCGGCAGGTGATTTTGCATGTCCAGCGGTCGTTCCGGCGGGTCGAGCCGGTGGTTCCGGCGTGTCCGGCAGGTGGTTCCGGTCTGTCCGGCAGGTGGTTCTGTGGTGTCCGGCACGAGGTTCAGTCTGAGAGGCTGTGCCGGCATGCCCCTCACGTGATTCCGGCTTGTCCCCGAAGTGGTGCTGGCGTAGCGGGCAGGTGATTTTGGCGTGTCCGGCAGGTGGTTCAGGCGAGTTGAGCAGGTGGTTGCGACGTGCTCGGCAGGTGCTTCCGGCGTCTCCGGCACGTGTTTCTGGCACATCTGACTGGGGGTTCCGGCATGCCCAAAAGTTGATTCCGGTCTGTCCGGTAGGTGGTTCCGGCGTGCACGGCACGTGGTTCTGGTACGTGTCAGACGTGGTTGCGTATGCCCAACAGGTGATTCCGGACTGTCCGCCACGTGCTTCCGGCAGGTCTGAGAGGTGGTTCCAACATGCCCGGCAGGTCATTTCGGAGAGTCGTCCAAGTGGTTCTGGCGTAGCCCGCAGGTGATTTTGGCGTGTCCGGCAGGTGGTTCCGCCGTGCTCGGCAGGTGGTTCAGGCATGGCCGTCACGTGGTTCCAGTCTGTCCAGGACGTGTTTCCAGCTTCTCCGGCAGGTGGTTCTGGTACGTCTGAGAGGTGGTTCCGCCATGGCTGGCAGGTGATCCCGGACTGTCCCCCAGGTGGTTCTGGCATAGCCAGCAGTTGATATTGGCCTGTCCGGCAGGTGGTTCCAGCGAGTCGAACAGGTGGCTCCGGCGTTCTTGGCAGGTGGTTCCGGTCTGTCCGGTAGGTGTTTCCGGTGTGTCTGGCACGTGCTTCCGGCACGTCTGAGAGGTGGTTCCGTCATGCGCGGCAGGTGATTCCGGAGTGTCCGCCAGGTGGTTCTGGCGTACCCAGCAGGTGATTTTGGCGTGTCCGGCAGGTGTTTCTGGCGAGTCGAGCAGGTGGCTCCGGCATGCTCGGCAGGTGCTTCCGGCGTCTCCGGCACTTGGTTCTGGTGTGTCTGAGAGCTGGTTCCGGCATGTCCGGCAGATGATTCCGGAGTGTCCGCCAAGTGGTTCTGGCATACCCAGCAGGTGATTTTGGCGTGTCAGGGAGGTGGTACCGGTGAGTCGAGCAGGTGGTTCCGGCGTGCTCAGCAGGTGGTTCAGGCGGTTCTGGCAGGTGGTATCCGTCTGTTCGGGGTGTGGTTCCAGCATCTCATGAACACGTTTCTGGCAAGTCTGAGATGTGGTTCCAGCCGGCCCGACAGGTGTTTCCGCAGTGTCCGCCAAGCGGTTCTGGCGTAGTTGGCAGGTGATTTTGGCATGACTGGCAGGTGGTTCCAGCAAGCCTGGCAGGTGATTCCAAAGTGTTCACCAACTGGTTGTGGCGTAGCCGGCAGGTGATTTTTGCGTGATCGGCAGGTGGTTCTGGCGAGTCGAGCAGGTGGTTCCGGCGTGCTCGGCTGGTGCTTCCGGGGTCATTGGCACGGGGTTCTGGCATGTCTGAGAGGTGGTTCCTGCATGCCCGGCAAGTGATTCCGGAGTGTTCGCCAAGTGGTTCTGGCATAGTCGGCAGGTGATTTTGGCATGTCCGGCAGGTGGTTCAGGCGAGTTGAGCAGGTGGTTCCAACGTGCTTGGCAGGTGCTTCCGGCGTCTCCGGCACGTGTTTCTGGCACATCTGACAGGTGGTTCCGGCATGCCCGAAAGGTGATTCCGGTCTGTCCGGTAGGTGGTTCCAGCCGGCACGGCATGTGGTTCTGGTACGTCTCAGAGGTGGTTGCGCATGCCCAACAGGTGATTCCGGACTGTCCGCCACATGGTTCTGGCACGTGTGAGAGGTGGTTCCGGCATGCCCGGCAGGTCATCCCAGAGAGTCCTCCAAGTGGTTCTGGCATAACACGCAGGTGATTTTGGCGTGTCAGGCAGGTTGTTCCGTTGTGCTTGGCAGGTGGTTCAGGCTTGGCCGGCAGGTGGTTCCAGACTGTCCAGGACGTGTTTCCAGCTTCTCCGGCAGGTGGTTCTGGTACGTCTGAGAGGTGGTTCCGCCATGGCTGGCAGGTGATTCCGGACCGCCCCCCAGGTGGTTCTGGCATAGCCAGCAGTTGATATTGGCCTGTCTGGCAGGTGGTTCCAGACAGTTGAACAGGTGGCTCCGGCGTGCTCGGCAGGTGGTTCCGGTCTGTCCGGTAGGTCATTCCGGCGTGTCCGGCTCGTGCTTCCTGCACGTCTGAGAGGTGGTTCCGGCATGCGCGACAGGTGGTTTCGGAGTGTCCGCCAGGTGGTTCTGGCGTACCCGGCAGGTGATTTTGGCGTGTCCGGCAGGTGTTTCTTGCGAGTCGAGCAGGTGGCTCCGGCATGCTCGGCAGGTGCTTCCGGCGTCTCCGGCACGTGGTTCTGGTGTGTCTGAGAGCTGGTTCCGGCATGTCCGGCAGATGATTCCGGAGTTTTCCGCCAAGTGGTTCTGGCATAACCGGCTGGTGATTTGGGCATGTCAGGTAGGTGGCTCCGGCGTGCTCGGCAGGTTGTTCAGACGGGTCTGGCAGGTGTTTTCCGTCTGTTCTGGGTGTGGTTCCAGCATCTCATGCACATGGTTCTGGCACGTCTGAGATGTGGTTCCGGCCGGCCCGACAGGTGTTTCCACAGTGTCCGCCAAGTGGTACTGGCGTAGTTGGCAGGTGATTTTGGCATGACTGGCAGGTGGTTCCAGCAAGCCCGGCAGGTGATTCCGAAGTGTTCCCCAACTGGTTGTGGCGTAGCCGGCAGGTGATTTTTGCGTGTCCGGCAGGTGGTTCTGGCGAGTCGAGCAGGTGGTTCCGGCGTGCTCGGCAGGTGCTTCCGGGGTCATTGGCACGTGGTTCTGGCATATCTGAGAGGTGGTTCCGGCATGCCCGGCAGGTGATTCCGGAGTGTTCGCCAAGTGTTTCCGGCGTAGCCGGCAGGTGATTTTGCATGTCCAGCGGTCGTTCCGGCGGGTCGAGCCGGTGGTTCCGGCGTGTCCGGCAGGTGGTTCCGGTCTGTCCGGCAGGTGGTTCTGTGGTGTCCGGCACGAGGTTCAGTCTGAGAGGCTGTGCCGGCATGCCCCTCACGTGATTCCGGCTTGTCCCCGAAGTGGTGCTGGTGTAGCGGGCAGGTGATTTTGGCGTGTCCGGCAGGTGGTTCAGGCGAGTTGAGCAGGTGGTTGCGACGTGCTCGGCAGGTGCTTCCGGCGTCTCCGGCACGTGTTTCTGGCACACCTGACTGGTGGTTCCGGCATGCCCAAAAGTTGATTCCGGTCTGTCCGGTAGGTGGTTCCGGCGTGCACGGCACGTGGTTCTGGTACGTGTCAGAGGTGGTTGCGTATGCCCAACAGGTGATTCCGGACTGTCCGCCACGTGCTTCTGGCACGTCTGAGAGGTGGTTCCAACATGCCCGGCAGGTCATTTCGGAGAGTCGTCCAAGTGGTTCTGGCGTAGCCCGCAGGTGATTTTGGTGTGTCCGGCAGGTGGTTCCGCCGTGCTCGGCAGGTGGTTCAGGCATGGCCGTCACGTGGTTCCAGTCTGTCCAGGACGTGTTTCCAGCTTCTCCGGCAGGTGGTTCTGGTACGTCTGAGAGGTGGTTCCGCCATGGCTGGCAGGTGATCCCGGACTGTCCCCCAGGTGGTTCTGGCATAGCCAGCAGTTGATATTGGCCTGTCCGGCAGGTGGTTCCAGCGAGTCGAACAGGGGGCTCCGGCGTGCTCGGCAGGTGGTTCCGGTCTGTGCGGTAGGTTATTCCGGCGTGTCCGGCACGTGCTTCCGGCACGTCTGAGAGGTGGTTCCGGCATGCGCGACAGGTGGTTTCGGAGTGTCCGCCAGGTGGTTCTGGCGTACCCGGCAGGTGATTTTGGCGTGTCCGGCAGGTGTTTCTGGCGAGTCGAGCAGGTGGCTCCGGCATGCTCGGCAGGTGCTTCCGGCGTCTCCGGCACGTGGTTCTGGTGTGTCTGAGAGCTGGTTCCGGCATGTCCGGCAGATGATTCCGGAGTTTTCCGCCAAGTGGTTCTGGCATACCCGGCTGGTGATTTGGGCATGTCAGGTAGGTGGCTCCGGCGTGCTCGGCAGGTTGTTCAGACGGGTCTGGCAGGTGTTTTCCGTCTGTTCTGGGTGTGGTTCCAGCATCTCATGCACATGGTTCTGGCACGTCTGAGATGTGGTTCCGGCCGGCCCGACAGGTGTTTCCACAGTGTCCGCCAAGTGGTACTGGCGTAGTTGGCAGGTGATTTTGGCATGACCGGCAGCTGGTTCCAGCTAGCCCGGCAGGTGATTCCGAAGTGTTCCCCAACTGGTTGTGGCGTAGCCGGCAGGTGATTTTTGCGTGTCCGGCAGGTGGTTCTGGCGAGTCGAGCAGGTGGTTCCGGCGTGCTCGGCAGGTGCTTCCGGGGTCATTGGCACGTGGTTCTGGCATATCTGAGAGGTGGTTCCGGCATGCCCGGCAGGTGATTCCGGAGTGTTCGCCAAGTGTTTCCGGCGTAGCCGGCAGGTGATTTTGCATGTCCAGCGGTCGTTCCGGCGGGTCGAGCCGGTGGTACCGGCGTGTCCGGCAGGTGGTTCCGGTCTGTCCGGCAGGTGGTTCTGTGGTGTCCGGCACGAGGTTCAGTCTGAGAGGCTGTGCCGGCATGCCCCTCACGTGATTCCGGCTTGTCCCCGAAGTGGTGCTGGTGTAGCGGGCAGGTGATTTTGGCGTGTCCGGCAGGTGGTTCAGGCGAGTTGAGCTGGTGGTTGCGACGTGCTCGGCAGGTGCTTCCGGCGTCTCCGGCACGTGTTTCTGGCACATCTGACTGGTGGTTCCGGCATGCCCAAAAGTTGATTCCGGTCTGTCCGGTAGGTGGTTCCTGCGTGCACGGCACGTGGTTCTGGTACGTGTCAGAGGTGGTTGCGCATGCCCAACAGGTGATTCCGGACTGTCCGCCACGTGCTTCTGGCACGTCTGAGAGGTGGTTCCAACATGCCCGGCAGGTCATTTCGGAGAGTCGTCCAAGTGGTTCTGGCGTAGCCCGCAGGTGATTTTGGCGTGTCCGGCAGGTGTTTCTGGTGAGTCGAGCAGGTGGCTCCGGCATGCTCGGCAGGTGCTTCCGGCGTCTCCGGCACTTGGTTCTGGTGTGTCTGAGAGCTGGTTCCGGCATGTCCGGCAGATGATTCCGGAGTGTCCGCCAAGTGGTTCTGGCATACCCAGCAGGTGATTTTGGCGTGTCAGGGAGGTGGTACCGGTGAGTCGAGCAGGTGGTTCCGGCGTGCTCAGCAGGTGGTTCAGGCGGTTCTGGCAGGTGGTATCCGTCTGTTCGGGGTGTGGTTCCAGCATCTCATGAACACATTTCTGGCAAGTCTGAGATGTGGTTCCAGCCGGCTCGACAGGTGTTTCCGCAGTGCCCGCCAAGCGGTTCTGGCGTAGTTGGCAGGTGATTTTGGCATGACTGGCAGGTGGTTCCAGCAAGCCTGGCAGGTGATTCCAAAGTGTTCACCAACTGGTTGTGGCGTAGCCGGCAGGTGATTTTTGCGTGATCGGCAGGTGGTTCTGGCGAGTCGAGCAGGTGGTTCCGGCGTGCTCGGCTGGTGCTTCCGGGGTCATTGGCACGGGGTTCTGGCATGTCTGAGAGGTGGTTCCTGCATGCCCGGCAAGTGATTCCGGAGTGTTCGCCAAGTGGTTCTGGCATAGTCGGCAGGTGATTTTGGCATGTCCGGCAGGTGGTTCAGGCGAGTTGAGCAGGTGGTTCCAACGTGCTTGGCAGGTGCTTCCGGCGTCTCCGGCACGTGTTTCTGGCACATCTGACAGGTGGTTCCGGCATGCCCGAAAGGTGATTCCGGTCTGTCCGGTAGGTGGTTCCAGCCGGCACGGCATGTGGTTCTGGTACGTCTCAGAGGTGGTTGCGCATGCCCAACAGGTGATTCCCTACTGTCCGCCACATGGTTCTGGCACGTCTGAGAGGTGGTTCCGGCATGCCCGGCAGGTCATCCCAGAGAGTCCTCCAAGTGGTTCTGGCATAACACGCAGGTGATTTTGGCGTGTCAGGCAGGTTGTTCCGTTGTGCTTGGCAGGTGGTTCAGGCTTGGCCGGCAGGTGGTTCCAGACTGTCCAGGACGTGTTTCCAGCTTCTCCGGCAGGTGGTTCTGGTACGTCTGAGAGGTGGTTCCGCCATGGCTGGCAGGTGATTCCGGACCGTCCCCCAGGTGGTTCTGGCATAGCCAGCAGTTGATATTGGCCTGTCCGGCAGGTGGTTCCAGAGAGTCGAACAGGTGGCTCCGGCGTGCTCGGCAGGTGGTTCCGGTCTGTCCGGTAGGTCATTCCGGCGTGTCCGGCACGTGCTTCCTGCACGTCTGAGAGGTGGTTCCGGCATGCGCGACAGGTGGTTTCGTAGTGTCCGCCAGGTGGTTCTGGCGTACCCGGCAGGTGATTTTGGCGTGTCCGGCAGGTGTTTCTGGCGAGTCGAGCAGGTGGCTCCGGCATGCTCGGCAGGTGCTTCCGGCGTCTCCGGCACGTGGTTCTGGTGTGTCTGAGAGCTGGTTCCGGCATGTCTGGCAGATGATTCCGGAGTTTTCCGCCAAGTGGTTCTGGCATACCCGGCTGGTGATTTGGGCATGTCAGGTAGGTGGCTCCGGCGTGCTCGGCAGGTTGTTCAGACGGGTCTGGCAGGTGTTTTCCGTCTGTTCGGGGTGTGGTTCCAGCATCTCATGCACATGGTTCTGGCACGTCTGAGATGTGGTTCCGGCCGGCCCGACAGGTGTTTCCACAGTGTCCGCCAAGTGGTACTGGCGTAGTTGGCAGGTGATTTTGGCATGACCGGCAGGTGGTTCCAGCAAGCCCGGCAGGTGATTCCGAAGTGTTCCCCAACTGGTTGTGGCGTAGCCGGCAGGTGATTTTTGCGTGTCCGGCAGGTGGTTCTGGCGAGTCGAGCAGGTGGTTCCGGCGTGCTCCGCAGGTGCTTCCGGGGTCATTGGCACGTGGTTCTGGCATATCTGAGAGGTGGTTCCGGCATGCCCGGCAGGTGATTCCGGAGTGTTCGCCAAGTGTTTCCGGCGTAGCCGGCAGGTGATTTTGCATGTCCAGCGGTCGTTCCGGCGGGTCGAGCCGGTGGTTCCGGCGTGTCCGGCAGGTGGTTCCGGTCTGTCCGGCAGGTGGTTCTGTGGTGTCCGGCACGAGGTTCAGTCAGAGAGGCTGTGCCGGCATGCCCCTCACATGATTCCGGCTTGTCCCCGAAGTGGTGCTGGTGTAGCGGGCAGGTGATTTTGGCGTGTCCGGCAGGTGGTTCAGGCGAGTTGAGCAGGTGGTTGCGACGTGCTCGGCAGGTGCTTCCGGCGTCTCCGGCACGTGTTTCTGGCACATCTGACTGGTGGTTCCGGCATGCCCAAAAGTTGATTCCGGTCTGTCCGGTAGGTGGTTCCGGCGTGCACGGCACGTGGTTCTGGTACGTGTCAGAGGTGGTTGCGTATGCCCAACAGGTGATTCCGGACTGTCCGCCACGTGCTTCTGGCACGTCTGAGAGGTGGTTCCAACATGCCCGGCAGGTCATTTCGGAGAGTCGTCCAAGTGGTTCTGGCGTAGCCCGCAGGTGATTTTGGCGTGTCCGGCAGGTGGTTCCGCCGTGCTCGGCAGGTGGTTCAGGCATGGCCGTCACGTGGTTCCAGTCTGTCCAGGACGTGTTTCCAGCTTCTCCGGCAGGTGGTTCTGGTACGTCTGAGAGGTGGTTCCGCCATGGCTGGCAGGTGATCCCGGACTGTCCCCCAGGTGGTTCTGGCATAGCCAGCAGTTGATATTGGCCTGTCCGGCAGGTGGTTCCAGTGAGCCGAACAGGTGGCTCCGGCGTTCTTGGCAGGTGGTTCCGGTCTGTCCGGTAGGTGTTTCCGGCGTGTCTGGCACGTGCTTCCGGCACGTCTGAGAGGTGGTTCCGGCATGCGCGGCAGGTGATTCCGGAGTGTCCGCCAGGTGGTTCTGGCGTACCCGGCAGGTGATTTTGGCGTGTCCGGCAGGTGTTTCTGGCGAGTCGAGCAGGTGGCTCCGGCATGCTCGGCAGGTGCTTCCGGCGTCTCCGGCACTTGGTTCTGGTGTGTCTGAGAGCTGGTTCCGGCATGTCCGGCAGATGATTCCGGAGTGTCCGCCAAGTGGTTCTGGCATACCCAGCAGGTGATTTTGGCGTGTCAGGGAGGTGGTACCGGTGAGTCGAGCAGGTGGTTCCGGCGTGCTCAGCAGGTGGTTCAGGCGGTTCTGGCAGGTGGTATCCGTCTGTTCGGGGTGTGGTTCCAGCATCTCATGAACACGTTTCTGGCAAGTCTGAGATGTGGTTCCAGCCGGCCCGACAGGTGTTTCCGCAGTGTCCGCCAAGCGGTTCTGGCCTAGTTGGCAGGTGATTTTGGCATGACTGGCAGGTGGTTCCAGCAAGCCTGGCAGGTGATTCCAAAGTGTTCACCAACTGGTTGTGGCGTAGCCGGCAGGTGATTTTTGCGTGATCGGCAGGTGGTTCTGGCGAGTCGAGCAGGTGGTTCCGGCGTGCTCGGCTGGTGCTTCCGGGGTCATTGGCACGGGGTTCTGGCATGTCTGAGAGGTGGTTCCTGCATGCCCGGCAAGTGATTCCGGAGTGTTCGCCAAGTGGTTCTGGCATAGTCGGCAGGTGATTTTGGCATGTCCGGCAGGTGGTTCAGGCGAGTTGAGCAGGTGGTTCCAACGTGCTTGGCAGGTGCTTCCGGCGTCTCCGGCACGTGTTTCTGGCACATCTGACAGGTGGTTCCGGCATGCCCGAAAGGTGATTCCGGTCTGTCCGGTAGGTGGTTCCAGCCGGCACGGCATGTGGTTCTGGTACGTCTCAGAGGTGGTTGCGCATGCCCAACAGGTGATTCCGGACTGTCCGCCACATGGTTCTGGCACGTGTGAGAGGTGGTTCCGGCATGCCCGGCAGGTCATCCCAGAGAGTCCTCCAAGTGGTTCTGGCATAACACGCAGGTGATTTTGGCGTGTCAGGCAGGTTGTTCCGTTGTGCTTGGCAGGTGGTTCAGGCTTGGCCGGCAGGTGGTTCCAGACTGTCCAGGACGTGTTTCCAGCTTCTCCGGCAGGTGGTTCTGGTACGTCTGAGAGGTGGTTCCGCCATGGCTGGCAGGTGATTCCGGACCGTCCACCAGGTGGTTCTGGCATAGCCAGCAGTTGATATTGGCCTGTCCGGCAGGTGGTTCCAGAGAGTCGAACAGGTGGCTCCGGCGTGCTCGGCAGGTGGTTCCGGTCTGTCCGGTAGGTCATTCCGGCGTGTCCGGCACGTGCTTCCGGCACGTCTGAGAGGTGGTTCCGGCATGCGCGACAGGTGGTTTCGGAGTGTCCGCCAGGTGGTTCTGGCGTACCCGGCAGGTGATTTTGGCGTGTCCGGCAGGTGTTTCTGGCGAGTCGAGCAGGTGGCTCCGGCATGCTCGGCAGGTGCTTCCGGCGTCTCCGGCACGTGGTTCTGGTGTGTCTGAGAGCTGGTTCCGGCATGTCCGGCAGATGATTCCGGAGTTTTCCGCCAAGTGGTTCTGGCATACCCGGCTGGTGATTTGGGCATGTCAGGTAGGTGGCTCCGGCGTGCTCGGCAGGTTGTTCAGACGGGTCTGGCAGGTGTTTTCCGTCTGTTCTGGGTGTGGTTCCAGCATCTCATGCACATGGTTCTGGCACGTCTGAGATGTGGTTCCGGCCGGCCCGACAGGTGTTTCCACAGTGTCCGCCAAGTGGTACTGGCGTAGTTGGCAGGTGATTTTGGCATGACCGGCAGCTGGTTCCAGCTAGCCCGGCAGGTGATTCCGAAGTGTTCCCCAACTGGTTGTGGCGTAGCCGGCAGGTGATTTTTGCGTGTCCGGCAGGTGGTTCTGGCGAGTCGAGCAGGTGGTTCCGGCGTGCTCGGCAGGTGCTTCCGGGGTCATTGGCACGTGGTTCTGGCATATCTGAGAGGTGGTTCCGGCATGCCCGGCAGGTGATTCCGGAGTGTTCGCCAAGTGTTTCCGGCGTAGCCGGCAGGTGATTTTGCATGTCCAGCGGTCGTTCCGGCGGGTCGAGCCGGTGGTACCGGCGTGTCCGGCAGGTGGTTCCGGTCTGTCCGGCAGGTGGTTCTGTGGTGTCCGGCACGAGGTTCAGTCTGAGAGGCTGTGCCGGCATGCCCCTCACGTGATTCCGGCTTGTCCCCGAAGTGGTGCTGGTGTAGCGGGCAGGTGATTTTGGCGTGTCCGGCAGGTGGTTCAGGCGAGTTGAGCTGGTGGTTGCGACGTGCTCGGCAGGTGCTTCCGGCATCTCCGGCACGTGTTTCTGGCACATCTGACTGGTGGTTCCGGCATGCCCAAAAGTTGATTCCGGTCTGTCCGGTAGGTGGTTCCTGCGTGCACGGCACGTGGTTCTGGTACGTGTCAGAGGTGGTTGCGCATGCCCAACAGGTGATTCCGGACTGTCCGCCACGTGCTTCTGGCACGTCTGAGAGGTGGTTCCAACATGCCCGGCAGGTCATTTCGGAGAGTCGTCCAAGTGGTTCTGGCGTAGCCCGCAGGTGATTTTGGCGTGTCCGGCAGGTGTTTCTGGCGAGTCGAGCAGGTGGCTCCGGCATGCTCGGCAGGTGCTTCCGGCGTCTCCGGCACTTGGTTCTGGTGTGTCTGAGAGCTGGTTCCGGCATGTCCGGCAGATGATTCCGGAGTGTCCGCCAAGTGGTTCTGGCATACCCAGCAGGTGATTTTGGCGTGTCAGGGAGGTGGTACCGGTGAGTCGAGCAGGTGGTTCCGGCGTGCACAGCAGGTGGTTCAGGCGGTTCTGGCAGGTGGTATCCGTCTGTTCGGGGTGTGGTTCCAGCATCTCATGAACACATTTCTGGCAAGTCTGAGATGTGGTTCCAGCCGGCTCGACAGGTGTTTCCGCAGTGCCCGCCAAGCGGTTCTGGCGTAGTTGGCAGGTGATTTTGGCATGACTGGCAGGTGGTTCCAGCAAGCCTGGCAGGTGATTCCAAAGTGTTCACCAACTGGTTGTGGCGTAGCCGGCAGGTGATTTTTGCGTGATCGGCAGGTGGTTCTGGCGAGTCGAGCAGGTGGTTCCGGCGTGCTCGGCTGGTGCTTCCGGGGTCATTGGCACGGGGTTCTGGCATGTCTGAGAGGTGGTTCCTGCATGCCCGGCAAGTGATTCCGGAGTGTTCGCCAAGTGGTTCTGGCATAGTCGGCAGGTGATTTTGGCATGTCCGGCAGGTGGTTCAGGCGAGTTGAGCAGGTGGTTCCAACGTGCTTGGCAGGTGCTTCCGGCGTCTCCGGCACGTGTTTCTGGCACATCTGACAGGTGGTTCCGGCATGCCCGAAAGGTGATTCCGGTCTGTCCGGTAGGTGGTTCCAGCCGGCACGGCATGTGGTTCTGGTACGTCTCAGAGGTGGTTGCGCATGCCCAACAGGTGATTCCCTACTGTCCGCCACATGGTTCTGGCACGTCTGAGAGGTGGTTCCGGCATGCCCGGCAGGTCATCCCAGAGAGTCCTCCAAGTGGTTCTGGCATAACACGCAGGTGATTTTGGCGTGTCAGGCAGGTTGTTCCGTTGTGCTTGGCAGGTGGTTCAGGCTTGGCCGGCAGGTGGTTCCAGACTGTCCAGGACGTGTTTCCAGCTTCTCCGGCAGGTGGTTCTGGTACGTCTGAGAGGTGGTTCCGCCATGGCTGGCAGGTGATTCCGGACCGTCCCCCAGGTGGTTCTGGCATAGCCAGCAGTTGATATTGGCCTGTCCGGCAGGTGGTTCCAGAGAGTCGAACAGGTGGCTCCGGCGTGCTCGGCAGGTGGTTCCGGTCTGTCCGGTAGGTCATTCCGGCGTGTCCGGCACGTGCTTCCTGCACGTCTGAGAGGTGGTTCCGGCATGCGCGACAGGTGGTTTCGTAGTGTCCGCCAGGTGGTTCTGGCGTACCCGGCAGGTGATTTTGGCGTGTCCGGCAGGTGTTTCTGGCGAGTCGAGCAGGTGGCTCCGGCATGCTCGGCAGGTGCTTCCGGCGTCTCCGGCACGTGGTTCTGGTGTGTCTGAGAGCTGGTTCCGGCATGTCCGGCAGATGATTCCGGAGTTTTCCGCCAAGTGGTTCTGGCATACCCGGCTGGTGATTTGGGCATGTCAGGTAGGTGGCTCCGGCGTGCTCGGCAGGTTGTTCAGACGGGTCTGGCAGGTGTTTTCCGTCTGTTCTGGGTGTGGTTCCAGCATCTCATGCACATGGTTCTGGCACGTCTGAGATGTGGTTCCGGCCGGCCCGACAGGTGTTTCCACAGTGTCCGCCAAGTGGTACTGGCGTAGTTGGCAGGTGATTTTGGCATGACCGGCAGGTGGTTCCAGCAAGCCCGGCAGGTGATTCCGAAGTGTTCCCCAACTGGTTGTGGCGTAGCCGGCAGGTGATTTTTGCGTGTCCGGCAGGTGGTTCTGGCGAGTCGAGCAGGTGGTTCCGGCGTGCTCGGCAGGTGCTTCCGGGGTCATTGGCACGTGGTTCTGGCATATCTGAGAGGTGGTTCCGGCATGCCCGGCAGGTGATTCCGGAGTGTTCGCCAAGTGTTTCCGGCGTAGCCGGCAGGTGATTTTGCATGTCCAGCGGTCGTTCCGGCGGGTCGAGCCGGTGGTTCCGGCGTGTCCGGCAGGTGGTTCCGGTCTGTCCGGCAGGTGGTTCTGTGGTGTCCGGCACGAGGTTCAGTCTGAGAGGCTGTGCCGGCATGCCCCTCACGTGATTCCGGCTTGTCCCCGAAGTGGTGCTGGTGTAGCGGGCAGGTGATTTTGGCGTGTCCGGCAGGTGGTTCAGGCGAGTTGAGCAGGTGGTTGCGACGTGCTCGGCAGGTGCTTCCGGCGTCTCCGGCACGTGTTTCTGGCACATCTGACTGGTGGTTCCGGCATGCCCAAAAGTTGATTCCGGTCTGTCCGGTAGGTGGTTCCGGCGTGCACGGCACGTGGTTCTGGTACGTGTCAGAGGTGGTTGCGTATGCCCAACAGGTGATTCCGGACTGTCCGCCACGTGCTTCTGGCACGTCTGAGAGGTGGTTCCAACATGCCCGGCAGGTCATTTCGGAGAGTCGTCCAAGTGGTTCTGGCGTAGCCCGCAGGTGATTTTGGCGTGTCCGGCAGGTGGTTCCGCCGTGCTCGGCAGGTGGTTCAGGCATGGCCGTCACGTGGTTCCAGTCTGTCCAGGACGTGTTTCCAGCTTCTCCGGCAGGTGGTTCTGGTACGTCTGAGAGGTGGTTCCGCCATGGCTGGCAGGTGATCCCGGACTGTCCCCCAGGTGGTTCTGGCATAGCCAGCAGTTGATATTGGCCTGTCCGGCAGGTGGTTCCAGTGAGCCGAACAGGTGGCTCCGGCGTTCTTGGCAGGTGGTTCCGGTCTGTCCGGTAGGTGTTTCCGGCGTGTCTGGCACGTGCTTCCGGCACGTCTGAGAGGTGGTTCCGGCATGCGCGGCAGGTGATTCCGGAGTGTCCGCCAGGTGGTTCTGGCGTACCCGGCAGGTGATTTTGGCGTGTCCGGCAGGTGTTTCTGGCGAGTCGAGCAGGTGGCTCCGGCATGCTCGGCAGGTGCTTCCGGCGTCTCCGGCACTTGGTTCTGGTGTGTCTGAGAGCTGGTTCCGGCATGTCCGGCAGATGATTCCGGAGTGTCCGCCAAGTGGTTCTGGCATACCCAGCAGGTGATTTTGGCGTGTCAGGGAGGTGGTACCGGTGAGTCGAGCAGGTGGTTCCGGCGTGCTCAGCAGGTGGTTCAGGCGGTTCTGGCAGGTGGTATCCGTCTGTTCGGGGTGTGGTTCCAGCATCTCATGAACACGTTTCTGGCAAGTCTGAGATGTGGTTCCAGCCGGCCCGACAGGTGTTTCCGCAGTGTCCCCCAAGCGGTTCTGGCGTAGTTGGCAGGTGATTTTGGCATGACTGGCAGGTGGTTCCAGCAAGCCTGGCAGGTGATTCCAAAGTGTTCACCAACTGGTTGTGGCGTAGCCGGCAGGTGATTTTTGCGTGATCGGCAGGTGGTTCTGGCGAGTCGAGCAGGTGGTTCCGGCGTGCTCGGCTGGTGCTTCCGGGGTCATTGGCACGGGGTTCTGGCATGTCTGAGAGGTGGTTCCTGCATGCCCGGCAAGTGATTCCGGAGTGTTCGCCAAGTGGTTCTGGCATAGTCGGCAGGTGATTTTGGCATGTCCGGCAGGTGGTTCAGGCGAGTTGAGCAGGTGGTTCCAACGTGCTTGGCAGGTGCTTCCGGCGTCTCCGGCACGTGTTTCTGGCACATCTGACAGGTGGTTCCGGCATGCCCGAAAGGTGATTCCGGTCTGTCCGGTAGGTGGTTCCAGCCGGCACGGCATGTGGTTCTGGTACGTCTCAGAGGTGGTTGCGCATGCCCAACAGGTGATTCCGGACTGTCCGCCACATGGTTCTGGCACGTGTGAGAGGTGGTTCCGGCATGCCCGGCAGGTCATCCCAGAGAGTCCTCCAAGTGGTTCTGGCATAACACGCAGGTGATTTTGGCGTGTCAGGCAGGTTGTTCCGTTGTGCTTGGCAGGTGGTTCAGGCTTGGCCGGCAGGTGGTTCCAGACTGTCCAGGACGTGTTTCCAGCTTCTCCGGCAGGTGGTTCTGGTACGTCTGAGAGGTGGTTCCGCCATGGCTGGCAGGTGATTCCGGACCGTCCCCCAGGTGGTTCTGGCATAGCCAGCAGTTGATAATGGCCTGTCCGGCAGGTGGTTCCAGAGAGTCGAACAGGTGGCTCCGGCGTGCTCGGCAGGTGGTTCCGGTCTGTCCGGTAGGTCATTCCGGCGTGTCCGGCACGTGCTTCCGGCACGTCTGAGAGGTGGTTCCGGCATGCGCGACAGGTGGTTTCGGAGTGTCCGCCAGGTGGTTCTGGCGTACCCGGCAGGTGATTTTGGCGTGTCCGGCAGGTGTTTCTGGCGAGTCGAGCAGGTGGCTCCGGCATGCTCGGCAGGTGCTTCCGGCGTCTCCGGCACGTGGTTCTGGTGTGTCTGAGAGCTGGTTCCGGCATGTCCGGCAGATGATTCCGGAGTTTTCTGCCAAGTGGTTCTGGCATACCCGGCTGGTGATTTGGGCATGTCAGGTAGGTGGCTCCGGCGTGCTCGGCAGGTTGTTCAGACGGGTCTGGCAGGTGTTTTCCGTCTGTTCGGGGTGTGGTTCCAGCATCTCATGCACATGGTTCTGGCACGTCTGAGATGTGGTTCCGGCCGGCCCGACAGGTGTTTCCACAGTGTCCGCCAAGTGGTACTGGCGTAGTTGGCAGGTGATTTTGGCATGACCGGCAGGTGGTTCCAGCAAGCCCGGCAGGTGATTCCGAAGTGTTCCCCAACTGGTTGTGGCGTAGCCGGCAGGTGATTTTTGCGTGTCCGGCAGGTGGTTCTGGCGAGTCGAGCAGGTGGTTCCGGCGTGCTCGGCAGGTGCTTCCGGGGTCATTGGCACGTGGTTCTGGTATATCTGAGAGGTGGTTCCGGCATGCCCGGCAGGTGATTGCGGAGTGTTCGCCAAGTGTTTCCGGCGTAGCCGGCAGGTGATTTTGCATGTCCAGCGGTCGTTCCGGCGGGTCGAGCCGGTGGTTCCGGCGTGTCCGGCAGGTGGTTCCGGTCTGTCCGGCAGGTGGTTCTGTGGTGTCCGGCACGAGGTTCAGTCTGAGAGGCTGTGCCGGCATGCCCCTCACGTGATTCCGGCTTGTCCCCGAAGTGGTGCTGGTGTAGCGGGCAGGTGATTTTGGCGTGTCCGGCAGGTGGTTCAGGCGAGTTGAGCAGGTGGTTGCGACGTGCTCGGCAGGTGCTTCCGGCGTCTCCGGCACGTGTTTCTGGCACATCTGACTGGTGGTTCCGGCATGCCCAAAAGTTGATTCCGGTCTGTCCGGTAGGTGGTTCCGGCGTGCACGGCACGTGGTTCTGGTACGTGTCAGAGGTGGTTGTGTATGCCCAACAGGTGATTCCGGACTGTCCGCCACGTGCTTCTGGCACGTCTGAGAGGTGGTTCCAACATGCCCGGCAGGTCATTTCGGAGAGTCGTCCAAGTGGTTCTGGCGTAGCCCGCAGGTGATTTTGGCGTGTCCGGCAGGTGGTTCCGCCGTGCTCGGCAGGTGGTTCAGGCATGGCCGTCACGTGGTTCCAGTCTGTCCAGGACGTGTTTCCAGCTTCTCCGGCAGGTGGTTCTGGTATGTCTGAGAGGTGGTTCCGCCATGGCTGGCAGGTGATCCCGGACTGTCCCCCAGGTGGTTCTGGCATAGCCAGCAGTTGATATTGGCCTGTCCGGCAGGTGGTTCCAGCGAGTCGAACAGGTGGCTCCGGCGTTCTTGGCAGGTGGTTCCGGTCTGTCCGGTAGGTGTTTCCGGCGTGTCTGGCACGTGCTTCCGGCACGTCTGAGAGGTGGTTCCGGCATGCGCGGCAGGTGATTCCGGAGTGTCCGCCAGGTGGTTCTGGCGTACCCAGCATGTGATTTTGGCGTGTCCGGCAGGTGTTTCTGGCGAGTCGAGCAGGTGGCTCCGGCATGCTCGGCAGGTGCTTCCGGCGTCTCCGGCACTTGGTTCTGGTGTGTCTGAGAGCTGGTTCCGGCATGTCCGGCAGATGATTCCGGAGTGTCCGCCAAGTGGTTCTGGCATACCCAGCAGGTGATTTTGGCGTGTCAGGGAGGTGGTACCGGTGAGTCGAGCAGGTGGTTCCGGCGTGCTCAGCAGGTGGTTCAGGCGGTTCTGGCAGGTGGTATCCGTCTGTTCGGGGTGTGGTTCCAGCATCTCATGAACACGTTTCTGGCACGTCTGAGATGTGGTTCCAGCCGGCCCGACAGGTGTTTCCGCAGTGTCCGCCAAGCGGTTCTGGCGTAGTTGGCAGGTGATTTTGGCATGACTGGCAGGTGGTTCCAGCAAGCCTGGCAGGTGATTCCAAAGTGTTCACCAACTGGTTGTGGCGTAGCCGGCAGGTGATTTTTGCGTGATCGGCAGGTGGTTCTGGCGAGTCGAGCAGGTGCTTCCGGCGTGCTCGGCTGGTGCTTCCGGGGTCATTGGCACGGGGTTCTGGCATGTCTGAGAGGTGGTTCCTGCATGCCCGGCAAGTGATTCCGGAGTGTTCGCCAAGTGGTTCTGGCATAGTCGGCAGGTGATTTTGGCATGTCCGGCAGGTGGTTCAGGCGAGTTGAGCAGGTGGTTCCAACGTGCTTGGCAGGTGCTTCCGGCGTCTCCGGCACGTGTTTCTGGCACATCTGACAGGTGGTTCCGGCATGCCCGAAAGGTGATTCCGGTCTGTCCGGTAGGTGGTTCCAGCCGGCACGGCATGTGGTTCTGGTACGTCTCAGAGGTGGTTGCGCATGCCCAACAGGTGATTCCGGACTGTCCGCCACATGGTTCTGGCACGTCTGAGAGGTGGTTCCGGCATGCCCGGCAGGTCATCCCAGAGAGTCCTCCAAGTGGTTCTGGCATAACACGCAGGTGATTCTGGCGTGTCAGGCAGGTTCTTCCGTTGTGCTTGGCAGGTGGTTCAGGCTTGGCCGGCAGGTGGTTCCAGACTGTCCAGGACGTGTTTCCAGCTTCTCCGGCAGGTGGTTCTGGTACGTCTGAGAGGTGGTTCCGCCATGGCTGGCAGGTGATTCCGGACCGTCCCCCAGGTGGTTCTGGCATAGCCAGCAGTTGATATTGGCCTGTCCGGCAGGTGGTTCCAGAGAGTCGAACAGGTGGCTCCGGCGTGCTCGGCAGGTGGTTCCGGTCTGTCCGGTAGGTCATTCCGGCGTGTCCGGCACGTGCTTCCTGCACGTCTGAGAGGTGGTTCCGGCATGCGCGACAGGTGGTTTCGTAGTGTCCGCCAGGTGGTTCTGGCGTACCCGGCAGGTGATTTTGGCGTGTCCGGCAGGTGTTTCTGGCGAGTCGAGCAGGTGGCTCCGGCATGCTCGGCAGGTGCTTCCGGCGTCTCCGGCACGTGGTTCTGGTGTGTCTGAGAGCTGGTTCCGGCATGTCCGGCAGATGATTCCGGAGTTTTCCGCCAAGTGGTTCTGGCATACCCGGCTGGTGATTTGGGCATGTCAGGTAGGTGGCTCCGGCGTGCTCGGCAGGTTGTTCAGACGGGTCTGGCAGGTGTTTTCCGTCTGTTCTGGGTGTGGTTCCAGCATCTCATGCACATGGTTCTGGCACGTCTGAGATGTGGTTCCGGCCGGCCCGACAGGTGTTTCCACAGTGTCCGCCAAGTGGTACTGGCGTAGTTGGCAGGTGATTTTGGCATGACCGGCAGGTGGTTCCAGCAAGCCCGGCAGGTGATTCCGAAGTGTTCCCCAACTGGTTGTGGCGTAGCCGGCAGGTGATTTTTGCGTGTCCGGCAGGTGGTTCTGGCGAGTCGAGCAGGTGGTTCCGGCGTGCTCCGCAGGTGCTTCCGGGGTCATTGGCACGTGGTTCTGGCATATCTGAGAGGTGGTTCCGGCATGCCCGGCAGGTGATTCCGGAGTGTTCGCCAAGTGTTTCCGGCGTAGCCGGCAGGTGATTTTGCATGTCCAGCGGTCGTTCCGGCGGGTCGAGCCGGTGGTTCCGGCGTGTCCGGCAGGTGGTTCCGGTCTGTCCAGCAGGTGGTTCTGTGGTGTCCGGCACGAGGTTCAGTCTGAGAGGCTGTGCCGGCATGCCCCTCACGTGATTCCGGCTTGTCCCCGAAGTGGTGCTGGTGTAGCGGGCAGGTGATTTTGGCGTGTCCGGCAGGTGGTTCAGGCGAGTTGAGCAGGTGGTTGCGACGTGCTCGGCAGGTGCTTCCGGCGTCTCCGGCACGTGTTTCTGGCACATCTGACTGGTGGTTCCGGCATGCCCAAAAGTTGATTCCGGTCTGTCCGGTAGGTGGTTCCGGCGTGCACGGCACGTGGTTCTGGTACGTGTCAGAGGTGGTTGCGTATGCCCAACAGGTGATTCCGGACTGTCCGCCACGTGCTTCTGGCACGTCTGAGAGGTGGTTCCAACATGCCCGGCAGGTCATTTCGGAGAGTCGTCCAAGTGGTTCTGGCGTAGCCCGCAGGTGATTTTGGCGTGTCCGGCAGGTGGTTCCGCCGTGCTCGGCAGGTGGTTCAGGCATGGCCGTCACGTGGTTCCAGTCTGTCCAGGACGTGTTTCCAGCTTCTCCGGCAGGTGGTTCTGGTACGTCTGAGAGGTGGTTCCGCCATGGCTGGCAGGTGATCCCGGACTGTCCCCCAGGTGGTTCTGGCATAGCCAGCAGTTGATATTGGCCTGTCCGGCAGGTGGTTCCAGTGAGCCGAACAGGTGGCTCCGGCGTTCTTGGCAGGTGGTTCCGGTCTGTCCGGTAGGTGTTTCCGGCGTGTCTGGCACGTGCTTCCGGCACGTCTGAGAGGTGGTTCCGGCATGCGCGGCAGGTGATTCCGGAGTGTCCGCCAGGTGGTTCTGGCGTACCCGGCAGGTGATTTTGGCGTGTCCGGCAGGTGTTTCTGGCGAGTCGAGCAGGTGGCTCCGGCATGCTCGGCAGGTGCTTCCGGCGTCTCCGGCACTTGGTTCTGGTGTGTCTGAGAGCTGGTTCCGGCATGTCCGGCAGATGATTCCGGAGTGTCCGCCAAGTGGTTCTGGCATACCCAGCAGGTGATTTTGGCGTGTCAGGGAGGTGGTACCGGTGAGTCGAGCAGGTGGTTCCGGCGTGCTCAGCAGGTGGTTCAGGCGGTTCTGGCAGGTGGTATCCGTCTGTTCGGGGTGTGGTTCCAGCATCTCATGAACACGTTTCTGGCAAGTCTGAGATGTGGTTCCAGCCGGCCCGACAGGTGTTTCCGCAGTGTCCCCCAAGCGGTTCTGGCGTAGTTGGCAGGTGATTTTGGCATGACTGGCAGGTGGTTCCAGCAAGCCTGGCAGGTGATTCCAAAGTGTTCACCAACTGGTTGTGGCGTAGCCGGCAGGTGATTTTTGCGTGATCGGCAGGTGGTTCTGGCGAGTCGAGCAGGTGGTTCCGGCGTGCTCGGCTGGTGCTTCCGGGGTCATTGGCACGGGGTTCTGGCATGTCTGAGAGGTGGTTCCTGCATGCCCGGCAAGTGATTCCGGAGTGTTCGCCAAGTGGTTCTGGCATAGTCGGCAGGTGATTTTGGCATGTCCGGCAGGTGGTTCAGGCGAGTTGAGCAGGTGGTTCCAACGTGCTTGGCAGGTGCTTCCGGCGTCTCCGGCACGTGTTTCTGGCACATCTGACAGGTGGTTCCGGCATGCCCGAAAGGTGATTCCGGTCTGTCCGGTAGGTGGTTCCAGCCGGCACGGCATGTGGTTCTGGTACGTCTCAGAGGTGGTTGCGCATGCCCAACAGGTGATTCCGGACTGTCCGCCACATGGTTCTGGCACGTGTGAGAGGTGGTTCCGGCATGCCCGGCAGGTCATCCCAGAGAGTCCTCCAAGTGGTTCTGGCATAACACGCAGGTGATTTTGGCGTGTCAGGCAGGTTGTTCCGTTGTGCTTGGCAGGTGGTTCAGGCTTGGCCGGCAGGTGGTTCCAGACTGTCCAGGACGTGTTTCCAGCTTCTCCGGCAGGTGGTTCTGGTACGTCTGAGAGGTGGTTCCGCCATGGCTGGCAGGTGATTCCGGACCGTCCCCCAGGTGGTTCTGGCATAGCCAGCAGTTGATAATGGCCTGTCCGGCAGGTGGTTCCAGAGAGTCGAACAGGTGGCTCCGGCGTGCTCGGCAGGTGGTTCCGGTCTGTCCGGTAGGTCATTCCGGCGTGTCCGGCACGTGCTTCCGGCACGTCTGAGAGGTGGTTCCGGCATGCGCGACAGGTGGTTTCGGAGTGTCCGCCAGGTGGTTCTGGCGTACCCGGCAGGTGATTTTGGCGTGTCCGGCAGGTGTTTCTGGCGAGTCGAGCAGGTGGCTCCGGCATGCTCGGCAGGTGCTTCCGGCGTCTCCGGCACGTGGTTCTGGTGTGTCTGAGAGCTGGTTCCGGCATGTCCGGCAGATGATTCCGGAGTTTTCTGCCAAGTGGTTCTGGCATACCCGGCTGGTGATTTGGGCATGTCAGGTAGGTGGCTCCGGCGTGCTCGGCAGGTTGTTCAGACGGGTCTGGCAGGTGTTTTCCGTCTGTTCGGGGTGTGGTTCCAGCATCTCATGCACATGGTTCTGGCACGTCTGAGATGTGGTTCCGGCCGGCCCGACAGGTGTTTCCACAGTGTCCGCCAAGTGGTACTGGCGTAGTTGGCAGGTGATTTTGGCATGACCGGCAGGTGGTTCCAGCAAGCCCGGCAGGTGATTCCGAAGTGTTCCCCAACTGGTTGTGGCGTAGCCGGCAGGTGATTTTTGCGTGTCCGGCAGGTGGTTCTGGCGAGTCGAGCAGGTGGTTCCGGCGTGCTCGGCAGGTGCTTCCGGGGTCATTGGCACGTGGTTCTGGTATATCTGAGAGGTGGTTCCGGCATGCCCGGCAGGTGATTGCGGAGTGTTCGCCAAGTGTTTCCGGCGTAGCCGGCAGGTGATTTTGCATGTCCAGCGGTCGTTCCGGCGGGTCGAGCCGGTGGTTCCGGCGTGTCCGGCAGGTGGTTCCGGTCTGTCCGGCAGGTGGTTCTGTGGTGTCCGGCACGAGGTTCAGTCTGAGAGGCTGTGCCGGCATGCCCCTCACGTGATTCCGGCTTGTCCCCGAAGTGGTGCTGGTGTAGCGGGCAGGTGATTTTGGCGTGTCCGGCAGGTGGTTCAGGCGAGTTGAGCAGGTGGTTGCGACGTGCTCGGCAGGTGCTTCCGGCGTCTCCGGCACGTGTTTCTGGCACATCTGACTGGTGGTTCCGGCATGCCCAAAAGTTGATTCCGGTCTGTCCGGTAGGTGGTTCCGGCGTGCACGGCACGTGGTTCTGGTACGTGTCAGAGGTGGTTGTGTATGCCCAACAGGTGATTCCGGACTGTCCGCCACGTGCTTCTGGCACGTCTGAGAGGTGGTTCCAACATGCCCGGCAGGTCATTTCGGAGAGTCGTCCAAGTGGTTCTGGCGTAGCCCGCAGGTGATTTTGGCGTGTCCGGCAGGTGGTTCCGCCGTGCTCGGCAGGTGGTTCAGGCATGGCCGTCACGTGGTTCCAGTCTGTCCAGGACGTGTTTCCAGCTTCTCCGGCAGGTGGTTCTGGTATGTCTGAGAGGTGGTTCCGCCATGGCTGGCAGGTGATCCCGGACTGTCCCCCAGGTGGTTCTGGCATAGCCAGCAGTTGATATTGGCCTGTCCGGCAGGTGGTTCCAGCGAGTCGAACAGGTGGCTCCGGCGTTCTTGGCAGGTGGTTCCGGTCTGTCCGGTAGGTGTTTCCGGCGTGTCTGGCACGTGCTTCCGGCACGTCTGAGAGGTGGTTCCGGCATGCGCGGCAGGTGATTCCGGAGTGTCCGCCAGGTGGTTCTGGCGTACCCAGCATGTGATTTTGGCGTGTCCGGCAGGTGTTTCTGGCGAGTCAAGCAGGTGGCTCCGGCATGCTCGGCAGGTGCTTCCGGCGTCTCCGGCACTTGGTTCTGGTGTGTCTGAGAGCTGGTTCCGGCATGTCCGGCAGATGATTCCGGAGTGTCCGCCAAGTGGTTCTGGCATACCCAGCAGGTGATTTTGGCGTGTCAGGGAGGTGGTACCGGTGAGTCGAGCAGGTGGTTCCGGCGTGCTCAGCAGGTGGTTCAGGCGGTTCTGGCAGGTGGTATCCGTCTGTTCGGGGTGTGGTTCCAGCATCTCATGAACACGTTTCTGGCACGTCTGAGATGTGGTTCCAGCCGGCCCGACAGGTGTTTCCGCAGTGTCCGCCAAGCGGTTCTGGCGTAGTTGGCAGGTGATTTTGGCATGACTGGCAGGTGGTTCCAGCAAGCCTGGCAGGTGATTCCAAAGTGTTCACCAACTGGTTGTGGCGTAGCCGGCAGGTGATTTTTGCGTGATCGGCAGGTGGTTCTGGCGAGTCGAGCAGGTGCTTCCGGCGTGCTCGGCTGGTGCTTCCGGGGTCATTGGCATGGGGTTCTGGCATGTCTGAGAGGTGGTTCCTGCATGCCCGGCAAGTGATTCCGGAGTGTTCGCCAAGTGGTTCTGGCATAGTCGGCAGGTGATTTTGGCATGTCCGGCAGGTGGTTCAGGCGAGTTGAGCAGGTGGTTCCAACGTGCTTGGCAGGTGCTTCCGGCGTCTCCGGCACGTGTTTCTGGCACATCTGACAGGTGGTTCCGGCATGCCCGAAAGGTGATTCCGGTCTGTCCGGTAGGTGGTTCCAGCCGGCACGGCATGTGGTTCTGGTACGTCTCAGAGGTGGTTGCGCATGCCCAACAGGTGATTCCGGACTGTCCGCCACATGGTTCTGGCACGTCTGAGAGGTGGTTCCGGCATGCCCGGCAGGTCATCCCAGAGAGTCCTCCAAGTGGTTCTGGCATAACACGCAGGTGATTCTGGCGTGTCAGGCAGGTTCTTCCGTTGTGCTTGGAAGGTGGTTCAGGCTTGGCCGGCAGGTGGTTCCAGACTGTCCAGGACGTGTTTCCAGCTTCTCCGGCAGGTGGTTCTGGTACGTCTGAGAGGTGGTTCCGCCATGGCTGGCAGGTGATTCCGGACCGTCCCCCAGGTGGTTCTGGCATAGCCAGCAGTTGATATTGGCCTGTCTGGCAGGTGGTTCCAGACAGTCGAACAGGTGGCTCCGGCGTGCTCGGCAGGTGGTTCCGGTCTGTCCGGTAGGTCATTCCGGCGTGTCCGGCACGTGCTTCCTGCACGTCTGAGAGGTGGTTCCGGCATGCGCGACAGGTGGTTTCGGAGTGTCCGCCAGGTGGTTCTGGCGTACCCGGCAGGTGATTTTGGCGTGTCTGGCAGGTGTTTCTGGCGAGTCGAGCAGGTGGCTCCGGCATGCTCGGCAGGTGCTTCCGGCGTCTCCGGCACGTGGTTCTGGTGTGTCTGAGAGCTGGTTCCGGCATGTCCGGCAGATGATTCCGGAGTTTTCCGCCAAGTGGTTCTGGCATACCCGGCTGGTGATTTGGGCATGTCAGGTAGGTGGCTCCGGCGTGCTCGGCAGGTTGTTCAGACGGGTCTGGCAGGTGTTTTCCGTCTGTTCTGGGTGTGGTTCCAGCATCTCATGCACATGATTCTGGCACGTCTGAGATGTGGTTCCGGCCGGCCCGACAGGTGTTTCCACAGTGTCCGCCAAGTGGTACTGGCGTAGTTGGCAGGTGATTTTGGCATGACCGGCAGGTGGTTCCAGCAAGCCCGGCAGGTGATTCCGAAGTGTTCCCCAACTGGTTGTGGCGTAGCCGGCAGGTGATTTTTGCGTGTCCGGCAGGTGGTTCTGGCGAGTCGAGCAGGTGGTTCCGGCGTGCTCGGCAGGGGCTTCCGGGGTCATTGGCACGTGGTTCTGGCATATCTGAGAGGTGGTTCCGGCATGCCCGGCAGGTGATTCCGGAGTGTTCGCCAAGTGTTTCCTGCGTAGCCGGCAGGAGATTTTGCATGTCCAGCGGTCGTTCCGGCGGGTCGAGCCGGTGGTTCCGGCGTGTCCGGCAGGTGGTTCCGGTCTGTCCGGCAGGTGGTTCTGTGGTGTCCGGCACGAGGTTCAGTCTGAGAGGCTGTGCCGGCATGCCCCTCACGTGATTCCAGCTTGTCCCCGAAGTGGTGCTGGTGTAGCGGGCAGGTGATTTTGGCGTGTCCGGCAGGTGGTTCAGGCGAGTTGAGCAGGTGGTTGCGACGTGCTCGGCAGGTGCTTCCGGCGTCTCCGGCACGTGTTTCTGGCACATCTGACTGGTGGTTCCGGCATGCCCAAAAGTTGATTCCGGTCTGTCCGGTAGGTGGCTCCGGCGTGCACGGCACGTGGTTCTGGTACGTGTCAGAGGTGGTTGCGTATGCCCAACAGGTGATTCCGGACTGTCCGCCACGTGCTTCTGGCACGTCTGAGAGGTGGTTCCAACATGCCCGGCAGGTCATTTCGGAGAGTCGTCCAAGTGGTTCTGGCGTAGCCCGCAGGTGATTTTGGCGTGTCCGGCAGGTGGTTCCGCCGTGCTCGGCAGGTGGTTCAGGCATGGCCGTCACGTGGTTCCAGTCTGTCCAGGACGTGTTTCCAGCTTCTCCGGCAGGTGGTTCTGGTACGTCTGAGAGGTGGTTCCGCCATGGCTGGCAGGTGATCCCGGACTGTCCCCCAGGTGGTTCTGGCATAGCCAGCAGTTGATATTGGCCTGTCCGGCAGGTGGTTCCAGCGAGTCGAACAGGTGGCTCCGGCGTTCTTGGCAGGTGGTTCCGGTCTGTCCGGTAGGTGTTTCCGGCGTGTCTGGCACGTGCTTCCGGCACGTCTGAGAGGTGGTTCCGGCATGCGCGGCAGGTGATTCCGGAGTGTCCGCCAGGTGTTTCTGGCGTACCCAGCAGGTGATTTTGGCGTGTCCGGCAGGTGTTTCTGGCGAGTCGAGCAGGTGGCTCCGGCATGCTCGGCAGGTGCTTCCGGCGTCTCCGGCACTTGGTTCTGGTGTGTCTGAGAGCTGGTTCCGGCATGTCCGGCTGATGATTCCGGAGTGTCCGCCAAGTGGTTCTGGCATACCCAGCAGGTGATTTTGGCGTGTCAGGGAGGTGGTACCGGTGAGTCGAGCAGGTGGTTCCGGCGTGCTCAGCAGGTGGTTCAGGCGGTTCTGGCAGGTGGTATCCGTCTGTTCGGGGTGTGGTTCCAGCATCTCATGAACACGTTTCTGGCAAGTCTGAGATGTGGTTCCAGCCGGCCCGACAGGTGTTTCCGCAGTGTCCGCCAAGCGGTTCTGGCGTAGTTGGCAGGTGATTTTGGCATGACTGGCAGGTGGTTCCAGCAAGCCTGGCAGGTGATTCCAAAGTGTTCACCAACTGGTTGTGGCGTAGCCGGCAGGTGATTTTTGCGTGATCGGCAGGTGGTTCTGGCGAGTCGAGCAGGTGGTTCCGGCGTGCTCGGCTGGTGCTTCCGGGGTCATTGGCACGGGGTTCTGGCATGTCTGAGAGGTGGTTCCTGCATGCCCGGCAAGTGATTCCGGAGTGTTCGCCAAGTGGTTCTGGCATAGTCGGCAGGTGATTTTGGCATGTCCGGCAGGTGGTTCAGGCGAGTTGAGCAGGTGGTTCCAACGTGCTTGGCAGGTGCTTCCGGCGTCTCCGGCACGTGTTTCTGGCACATCTGACAGGTGGTTCCAGCATGCCCGAAAGGTGATTCCGGTCTGTCCGGTAGGTGGTTCCAGCCGGCACGGCATGTGGTTCTGGTACGTCTCAGAGGTGGTTGCGCATGCCCAACAGGTGATTCCGGACTGTCCGCCACATGGTTCTGGCACGTCTGAGAGGTGGTTCCGGCATGCCCGGCAGGTCATCCCAGAGAGTCCTCCAAGTGGTTCTGGCATAACACGCAGGTGATTTTGGCGTGTCAGGCAGGTTGTTCCATTGTGCTTGGCAGGTGGTTCAGGCTTGGCCGGCAGGTGGTTCCAGACTGTCCAGGACGTGTTTCCAGCTTCTCCGGCAGGTGGTTCTGGTACGTCTGAGAGGTGGTTCCGCCATGGCTGGCAGGTGATTCCGGACCGTCCCCCAGGTGGTTCTGGCATAGCCAGCAGTTGATATTGGCCTGTCCGGCAGGTGGTTCCAGCAAGTCGAACAGGTGGCTCCGGCGTGCTCGGCAGGTGGTTCCGGTCTGTCCGGTAGGTCATTCCGGCGTGTCCGGCACGTGCTTCTGGCACGTCTGAGAGGTGGTTCCGGCATGCGCGACAGGTGGTTTCGGAGTGTCCGCCAGGTGGTTCTGGCGTACCCGGCAGGTGATTTTGGCGTGTCCGGCAGGTGTTTCTGGCGAGTCGAGCAGGTGGCTCCGGCATGCTCGGCAGGTGCTTCCGGCGTCTCCGGCACGTGGTTCTGGTGTGTCTGAGAGCTGGTTCCGGCATGCCCGGCAGGTGATTCTGGAGTGTTCGCCAAGTGTTTCCGGCGTAGCCGGCAGGGGATTTTGCATGTCCAGCGGTCGTTCCGGCGGGTCGAGCCGGTGGTTCCGGCGTGTCCGGCAGGTGGTTCCGGTCTGTCCGGCAGGTGGTTCTGTGGTGTCCGGCACGAGGTTCAGTCTGAGAGGCTGTGCCGGCATGCCCCTCACGTGATTCCGGCTTGTCCCCGAAGTGGTGCTGGTGTAGCGGGCAGGTGATTTTGGCGTGTCCGGCAGGTGGTTCAGGCGAGTTGAGCAGGTGGTTGCGACGTGCTCGGCAGGTGCTTCCGGCGTCTCCGGCACGTGTTTCTGGCACATCTGACTGGTGGTTCCGGCATGCCCAAAAGTTGATTCCGGTCTGTCTGGTAGGTGGTTCCGGCGTGCACGGCACGTGGTTCTGGTACGTGTCAGAGGTGGTTGCGTATGCCCAACAGGTGATTCCGGACTGTCCGCCACGTGCTTCTGGCACGTCTGAGAGGTGGTTCCAACATGCCCGGCAGGTCATTTCGGAGAGTCGTCCAAGTGGTTCTGGCGTAGCCCGCAGGTGATTTTGGCGTGTCCGGCAGGTGGTTCCGCCGTGCTCGGCAGGTGGTTCAGGCATGGCCGTCACGTGGTTCCAGTCTGTCCAGGACGTGTTTCCAGCTTCTCCGGCAGGTGGTTCTGGTACGTCTGAGAGGTGGTTCCGCCATGGCTGGCAGGTGATCCCGGACTGTCCCCCAGGTGGTTCTGGCATAGCCAGCAGTTGATATTGGCCTGTCCGGCAGGTGGTTCCAGCGAGTCGAACAGGTGGCTCCGGCGTTCTTGGCAGGTGGTTCCGGTCTGTCCGGTAGGTGTTTCCGGCGTGTCTGGCACGTGCTTCCGGCACGTCTGAGAGGTGGTTCCGTCATGCGCGGCAGGTGATTCCGGAGTGTCCGCCAGGTGTTTCTGGCGTACCCAGCAGGTGATTTTGGCGTGTCCGGCAGGTGTTTCTGGCGAGTCGAGCAGGTGGCTCCGGCATGCTCGGCAGGTGCTTCCGGCGTCTCCGGCACTTGGTTCTGGTGTGTCTGAGAGCTGGTTCCGGCATGTCCGGCAGATGATTCCGGAGTGTCCGCCAAGTGGTTCTGGCATACCCAGCAGGTGATTTTGGCGTGTCAGGGAGGTGGTACCGGTGAGTTGAGCAGGTGGTTCCGGCGTGCTCAGCAGGTGGTTCAGGTGGTTCTGGCAGGTGGTATCCGTCTGTTCGGGGTGTGGTTCCAGCATCTCATGAACACGTTTCTGGCAAGTCTGAGATTTGGTTCCAGCCGGCCCGACAGGTGTTTCCGCAGTGTCCGCCAAGCGGTTCTGGCGTAGCCGGCAGGTGATTTTTGCGTGATCGGCAGGTGGTTCTGGCGAGTCGAGCAGGTGGTTCCGGCGTGCTCGGCTGGTTCTTCCGGGGTCATTGGCACGGGGTTCTGGCATGTCTGACAGGTGGTTCCGGCATGCCCGAAAGGTGATTCCGGAATGTTCGCCAAGTGGTTCTGGCATAGTCGGCAGGTGATTTTTGCGTGATCGGCAGGTGGTTCAGGCGAGTTGAGCAGGTGGTTCCAACGTGCTTGGCAGGTGCTTCCGGCGTCTCCGGCACGTGTTTCTGGCACATCTGACAGGTGGTTCCGGCATGCCCGAAAGGTGATTCCGGTCTGTCCGGTAGGTGGTTCCAGCCGGCACGGCATGTGGTTCTGGTACGTCTCAGAGGTGGTTGCGCATGCCCAACAGGTGATTCCGGACTGTCCGCCACATGGTTCTGGCACGTCTGAGAGGTGGTTCCGGCATGCCCGGCAGGTCATCCCAGAGAGTCCTCCAAGTGGTTCTGGCATAACACGCAGGTGATTCTGGCGTGTCAGGCAGGTTCTTCCGTTGTGCTTGGAAGGTGGTTCAGGCTTGGCCGGCAGGTGGTTCCAGACTGTCCAGGACGTGTTTCCAGCTTCTCCGGCAGGTGGTTCTGGTACGTCTGAGAGGTGGTTCCGCCATGGCTGGCAGGTGATTCCGGACCGTCCCCCAGGTGGTTCTGGCATAGCCAGCAGTTGATATTGGCCTGTCTGGCAGGTGGTTCCAGACAGTCGAACAGGTGGCTCCGGCGTGCTCGGCAGGTGGTTCCGGTCTGTCCGGTAGGTCATTCCGGCGTGTCCGGCACGTGCTTCCTGCACGTCTGAGAGGTGGTTCCGGCATGCGCGACAGGTGGTTTCGGAGTGTCCGCCAGGTGGTTCTGGCGTACCCGGCAGGTGATTTTGGCGTGTCTGGCAGGTGTTTCTGGCGAGTCGAGCAGGTGGCTCCGGCATGCTCGGCAGGTGCTTCCGGCGTCTCCGGCACGTGGTTCTGGTGTGTCTGAGAGCTGGTTCCGGCATGTCCGGCAGATGATTCCGGAGTTTTCCGCCAAGTGGTTCTGGCATACCCGGCTGGTGATTTGGGCATGTCAGGTAGGTGGCTCCGGCGTGCTCGGCAGGTTGTTCAGACGGGTCTGGCAGGTGTTTTCCGTCTGTTCTGGGTGTGGTTCCAGCATCTCATGCACATGGTTCTGGCACGTCTGAGATGTGGTTCCGGCCGGCCCGACAGGTGTTTCCACAGTGTCCGCCAAGTGGTACTGGCGTAGTTGGCAGGTGATTTTGGCATGACCGGCAGGTGGTTCCAGCAAGCCCGGCAGGTGATTGCGAAGTGTTCCCCAACTGGTTGTGGCGTAGCCGGCAGGTGATTTTTGCGTGTCCGGCAGGTGGTTCTGGCGAGTCGAGCAGGTGGTTCCGGCGTGCTCGGCAGGGGCTTCCGGGGTCATTGGCACGTGGTTCTGGCATATCTGAGAGGTGGTTCCGGCATGCCCGGCAGGTGATTCCGGAGTGTTCGCCAAGTGTTTCCTGCGTAGCCGGCAGGTGATTTTGCATGTCCAGCGGTCGTTCCGGCGGGTCGAGCCGGTGGTTCCGGCGTGTCCGGCAGGTGGTTCCGGTCTGTCCGGCAGGTGGTTCTGTGGTGTCCGGCACGAGGTTCAGTCTGAGAGGCTGTGCCGGCATGCCCCTCACGTGATTCCAGCTTGTCCCCGAAGTGGTGCTGGTGTAGCGGGCAGGTGATTTTGGCGTGCCTGGCAGGTGGTTCAGGCGAGTTGAGCAGGTGGTTGCGACGTGCTCGGCAGGTGCTTCCGGCGTCTCCGGCACGTGTTTCTGGCACATCTGACTGGTGGTTCCGGCATGCCCAAAAGTTGATTCCGGTCTGTCCGGTAGGTGGTTCCGGCGTGCACGGCACGTGGTTCTGGTACGTGTCAGAGGTGGTTGCGTATGCCCAACAGGTGATTCCGGACTGTCCGCCACGTGCTTCTGGCACGTCTGAGAGGTGGTTCCAACATGCCCGGCAGGTCATTTCGGAGAGTCGTCCAAGTGGTTCTGGCGTAGCCCGCAGGTGATTTTGGCGTGTCCGGCAGGTGGTTCCGCCGTGCTCGGCAGGTGGTTCAGGCATGGCCGTCACGTGGTTCCAGTCTGTCCAGGACGTGTTTCCAGCTTCTCCGGCAGGTGGTTCTGGTACGTCTGAGAGGTGGTTCCGCCATGGCTGGCAGGTGATCCCGGACTGTCCCCCAGGTGGTTCTGGCATAGCCAGCAGTTGATATTGGCCTGTCCGGCAGGTGGTTCCAGCGAGTCGAACAGGTGGCTCCGGCGTTCTTGGCAGGTGGTTCCGGTCTGTCCGGTAGGTGTTTCCGGCGTGTCTGGCACGTGCTTCCGGCACGTCTGAGAGGTGGTTCCGGCATGCGCGGCAGGTGATTCCGGAGTGTCCGCCAGGTGTTTCTGGCGTACCCAGCAGGTGATTTTGGCGTGTCCGGCAGGTGTTTCTGGCGAGTCGAGCAGGTGGCTCCGGCATGCTCGGCAGGTGCTTCCGGCGTCTCCGGCACTTGGTTCTGGTGTGTCTGAGAGCTGGTTCCGGCATGTCCGGCAGATGATTCCGGAGTGTCCGCCAAGTGGTTCTGGCATACCCAGCAGGTGATTTTGGCGTGTCAGGGAGGTGGTACCGGTGAGTCGAGCAGGTGGTTCCGGCGTGCTCAGCAGGTGGTTCAGGCGGTTCTGGCAGGTGGTATCCGTCTGTTCGGGGTGTGGTTCCAGCATCTCATGAACACGTTTCTGGCAAGTCTGAGATGTGGTTCCAGCCGGCCCGACAGGTGTTTCCGCAGTGTCCCCCAAGCGGTTCTGGCGTAGTTGGCAGGTGATTTTGGCATGACTGGCAGGTGGTTCCAGCAAGCCTGGCAGGTGATTCCAAAGTGTTCACCAACTGGTTGTGGCGTAGCCGGCAGGTGATTTTTGCGTGATCGGCAGGTGGTTCTGGCGAGTCGAGCAGGTGGTTCCGGCGTGCTCGGCTGGTGCTTCCGGGGTCATTGGCACGGGGTTCTGGCATGTCTGAGAGGTGGTTCCTGCATGCCCGGCAAGTGATTCCGGAGTGTTCGCCAAGTGGTTCTGGCATAGTCGGCAGGTGATTTTGGCATGTCCGGCAGGTGGTTCAGGCGAGTTGAGCAGGTGGTTCCAACGTGCTTGGCAGGTGCTTCCGGCGTCTCCGGCACGTGTTTCTGGCACATCTGACAGGTGGTTCCAGCATGCCCGAAAGGTGATTCCGGTCTGTCCGGTAGGTGGTTCCAGCCGGCACGGCATGTGGTTCTGGTACGTCTCAGAGGTGGTTGCGCATGCCCAACAGGTGATTCCGGACTGTCCGCCACATGGTTCTGGCACGTCTGAGAGGTGGTTCCGGCATGCCCGGCAGGTCATCCCAGAGAGTCCTCCAAGTGGTTCTGGCATAACACGCAGGTGATTTTGGCGTGTCAGGCAGGTTGTTCCGTTGTGCTTGGCAGGTGGTTCAGGCTTGGCCGGCAGGTGGTTCCAGACTGTCCAGGACGTGTTTCCAGCTTCTCCGGCAGGTGGTTCTGGTACGTCTGAGAGGTGGTTCCGCCATGGCTGGCAGGTGATTCCGGACCGTCCCCCAGGTGGTTCTGGCATAGCCAGCAGTTGATATTGGCCTGTCCGGCAGGTGGTTCCAGCGAGTCGAACAGGTGGCTCCGGCGTTCTTGGCAGGTGGTTCCGGTCTGTCCGGTAGGTGTTTCCGGCGTGTCTGGCACGTGCTTCCGGCACGTCTGAGAGGTGGTTCCGTCATGCGCGGCAGGTGATGCCGGAGTGTCCGCCAGGTGTTTCTGGCGTACCCAGCAGGTGATTTTGGCGTGTCCGGCAGGTGTTTCTGGCGAGTCGAGCAGGTGGCTCCGGCATGCTCGGCAGGTGCTTCCGGCGTCTCCGGCACTTGGTTCTGGTGTGTCTGAGAGCTGGTTCCGGCATGTCCGGCAGATGATTCCGGAGTGTCCGCCAAGTGGTTCTGGCATACCCAGCAGGTGATTTTGGCGTGTCAGGGAGGTGGTACCGGTGAGTCGAGCAGGTGGTTCCGGCGTGCTCAGCAGGTGGTTCAGGTGGTTCTGGCAGGTGGTATCCGTCTGTTCGGGGTGTGGTTCCAGCATCTCATGAACACGTTTCTGGCAAGTCTGAGATTTGGTTCCAGCCGGCCCGACAGGTGTTTCCGCAGTGTCCGCCAAGCGGTTCTGGCGTAGCCGGCAGGTGATTTTTGCGTGATCGGCAGGTGGTTCTGGCGAGTCGAGCAGGTGGTTCCGGCGTGCTCGGCTGGTGCTTCCGGGGTCATTGGCACGGGGTTCTGGCATGTCTGAGAGGTGGTTCCTGCATGCCCGGCAAGTGATTCCGGAGTGTTCGCCAAGTGGTTCTGGCATAGTCGGCAGGTGATTTTGGCATGTCCGGCAGGTGGTTCAGGCGAGTTGAGCAGGTGGTTCCAACGTGCTTGGCAGGTGCTTCCGGCGTCTCCGGCACGTGTTTCTGGCACATCTGACAGGTGGTTCCGGCATGCCCGAAAGGTGATTCCGGTCTGTCCGGTAGGTGGCTCCAGCCGGCACGGCATGTGGTTCTGGTACGTCTCAGAGGTGGTTGCGCATGCCCAACAGGTGATTCCGGACTGTCCGCCACATGGTTCTGGCACGTCTGAGAGGTGGTTCCGGCATGCCCGGCAGGTCATCCCAGAGAGTCCTCCAAGTGGTTCTGGCATAACACGCAGGTGATTTTGGCGTGTCAGGCAGGTTGTTCCGTTGTGCTTGGCAGGTGGTTCAGGCTTGGCCGGCAGGTGGTTCCAGACTGTCCAGGACGTGTTTCCAGCTTCTCCGGCAGGTGGTTCTGGTACGTCTGAGAGGTGGTTCCGCCATGGCTGGCAGGTGATTCCGGACCGTCCCCCAGGTGGTTCTGGCATAGCCAGCAGTTGATATTGCCCTGTCCGGCAGGTGGTTCCAGCGAGTCGAACAGGTGGCTCCGGCGTGCTCGGCAGGTGGTTCCGGTGTGTCCGGTAGGTGATTCCGGCGTGTCCGGCACGTGCTTCCGGCACGTCTGAGAGGTGGTTCCGGCATGCGCGACAGGTGGTTTCGGAGTGTCCGCCAGGTGGTTCTGGCGTACCCGGCAGGTGATTTTGGCGTGTCCGGCAGGTGTTTCTGGCGAGTCGAGCAGGTGGCTCCGGCATGCTCGGCAGGTGCTTCCGGCGTCTCCGGCACGTGGTTCTGGTGTGTCTGAGAGCTGGTTCCGGCATGTCCGGCAGATGATTCCGGAGTGTCCGCCAAGTGGTTCTGGCATACCCGGCTGGTGATTTGGGCATGTCAGGTAGGTGGCTCCGGCGTGCTCGGCAGGTTGTGCAGACGGGTCTGGCAGGTGTTTTCCGTCTGTTCTGGGTGTGGTTCCAGCATCTCATGCACATGGTTCTGGCACCCTAACCCTAACCCTAACCCTAACCCTAACCCTAACCCTAACCCTAACCCTAACCCTAACCCTAACCCTAACCCTAACCCTAACCCTAACCCTAACCCTAACCCTAACCCTAACCCTAACCCTAACCCTAACCCTAACTCTTTTTAGTGGCGGCCGGCCCGACAGGTGTTTCCACAGTGTCCGCCAAGTGGTACTGTGGTAGTTGGCAGGTGATTTTGGCATGACCGGCAGGTGGTTCCAGCAAGCCCGGCAGGTGATTCCGAAGTGTTCCCCAACTGGTTGTGGCGTAGCCGGCAGGTGATTTTTGCGTGTCCGGCAGGTGGTTCTGGCGAGTCGAGCAGGTGGTTCCGGCGTGCTCGGCAGGTGCTTCCGGGGTCATTGGCACGTGGTTCTGGCATATCTGAGAGGTGGTTCCGGCATGCCCGGCAGGTGATTCCGGAGTGTTCGCCAAGTGTTTCCGGCGTAGCCGGCAGGTGATTTTGCAGATGATGTCCAGCGGTCGTTCCGGCGGGTCGAGCCGGTGGTTCCGGCGTGTCCGGCAGGTGGTTCCGGTCTGTCCGGCAGGTGGTTCTGTGGTGTCCGGCACGAGGTTCAGTCTGAGAGGCTGTGCCGGCATGCCCCTCACGTGATTCCGGCTTGTCCCCGAAGTGGTGCTGGTGTAGCGGGCAGGTGATTTTGGCGTGTCCGGCAGGTGGTTCGGGCGAGTTGAGCAGGTGGTTGCGACGTGCTCGGCAGGTGCTTCCGGCATCTCCGGCACGTGTTTCTGGCACATCTGACTGGTGGTTCCGGCATGCCCAAAAGTTGATTCCGGTCTGTCCGGTAGGTGGTTCCGGCGTGCACGGCACGTGGTTCTGGTACGTGTCAGAGGTGGTTGCGTATGCCCAACAGGTGATTCCGGACTGTCCGCCACGTGCTTCTGGCACGTCTGAGAGGTGGTTCCAACATGCCCGGCAGGTCATTTCGGAGAGTCGTCCAAGTGGTTCTGGCGTAGCCCGCAGGTGATTTTGGCGTGTCCGGCAGGTGGTTCCGCCGTGCTCGGCAGGTGGTTCAGGCATGGCCGTCACGTGGTTCCAGTCTGTCCAGGACGTGTTTCCAGCTTCTCCGGCAGGTGGTTCTGGTACGTCTGAGAGGTGGTTCCGCCATGGCTGGCAGGTGATCCCGGACTGTCCCCCAGGTGGTTCTGGCATAGCCAGCAGTTGATATTGGCCTGTCCGGCAGGTGGTTCCAGCAAGTCGAACAGGTGGCTCCGGCGTTCTTGGCAGGTGGTTCCGGTCTGTCCGGTAGGTGTTTCCGGCGTGTCTGGCACGTGCTTCCGGCACGTCTGAGAGGTGGTTCCGTCATGCGCGGCAGGTGATTCCGGAGTGTCCGCCAGGTGGTTCTGGCGTACCCAGCAGGTGATTTTGGCGTGTCCGGCAGGTGTTTCTGGCGAGTCGAGCAGGTGGCTCCGGCATGCTCGGCAGGTGCTTCCGGCGTCTCCGGCACTTGGTTCTGGTGTGTCTGAGAGCTGGTTCCGGCATGTCCGGCAGATGATTCCGGAGTGTCCGCCAAGTGGTTCTGGCATACCCAGCAGTTGATTTTGGCGTGTCAGGGAGGTGGTACCGGTGAGTCGAGCAGGTGGTTCCGGCGTGCTCAGCAGGTGGTTCAGGCGGTTCTGGCAGGTGGTATCCGTCTGTTCGGGGTGTGGTTCCAGCATCTCATGAACACGTTTCTGGCAAGTCTGAGATGTGGTTCCAGCCGGCCTGACAGGTGTTTCCGCAGTGTCCGCCAAGCGGTTCTGGCGTAGTTGGCAGGTGATTTTGGCATGACTGGCAGGTGGTTCCAGCAAGCCTGGCAGGTGATTCCAAAGTGTTCACCAACTGGTTGTGGCGTAGCCGGCAGGTGATTTTTGCGTGATCGGCAGGTGGTTCTGGCGAGTCGAGCAGGTGGTTCCGGCGTGCTCGGCTGGTGCTTCCGGGGTCATTGGCACGGGGTTCTGGCATGTCTGAGAGGTGGTTCCTGCAAGCCCGGCAAGTGATTCCGGAGTGTTCGCCAAGTGGTTCTGGCATAGTCGGCAGGTGATTTTGGCATGTCCGGCAGGTGGTTCAGGCGAGTTGAGCAGGTGGTTCCAACGTGCTTGGCAGGTGCTTCCGGCGTCTCCGGCACGTGTTTCTGGCACATCTGACAGGTGGTTCCGGCATGCCCGAAAGGTGATTCCGGTCTGTCCGGTAGGTGGCTCCAGCCGGCACGGCATGTGGTTCTGGTACGTCTCAGAGGTGGTTGCGCATGCCCAACAGGTGATTCCGGACTGTCCGCCACATGGTTCTGGCACGTCTGAGAGGTGGTTCCGGCATGCCCGGCAGGTCATCCCAGAGAGTCCTCCAAGTGGTTCTGGCATAACACGCAGGTGATTTTGGCGTGTCAGGCAGGTTGTTCCGTTGTGCTTGGCAGGTGGTTCAGGCTTGGCCGGCAGGTGGTTCCAGACTGTCCAGGACGTGTTTCCAGCATCTCCGGCAGGTGGTTCTGGTACGTCTGAGAGGTGGTTCCGCCATGGCTGGCAGGTGATTCCGGACCGTCCCCCAGGTGGTTCTGGCATAGCCAGCAGTTGATATTGGCCTCTCTGGCAGGTGGTTCCAGCGAGTCGAACAGGTGGCTCCGGCGTGCTCGGCAGGTGGTTCCGGTTTGTCCGGTAGGTCATTCCGGCGTGTCCGGCACGTGCTTCCTGCATGTCTGAGAGGTGGTTCCGGCATGCGCGACAGGTGGTTTCGGAGTGTCCGCCAGGTGGTTCTGGCGTACCCGGCAGGTGATTTTGGCGTGTCCGGCAGGTGTTTCTGGCGAGTCGAGCAGGTGGCTCCGGCATGCTCGGCAGGTGCTTCCGGCGTCTCCGGCACGTGGTTCTGGTGTGTCTGAGAGCTGGTTCCGGCATGTCCGGCAGATGATTCCGGAGTGTCCGCCAAGTGGTTCTGGCATACCCGGCTGGTGATTTGGGCATGTCAGGTAGGTGGCTCCGGCGTGCTCGGCAGGTTGTTCAGACGGGTCTGGCAGGTGTTTTCCGTCTGTTCTGGGTGTGGTTCCAGCATCTCATGCACATGGTTCTGGCACGTCTGAGATGTGGTTCCGGCCGGCCCGACTGGTGTTTCCACAGTGTCCGCCAAGTGGTACTGGCGTAGTTGGCAGGTGATTTTGGCATGACCGGCAGGTGGTTCCAGCAAGCCCGGCAGGTGATTCCGAAGTGTTCCCCAACTGGTTGTGGCGTAGCCGGCAGGTGATTTTTGCGTGTCCGGCAGGTGGTTCTGGCGAGTCGAGCAGGTGGTTCCGGCGTGCTCGGCAGGTGCTTCCGGGGTCATTGGCACGTGGTTCTGGCATATCTGAGAGGTGGTTCCGGCATGCCCGGCAGGTGATTCCGGAGTGTTCGCCAAGTGTTTCCGGCGTAGCCGGCAGGTGATTTTGCATGTCCAGCGGTCGTTCCGGCGGGTCGAGCCGGTGGTTCCGGCGTGTCCGGCAGGTGGTTCCGGTCTGTCCGGCAGGTGGTTCTGTGGTGTCCGGCACGAGGTTCAGTCTGAGAGGCTGTGCCGGCATGCCCCTCACGTGATTCCGGCTTGTCCCCGAAGTGGTGCTGGTGTAGCGGGCAGGTGATTTTGGCGTGTCCGGCAGGTGGTTCAGGCGAGTTGAGCAGGTGGTTGCGACGTGCTCGGCAGGTGCTTCCGGCGTCTCCGGCACGTGTTTCTGGCACATCTGACTGGTGGTTCCGGCATGCCCAAAAGTTGATTCCGGTCTGTCCGGTAGGTGGTTCCGGTGTGCACGGCACGTGGTTCTGGTACGTGTCAGAGGTGGTTGCGTATGCCCAACAGGTGATTCCGGACTGTCCGCCACGTGCTTCTGGCACGTCTGAGAGGTGGTTCCAACATGCCCGGCAGGTCATTTCGGAGAGTCGTCCAAGTGGTTCTGGCGTAGCCCGCAGGTGATTTTGGCGTGTCCGGCAGGTGGTTCCGCCGTGCTCGGCAGGTGGTTCAGGCATGGCCGTCACGTGGTTCCAGTCTGTCCAGGACGTGTTTCCAGCTTCTCCGGCAGGTGGTTCTGGTACGTCTGAGAGGTGGTTCCGCCATGGCTGGCAGGTGATCCCGGACTGTCCCCCAGGTGGTTCTGGCATAGCCAGCAGTTGATATTGGCCTGTCCGGCAGGTGGTTCCAGCGAGTCGAACAGGTGGCTCCGGCGTTCTTGGCAGGTGGTTCCGGTCTGTCCGGTAGGTGTTTCCGGCGTGTCTGGCACGTGCTTCCGGCACGTCTGAGAGGTGGTTCCGTCATGCGCGGCAGGTGATTCCGGAGTGTCCGCCAGGTGGTTCTGGCGTACCCAGCAGGTGATTTTGGCGTGTCCGGCAGGTGTTTCTGGCGAGTCGAGCAGGTGGCTCCGGCATGCTCGGCAGGTGCTTCCGGCGTCTCCGGCACTTGGTTCTGGTGTGTCTGAGAGCTGGTTCCGGCATGTCCGGCAGATGATTCCGGAGTGTCCGCCAAGTGGTTCTGGCATACCCAGCAGGTGATTTTGGCGTGTCAGGGAGGTGGTACCGGTGAGTCGAGCAGGTGGTTCCGGCGTGCTCAGCAGGTGGTTCAGGCGGTTCTGGCAGGTGGTATCCGTCTGTTCGGGGTGTGGTTCCAGCATCTCATGAACACGTTTCTGGCAAGTCTGAGATGTGGTTCCAGCCGGCCCGACAGGTGTTTCCGCAGTGTCCGCCAAGCGGTTCTGGCGTAGTTGGCAGGTGATTTTGGCATGACTGGCAGGTGGTTCCAGCAAGCCTGGCAGGTGATTCCAAAGTGTTCACCAACTGGTTGTGGCGTAGCCGGCAGGTGATTTTTGCGTGATCGGCAGGTGGTTCTGGCGAGTCGAGCAGGTGGTTCCGGCGTGCTCGGCTGGTGCTTCCGGGGTCATTGGCACGGGGTTCTGGCATGTCTGAGAGGTGGTTCCTGCATGCCCGGCAAGTGATTCCGGAGTGTTCGCCAAGTGGTTCTGGCATAGTCGGCAGGTGATTTTGGCATGTCCGGCAGGTGGTTCAGGCGAGTTGAGCAGGTGGTTCCAACGTGCTTGGCAGGTGCTTCCGGCGTCTCCGGCACGTGTTTCTGGCACATCTGACAGGTGGTTCCGGCATGCCCGAAAGGTGATTCCGGTCTGTCCGGTAGGTGGTTCCAGCCGGCACGGCATGTGGTTCTGGTACGTCTCAGAGGTGGTTGCGCATGCCCAACAGGTGATTCCGGACTGTCCGCCACATGGTTCTGGCACGTCTGAGAGGTGGTTCCGGCATGCCCGGCAGGTCATCCCAGAGAGTCCTCCAAGTGGTTCTGGCATAACACGCAGGTGATTTTGGCGTGTCAGGCAGGTTGTTCCGTTGTGCTTGGCAGGTGGTTCAGGCTTGGCCGGCAGGTGGTTCCAGACTGTCCAGGACGTGTTTCCAGCTTCTCCGGCAGGTGGTTCTGGTACGTCTGAGAGGTGGTTCCGCCATGGCTGGCAGGCGATTCCGGACCGTCCCACAGGTGGTTCTGGCATAGCCAGCAGTTGATATTGGCCTGTCCGGCAGGTGGTTCCAGAGAGTCGAACAGGTGGCTCCGGCGTGCTCGGCAGGTGGTTCCGGTCTGTCCGGTAGCTCATTCCGGCGTGTCCGGCACGTGCTTCCTGCACGTCTGAGAGGTGGTTCCGGCATGCGCGACAGGTGGTTTCGGAGTGTCTGCCAGGTGGTTCTGGCGTACCCGGCAGGTGATTTTGGCGTGTCCGGCAGGTGTTTCTGGCGAGTCGAGCAGGTGGCTCCGGCATGCTCGGCAGGTGCTTCCGGCGTCTCCGGCACATGGTTCTGGTGTGTCTGAGAGCTGGTTCCGGCATGTCCGGCAGATGATTCCGGAGTTTTCCGCCAAGTGGTTCTGGCATACCCGGCTGGTGATTTGGGCATGTCAGGTAGGTGGCTCCGGCGTGCTCGGCAGGTTGTTCAGACGTGTCTGGCAGGTGTTTTCCGTCTGTTCTGGGTGTGGTTCCAGCATCTCATGCACATGGTTCTGGCACGTCTGAGATGTGGTTCCGGCCGGCCCGACAGGTGTTTCCACAGTGTCCGCCAAGTGGTACTGGCATAGTTGGCAGGTGATTTTGGCATGACCGGCAGGTGGTTCCAGCAAGCCCGGCAGGTGATTCCGAAGTGTTCCCCAACTGGTTGTGGCGTAGCCGGCAGGTGATTTTTGCGTGTCCGGCAGGTGGTTCTGGCGAGTCGAGCAGGTGGTTCCGGCGTGCTCGGCAGGTGCTTCCGGGGTCATTGGCACGTGGTTCTGGCATATCTGAGAGGTGGTTCCGGCATGCCCGGCAGGTGATTCCGGAGTGTTCGCCAAGTGTTTCCGGCGTAGCCGGCAGGTGATTTTGCATGTCCAGCGGTCGTTCCGGCGGGTCGAGCCGGTGGTTCCGGCGTGTCCGGCAGGTGGTTCCGGTCTGTCCGGCAGGTGGTTCTGTGGTGTCCGGCACGAGGTTCAGTCTGAGAGGCTGCGCCGGCATGCCCCTCACGTGATTCCGGCTTGTCCCCGAAGTGGTGCTGGTGTAGCGGGCAGGTGATTTTGGCGTGTCCGGCAGGTGGTTCAGGCGAGTTGAGCAGGTGGTTGCGACGTGCTCGGCAGGTGCTTCCGGCGTCTCCGGCACGTGTTTCTGGCACATCTGACTGGTGGTTCCGGCATGCCCAAAAGTTGATTCCGGTCTATCCGGTAGGTGGTTCCGGCGTGCACGGCACGTGGTTCTGGTACGTGTCAGAGGTGGTTGCGTATGCCCAACAGGTGATTCCGGACTGTCCGCCACGTGCTTCTGGCACGTCTGAGAGGTGGTTCCAACATGCCCGGCAGGTCATTTCGGAGAGTCTTCCAAGTGGTTCTGGCGTAGCCCGCAGGTGATTTTGGCATGTCCGGCAGGTGGTTCCGCCGTGCTCGGCAGGTGGTTCAGGCATGGCCGTCACGTGGTTCCAGTCTGTCCAGGACGTGTTTCCAGCTTCTCCGGCAGGTGGTTCTGGTACGTCTGAGAGGTGGTTCCGCCATGGCTGGCAGGTGATCCCGGACTGTCCCCCAGGTGGTTCTGGCATAGCCAGCAGTTGATATTGGCCTGTCCGGCAGGTGGTTCCAGCGAGTCGAACAGGTGGCTCCGGCGTTCTTGGCAGGTGGTTCCGGTCTGTCCGGTAGGTGTTTCCGGTGTGTCTGGCACGTTCTTCCGGCACGTCTGAGAGGCGGTTCCGTCATGCGCGGCAGGTGATTCCGGAGTGTCCGCCAGGTGGTTCTGGCGTACCCAGCAGGTGATTTTGGCGTGTCCGGCAGGTGTTTCTGGCGAGTCGAGCAGGTGGCTCCGGCATTCTCGGCAGGTGCTTCTGGCGTCTCCGGCACTTGGTTCTGGTGTGTCTGAGAGCTGGTTCCGGCATGTCCGGCAGATGATTCCGGAGTGTCCGCCAAATGGTTCTGGCATACCCAGCAGGTGATTTTGGCGTGTCAGGGAGGTGGTACCGGTGAGTCGAGCAGGTGGTTCCGGCGTGCTCAGCAGGTGGTTCAGGCGGTTCTGGCAGGTGGTATCCGTCTGTTCGGGGTGTGGTTCCAGCATCTCATGAACACGTTTCTGGCAAGTCTGAGATGTGGTTCCAGCCGGCCCGACAGGTGTTTCCGCAGTGTCCCCCAAGCGGTTCTGGCGTAGTTGGCAGGTGATTTTGGCATGACTGGCAGGTGGTTCCAGCAAGCCTGGCAGGTGATTCCAAAGTGTTCACCAACTGGTTGTGGCGTAGCCGGCAGGTGATTTTTGCGTGATCGGCAGGTGGTTCTGGCGAGTCGAGCAGGTGGTTCCGGCGTGCTCGGCTGGTGCTTCCGGGGTCATTGCCACGGGGTTCTGGCATGTCTGAGAGGTGGTTCCTGCATGCCCGGCAAGTGATTCCGGAGTGTTCGCCAAGTGGTTCTGGCATAGTCGGCAGGTGATTTTGGCATGTCCGGCAGGTGGTTCAGGCGAGTTGAGCAGGTGGTTCCAACGTGCTTGGCAGGTGCTTCCGGCGTCTCCGGCACGTGTTTCTGGCACATCTGACAGGTGGTTCCGGCATGCCCGAAAGGTGATTCCGGTCTGTCCGGTAGGTGGTTCCAGCCGGCACGGCATGTGGTTCTGGTACGTCTCAGAGGTGGTTGCGCATGCCCAACAGGTGATTCCGGACTGTCCGCCACATGGTTCTGGCACGTCTGAGAGGTGGTTCCGGCATGCCCGGCAGGTCATCCCAGAGAGTCCTCCAAGTGGTTCTGGCATAACACGCAGGTGATTTTGGCGTGTCAGGCAGGTTGTTCCGTTGTGCTTGGCAGGTGGTTCAGGCTTGGCCGGCAGGTGGTTCCAGACTGTCCAGGACGTGTTTCCAGCTTCTCCGGCAGGTGGTTCTGGTACGTCTGAGAGGTGGTTCCGCCATGGCTGGCAGGTGATTCCGGACCGTCCCCCAGGTGGTTCTGGCATAGCCAGCAGTTGATATTGGCCTGTCCGGCAGGTGGTTCCAGCGAGTCGAACAGGTGGCTCCGGCGTGCTCGGCAGGTGGTTCCGGTGTGTCCGGTAGGTCATTCCGGCGTGTCCGGCACGTGCTTCCTGCACGTCTGAGAGGTGGTTCCGGCATGCGCGACAGGTGGTTTCGGAGTGTCCGCCAGGTGGTTCTGGCGTACCCGGCAGGTGATTTTGGCGTGTCCAGCAGGTGTTTCTGGCGAGTCGAGCAGGTGGCTCCGGCATGCTCGGCAGGTGCTTCCGGCGTCTCCGGCACGTGGTTCTGGTGTGTCTGAGAGCTGGTTCCGGCATGTCCGGCAGATGATTCCGGAGTGTCCGCCAAGTGGTTCTGGCATACCCGGCTGGTGATTTGGGCATGTCAGGTAGGTGGCTCCGGCGTGCTCGGCAGGTTGTGCAGACGGGTCTGGCAGGTGTTTTCCGTCTGTTCTGGGTGTGGTTCCAGCATCTCATGCACATGGTTCTGGCACGTCTGAGATGTGGTTCCGGCCGGCCCGACAGGTGTTTCCACAGTGTCCGCCAAGTGGTACTGGCGTAGTTGGCAGGTGATTTTGGCATGACCGGCAGGTGGTTCCAGCAAGCCCGGCAGGTGATTCCGAAGTGTTCCCCAACTGGTTGTGGCGTAGCCGGCAGGTGATTTTTGCGTGTCCGGCAGGTGGTTCTGGCGAGTCGAGCAGGTGGTTCCGGCGTGCTCGGCAGGTGCTTCCGGGGTCATTGGCACGTGGTTCTGGCATATCTGAGAGGTGGTTCCGGCATGCCCGGCAGGTGATTCCGGAGTGTTCGCCAAGTGTTTCCGGCGTAGCCGGCAGGTGATTTTGCATGTCCAGCGGTCGTTCCGGCGGGTCGAGCCGGTGGTTCCGGCGTGTCCGGCAGGTGGTTCCGGTCTGTCCGGCAGGTGGTTCTGTGGTGTCCGGCACGAGGTTCAGTCTGAGAGGCTGTGCCGGCATGCCCCTCACGTGATTCCGGCTTGTCCCCGAAGTGGTGCTGGTGTAGCGGGCAGGTGATTTTGGCGTGTCCGGCAGGTGGTTCAGGCGAGTTGAGCAGGTGGTTGCGACGTGCTCGGCAGGTGCTTCCGGCGTCTCCGGCACGTGTTTCTGGCACATCTGACTGGTGGTTCCGGCATGCCCAAAAGTTGATTCCGGTCTGTCCGGTAGGTGGTTCCAGCGTGCACGGCACGTGGTTCTGGTACGTCTCAGAGGTGGTTGCGTATGCCCAACAGGTGATTCCGGACTGTCCGCCACGTGCTTCTGGCACGTCTGAGAGGTGGTTCCAACATGCCCGGCAGGTCATTTCGGAGAGTCGTCCAAGTGGTTCTGGCGTAGCCCGCAGGTGATTTTGGCGTGTCCGGCCGGTGGTTCCGCCGTGCTCGGCAGGTTGTTCAGGCATGGCCGTCACGTGGTTCCAGTCTGTCCAGGACGTGTTTCCAGCTTCTCCGGCAGGTGGTTCTGGTACGTCTGAGAGGTGGTTCCGCCATGGCTGGCAGGTGATCCCGGACTGTCCCCCAGGTGGTTCTGGCATAGCCAGCAGTTGATATTGGCCTGTCCGGCAGGTGGTTCCAGCGAGTCGAACAGGTGGCTCCGGCGTTCTTGGCAGGTGGTTCCGGTCTGTCCGGTAGGTGTTTCCGGCGTGTCTGGCACGTGCTTCCGGCACGTCTGAGAGGTGGTTCCGTCATGCGCGGCAGGTGATTCCGGAGTGTCCGCCAGGTGGTTCTGGCGTACCCGGCAGGTGATTTTGGCGTGTCCGGCAGGTGTTTCTGGCGAGTCGAGCAGGTGGCTCCGGCATGCTCGGCAGGTGCTTCCGGCGTCTCCGGCACTTGGTTCTGGTGTGTCTGAGAGCTGGTTCCGGCATGTCCGGCAGATGATTCCGGAGTGTCCGCCAAGTGGTTCTGGCATACCCAGCAGGTGATTTTGGCGTGTCAGGGAGGTGGTACCGGTGAGTCGAGCAGGTGGTTCCGGCGTGCTCAGCAGGTGGTTCAGGCGGTTCTGGCAGGTGGTATCCGTCTGTTCGGGGTGTGGTTCCAGCATCTCATGAACACGTTTCTGGCACGTCTGAGATGTGGTTCCAGCCGGCCCGACAGGTGTTTCCGCAGTGTCCGCCAAGCGGTTCTGGCGTAGTTGGCAGGTGATTTTGGCATGACTGGCAGGTGGTTCCAGCAAGCCTGGCAGGTGATTCCAAAGTGTTCACCAACTGGTTGTGGCGTAGCCGGCAGGTGATTTTTGCGTGATCGGCAGGTGGTTCTGGCGAGTCGAGCAGGTGGTTCCGGCGTGCTCGGCTGGTGCTTCCGGGGTCATTGGCACGGGGTTCTGGCATGTCTGAGAGGTGGTTCCTGCATGCCCGGCAAGTGATTCCGGAGTGTTCGCCAAGTGGTTCTGGCATAGTCGGCAGGTGATTTTGGCATGTCCGGCAGGTGGTTCAGGCGAGTTGAGCAGGTGGTTCCAACGTGCTTGGCAGGTGCTTCCGGCGTCTCCGGCACGTGTTTCTGGCACATCTCACAGGTGGTTCCGGCATGCCCGAAAGGTGATTCCGGTCTGTCCGGTAGGTGGTTCCAGCCGGCACGGCATGTGGTTCTGGTACGTCTCAGAGGTGGTTGCGCATGCCCAACAGGTGATTCCGGACTGTCCGCCACATGGTTCTGGCACGTCTGAGAGGTGGTTCCGGCATGCCCGGCAGGTCATCCCAGAGAGTCCTCCAAGTGGTTCTGGCATAACACGCAGGTGATTCTGGCGTGTCAGGCAGGTTCTTCCGTTGTGCTTGGAAGGTGGTTCAGGCTTGGCCGGCAGGTGGTTCCAGACTGTCCAGGACGTGTTTCCAGCTTCTCCGGCAGGTGGTTCTGGTACGTCTGAGAGGTGGTTCCGCCATGGCTGGCAGGTGATTCCGGACCGTCCCCCAGGTGGTTCTGGCATAGCCAGCAGTTGATATTGGCCTGTCTGGCAGGTGGTTCCAGACAGTCGAACAGGTGGCTCCGGCGTGCTCGGCAGGTGGTTCCGGTCTGTCCGGTAGGTCATTCCGGCGTGTCCGGCACGTGCTTCCTGCACGTCTGAGAGGTGGTTCCGGCATGCGCGACAGGTGGTTTCGGAGTGTCCGCCAGGTGGTTCTGGCGTACCCGGCAGGTGATTTTGGCGTGTCTGGCAGGTGTTTCTGGCGAGTCGAGCAGGTGGCTCCGGCATGCTCGGCAGGTGCTTCCGGCGTCTCCGGCACGTGGTTCTGGTGTGTCTGAGAGCTGGTTCCGGCATGTCCGGCAGATGATTCCGGAGTTTTCCGCCAAGTGGTTCTGGCATACCCGGCTGGTGATTTGGGCATGTCAGGTAGGTGGCTCCGGCGTGCTCGGCAGGTTGTTCAGACGGGTCTGGCAGGTGTTTTCCGTCTGTTCTGGGTGTGGTTCCAGCATCTCATGCACATGGTTCTGGCACGTCTGAGATGTGGTTCCGGCCGGCCCGACAGGTGTTTCCACAGTGTCCGCCAAGTGGTACTGGCGTAGTTGGCAGGTGATTTTGGCATGACCGGCAGGTGGTTCCAGCAAGCCCGGCAGGTGATTCCGAAGTGTTCCCCAACTGGTTGTGGCGTAGCCGGCAGGTGATTTTTGCGTGTCCGGCAGGTGGTTCTGGCGAGTCGAGCAGGTGGTTCCGGCGTGCTCGGCAGGTGCTTCCGGGGTCATTGGCACGTGGTTCTGGCATATCTGAGAGGTGGTTCCGGCATGCCCGGCAGGTGATTCCGGAGTGTTCGCCAAGTGTTTCCGGCGTAGCCGGCAGGTGATTTTGCATGTCCAGCGGTCGTTCCGGCGGGTCGAGCCGGTGGTTCCGGCGTGTCCGGCAGGTGGTTCCGGTCTGTCCGGCAGGTGGTTCTGTGGTGTCCGGCACGAGGTTCAGTCTGAGAGGCTGTGCCGGCATGCCCCTCACGTGATTCCGGCTTGTCCCCGAAGTGGTGCTGGTGTAGCGGGCAGGTGATTTTGGCGTGTCCGGCAGGTGGTTCAGGCGAGTTGAGCAGGTGGTTGCGACGTGCTCGGCAGGTGCTTCCGGCGTCTCCGGCACGTGTTTCTGGCACATCTGACTGGTGGTTCCGGCATACCCAAAAGTTGATTCCGGTCTGTCCGGTAGGTGGTTCCGGTGTGCACGGCACGTGGTTCTGGTACGTGTCAGAGGTGGTTGCGTATGCCCAACAGGTGATTCCGGACTGTCCGCCACGTGCTTCTGGCACGTCTGAGAGGTGGTTCCAACATGCCCGGCAGGTCATTTCGGAGAGTCGTCAAAGTGGTTCTGGCGTAGCCCGCAGGTGATTTTGGCGTGTCCGGCAGTTGGTTCCGCCGTGCTCGGCAGGTGGTTCAGGCATGGCCGTCACGTGGTTCCAGTCTGTCCAGGACGTGTTTCCAGCTTCTCCGGCAGGTGGTTCTGGTACGTCTGAGAGGTGGTTCCGCCATGGCTGGCAGGTGATCCCGGACTGTCCCCCAGGTGGTTCTGGCATAGCCAGCAGTTGATATTGGCCTGTCCGGCAGGTGGTTCCAGCGAGTCGAACAGGTGGCTCCGGCGTTCTTGGCAGGTGGTTCCGGTCTGTCCGGTAGGTGTTTCCGGCGTGTCTGGCACGTGCTTCCGGCACGTCTGAGAGGTGGTTCCGTCATGCGCGGCAGGTGATTCCGGAGTGTCCGCCAGGTGGTTCTGGCGTACCCAGCAGGTGATTTTGGCGTGTCCGGCAGGTGTTTCTGGCGAGTCGAGCAGGTGGCTCCGGCATGCTCGGCAGGTGCTTCCGGCGTCTCCGGCACTTGGTTCTGGTGTGTCTGAGAGCTGGTTCCGGCATGTCCGGCAGATGATTCCGGAGTGTCCGCCAAGTGGTTCTGGCATACCCAGCAGGTGATTTTGGCGTGTCAGGGAGGTGGTACCGGTGAGTCGAGCAGGTGGTTCCGGCGTGCTCAGCAGGTGGTTCAGGCGGTTCTGGCAGGTGGTATCCGTCTGTTCGGGGTGTGGTTCCAGCATCTCATGAACACGTTTCTGGCAAGTCTGAGATGTGGTTCCAGCCGGCCCGACAGTTGTTTCCGCAGTGTCCGCCAAGCGGTTCTGGCGTAGTTGGCAGGTGATTTTGGCATGACTGGCAGGTGGTTCCAGCAAGCCTGGCAGGTGATTCCAAAGTGTTCACCAACTGGTTGTGGCGTAGCCGGCAGGTGATTTTTGCGTGATCGGCAGGTGGTTCTGGCGAGTCGAGCAGGTGGTTCCGGCGTGCTCGGCTGGTGCTTCCGGGGTCATTGGCACGGGGTTCTGGCATGTCTGAGAGGTGGTTCCTGCATGCCCGGCAAGTGATTCCGGAGTGTTCGCCAAGTGGTTCTGGCATAGTCGGCAGGTGATTTTGGCATGTCCGGCAGGTGGTTCAGGCGAGTTGAGCAGGTGGTTCCAACGTGCTTGGCAGGTGCTTCCGGCGTCTCCGGCACGTGTTTCTGGCACATCTGACAGGTGGTTCCGGCATGCCCGAAAGGTGATTCCGGTCTGTCCGGTAGGTGGTTCCAGCCGGCACGGCATGTGGTTCTGGTACGTCTCAGAGGTGGTTGCGCATGCCCAACAGGTGATTCCGGACTGTCCGCCACATGGTTCTGGCACGTCTGAGAGGTGGTTCCGGCATGCCCGGCAGGTCATCCCAGAGAGTCCTCCAAGTGGTTCTGGCATAACACGCAGGTGATTCTGGCGTGTCAGGCAGGTTCTTCCGTTGTGCTTGGAAGGTGGTTCAGGCTTGGCCGGCAGGTGGTTCCAGACTGTCCAGGACGTGTTTCCAGCTTCTCCGGCAGGTGGTTCTGGTACGTCTGAGAGGTGGTTCCGCCATGGCTGGCAGGTGATTCCGGACCGTCCCCCAGGTGGTTCTGGCATAGCCAGCAGTTGATATTGGCCTGTCTGGCAGGTGGTTCCAGACAGTCGAACAGGTGGCTCCGGCGTGCTCGGCAGGTGGTTCCGGTCTGTCCGGTAGGTCATTCCGGCGTGTCCGGCACGTGCTTCCTGCACGTCTGAGAGGTGGTTCCGGCATGCGCGACAGGTGGTTTCGGAGTGTCCGCCAGGTGGTTCTGGCGTACCCGGCAGGTGATTTTGGCGTGTCTGGCAGGTGTTTCTGGCGAGTCGAGCAGGTGGCTCCGGCATGCTCGGCAGGTGCTTCCGGCGTCTCCGGCACGTGGTTCTGGTGTGTCTGAGAGCTGGTTCCGGCATGTCCGGCAGATGATTCCGGAGTTTTCCGCCAAGTGGTTCTGGCATACCCGGCTGGTGATTTGGGCATGTCAGGTAGGTGGCTCCGGCGTGCTCGGCAGGTTGTTCAGACGGGTCTGGCAGGTGTTTTCCGTCTGTTCTGGGTGTGGTTCCAGCATCTCATGCACATGGTTCTGGCACGTCTGAGATGTGGTTCCGGCCGGCCCGACAGGTGTTTCCACAGTGTCCGCCAAGTGGTACTGGCGTAGTTGGCAGGTGATTTTGGCATGACCGGCAGGTGGTTCCAGCAAGCCCGGCAGGTGATTCCGAAGTGTTCCCCAACTGGTTGTGGCGTAGCCGGCAGGTGATTTTTGCGTGTCCGGCAGGTGGTTCTGGCGAGTCGAGCAGGTGGTTCCGGCGTGCTCGGCAGGTGCTTCCGGGGTCATTGGCACGTGGTTCTGGCATATCTGAGAGGTGGTTCCGGCATGCCCGGCAGGTGATTCCGGAGTGTTCGCCAAGTGTTTCCGGCGTAGCCGGCAGGTGATTTTGCATGTCCAGCGGTCGTTCCGGCGGGTCGAGCCGGTGGTTCCGGCGTGTCCGGCAGGTGGTTCCGGTCTGTCCGGCAGGTGGTTCTGTGGTGTCCGGCACGAGGTTCAGTCTGAGAGGCTGTGCCGGCATGCCCCTCACGTGATTCCGGCTTGTCCCCGAAGTGGTGCTGGTGTAGCGGGCAGGTGATTTTGGCGTGTCCGGCAGGTGGTTCAGGCGAGTTGAGCAGGTGGTTGCGACGTGCTCGGCAGGTGCTTCCGGCGTCTCCGGCACGTGTTTCTGGCACATCTGACTGGTGGTTCCGGCATACCCAAAAGTTGATTCCGGTCTGTCCGGTAGGTGGTTCCGGTGTGCACGGCACGTGGTTCTGGTACGTGTCAGAGGTGGTTGCGTATGCCCAACAGGTGATTCCGGACTGTCCGCCACGTGCTTCTGGCACGTCTGAGAGGTGGTTCCAACATGCCCGGCAGGTCATTTCGGAGAGTCGTCAAAGTGGTTCTGGCGTAGCCCGCAGGTGATTTTGGCGTGTCCGGCAGTTGGTTCCGCCGTGCTCGGCAGGTGGTTCAGGCATGGCCGTCACGTGGTTCCAGTCTGTCCAGGACGTGTTTCCAGCTTCTCCGGCAGGTGGTTCTGGTACGTCTGAGAGGTGGTTCCGCCATGGCTGGCAGGTGATCCCGGACTGTCCCCCAGGTGGTTCTGGCATAGCCAGCAGTTGATATTGGCCTGTCCGGCAGGTGGTTCCAGCGAGTCGAACAGGTGGCTCCGGCGTTCTTGGCAGGTGGTTCCGGTCTGTCCGGTAGGTGTTTCCGGCGTGTCTGGCACGTGCTTCCGGCACGTCTGAGAGGTGGTTCCGTCATGCGCGGCAGGTGATTCCGGAGTGTCCGCCAGGTGGTTCTGGCGTACCCAGCAGGTGATTTTGGCGTGTCCGGCAGGTGTTTCTGGCGAGTCGAGCAGGTGGCTCCGGCATGCTCGGCAGGTGCTTCCGGCGTCTCCGGCACTTGGTTCTGGTGTGTCTGAGAGCTGGTTCCGGCATGTCCGGCAGATGATTCCGGAGTGTCCGCCAAGTGGTTCTGGCATACCCAGCAGGTGATTTTGGCGTGTCAGGGAGGTGGTACCGGTGAGTCGAGCAGGTGGTTCCGGCGTGCTCAGCAGGTGGTTCAGGCGGTTCTGGCAGGTGGTATCCGTCTGTTCGGGGTGTGGTTCCAGCATCTCATGAACACGTTTCTGGCAAGTCTGAGATGTGGTTCCAGCCGGCCCGACAGTTGTTTCCGCAGTGTCCGCCAAGCGGTTCTGGCGTAGTTGGCAGGTGATTTTGGCATGACTGGCAGGTGGTTCCAGCAAGCCTGGCAGGTGATTCCAAAGTGTTCACCAACTGGTTGTGGCGTAGCCGGCAGGTGATTTTTGCGTGATCGGCAGGTGGTTCTGGCGAGTCGAGCAGGTGGTTCCGGCGTGCTCGGCTGGTGCTTCCGGGGTCATTGGCACGGGGTTCTGGCATGTCTGAGAGGTGGTTCCTGCATGCCCGGCAAGTGATTCCGGAGTGTTCGCCAAGTGGTTCTGGCATAGTCGGCAGGTGATTTTGGCATGTCCGGCAGGTGGTTCAGGCGAGTTGAGCAGGTGGTTCCAACGTGCTTGGCAGGTGCTTCCGGCGTCTCCGGCACGTGTTTCTGGCACATCTCACAGGTGGTTCCGGCATGCCCGAAAGGTGATTCCGGTCTGTCCGGTAGGTGGTTCCAGCCGGCACGGCATGTGGTTCTGGTACGTCTCAGAGGTGGTTGCGCATGCCCAACAGGTGATTCCGGACTGTCCGCCACATGGTTCTGGCACGTCTGAGAGGTGGTTCCGGCATGCCCGGCAGGTCATCCCAGAGAGTCCTCCAAGTGGTTCTGGCATAACACGCAGGTGATTTTGGCGTGTCAGGCAGGTTGTTCCGTTGTGCTTGGCAGGTGGTTCAGGCTTGGCCGGCAGGTGGTTCCAGACTGTCCAGGACGTGTTTCCAGCTTCTCCGGCAGGTGGTTCTGGTACGTCTGAGAGGTGGTTCCGCCATGGCTGGCAGGCGATTCCGGACCGTCCCCCAGGTGGTTCTGGCATAGCCAGCAGTTGATATTGGCCTGTCCGGCAGGTGGTTCCAGCGAGGTGAACAGGTGGCTCCGGCGTGCTCGGCAGGTGGTTCCGGTGTGTCCGGTAGGTCATTCCGGCGTGTCCGGCACGTGCTTCCTGCACGTCTGAGAGGTGGTTCCGGCATGCGCGACAGGTGGTTTCGGAGTGTCCGCCAGGTGGTTCTGGCGTACCCGGCAGGTGATTTTGGCGTGTCCGGCAGGTGTTTCTGGCGAGTCGAGCAGGTGGCTCCGGCATGCTCGGCAGGTGCTTCCGGCGTCTCCGGCACGTGGTTCTGGTGTGTCTGAGAGCTGGTTCCGGCATGTCCGGCAGATGATTCCGGAGTGTCCGCCAAGTGGTTCTGGCATACCCGGCTGGTGATTTGGGCATGTCAGGTAGGTGGCTCCGGCGTGCTCGGCAGGTTGTTCAGACGGGTCTGGCAGGTGTTTTCCGTCTGTTCTGGGTGTGGTTCCAGCATCTCATGCACATGGTTCTGGCACGTCTGAGATGTGGTTCCGGCCGGCCCGACAGGTGTTTCCACAGTGTCCGCCAAGTGGTACTGGCGTAGTTGGCAGGTGATTTTGGCATGACCGGCAGGTGGTTCCAGCAAGCCCGGCAGGTGATTCCGAAGTGTTCCCCAACTGGTTGTGGCGTAGCCGGCAGGTGATTTTTGCGTGTCCGGCAGGTGGTTCTGGCGAGTCGAGCAGGTGGTTCCGGCGTGCTCGGCAGGTGCTTCCGGGGTCATTGGCACGTGGTTCTGGCATATCTGAGAGGTGGTTCCGGCATGCCCGGCAGGTGATTCCGGAGTGTTCGCCAAGTGTTTCCGGCGTAGCCGGCAGGTGATTTTGCATGTCCAGCGGTCGTTCCGGCGGGTCGAGCCGGTGGTTCCGGCGTGTCCGGCAGGTGCTTCCGGTCTGTCCGGCAGGTGGTTATGTGGTGTCCGGCACGAGGTTCAGTCTGAGAGGCTGTGCCGGCATGCCCCTCACGTGATTCCGGCTTGTCCCCGAAGTGGTGCTGGTGTAGCGGGCAGGTGATTTTGGCGTGTCCGGCAGGTGGTTCAGGCGAGTTGAGCAGGTGGTTGCGACGTGCTCGGCAGGTGCTTCCGGCGTCTCCGGCACGTGTTTCTGGCACATCTGACTGGTGGTTCTGGCATGCCCAAAAGTTGATTCCGGTCTGTCCGGTAGGTGGTTCCGGCGTGCACGGCACGTGGTTCTGGTACGTGTCAGAGGTGGTTGCGTATGCCCAACAGGTGATTCCGGACTGTCCGCCACGTGCTTCTGGCACGTCTGAGAGGTGGTTCCAACATGCCCGGCAGGTCATTTCGGAGAGTCGTCCAAGTGGTTCTGGCGTAGCCCGCAGGTGATTTTGGCGTGTCCGGCAGTTGGTTCCGCCGTGCTCGGCAGGTGGTTCAGGCATGGCCGTCACGTGGTTCCAGTCTGTCCAGGACGTGTTTCCAGCTTCTCCGGCAGGTGGTTCTGGTACGTCTGAGAGGTGGTTCCGCCATGGCTGGCAGGTGATCCCGGACTGTCCCCCAGGTGGTTCTGGCATAGCCAGCAGTTGATATTGGCCTGTCCGGCAGGTGGTTCCAGCGAGTCGAACAGGTGGCTCCGGCGTTCTTGGCAGGTGGTTCCGGTCTGTCCGGTAGGTGTTTCCGGCGTGTCTGGCACGTGCTTCTGGCACGTCTGAGAGGTGGTTCCGTCATGCGCGGCAGGTGATTCCGGAGTGTCCGCCAGGTGTTTCTGGCGTACCCAGCAGGTGATTTTGGCGTGTCCGGCAGGTGTTTCTGGCGAGTCGAGCAGGTGGCTCCGGCATGCTCGGCAGGTGCTTCCGGCGTCTCCGGCACTTGGTTCTGGTGTGTCTGAGAGCTGGTTCCGGCATGTCCGGCAGATGATTCCGGAGTGTCCGCCAAGTGGTTCTGGCATACCCAGCAGGTGATTTTGGCGTGTCAGGGAGGTGGTACCGGTGAGTCGAGCAGGTGGTTCCGGCGTGCTCAGCAGGTGGTTCAGGCGGTTCTGGCAGGTGGTATCCGTCTGTTCGGGGTGTGGTTCCAACATCTCATGAACACGTTTCTGGCAAGTCTGAGATGTGGTTCCAGCCGGCCCGACAGTTGTTTCCGCAGTGTCCGCCAAGCGGTTCTGGCGTAGTTGGCAGGTGATTTTGGCATGACTGGCAGGTGGTTCCAGCAAGCCTGGCAGGTGATTCCAAAGTGTTCACCAACTGGTTGTGGCGTAGCCGGCAGGTGATTTTTGCGTGATCGGCAGGTGGTTCTGGCGAGTCGAGCAGGTGGTTCCGGCGTGCTCGGCTGGTGCTTCCGGGGTCATTGGCACGGGGTTCTGGCATGTCTGAGAGGTGGTTCCTGCATGCCCGGCAAGTGATTCCGGAGTGTTCGCCAAGTGGTTCTGGCATAGTCGGCAGGTGATTTTGGCATGTCCGGCAGGTGGTTCAGGCGAGTTGAGCAGGTGGTTCCAACGTGCTTGGCAGGTGCTTCCGGCGTCTCCGGCACGTGTTTCTGGCACATCTGACAGGTGGTTCCGGCATGCCCGAAAGGTGATTCCGGTCTGTCCGGTAGGTGGTTCCAGCCGGCACGGCATGTGGTTCTGGTACGTCTCAGAGGTGGTTGCGCATGCCCAACAGGTGATTCCGGACTGTCCGCCACATGGTTCTGGCACGTCTGAGAGGTGGTTCCGGCATGCCCGGCAGGTCATCCCAGAGAGTCCTCCAAGTGGTTCTGGCATAACACGCAGGTGATTTTGGCGTGTCAGGCAGGTTGTTCCGTTGTGCTTGGCAGGTGGTTCAGGCTTGGCCGGCAGGTGGTTCCAGACTGTCCAGGACGTGTTTCCAGCTTCTCCGGCAGGTGGTTCTGGTACGTCTGAGAGGTGGTTCCGCCATGGCTGGCAGGTGATTCCGGACCGTCCCCCAGGTGGTTCTGGCATAGCCAGCAGTTGATATTGGCCTGTCCGGCAGGTGCTTAAAGCGAGTCGAACAGGTGGCTCCGGCGTGCTCGGCAGGTGGTTCCGGTGTGTCCGGTAGGTCATTCCGGCGTGTCCGGCACGTGCTTCCTGCACGTCTGAGAGGTGGTTCCGGCATGCGCGACAGGTGGTTTCGGAGTGTCCGCCAGGTGGTTCTGGCGTACCCGGCAGGTGATTTTGGCGTGTCCGGCAGGTGTTTCTGGCGAGTCGAGCAGGTGGCTCCGGCATGCTCGGCAGGTGCTTCCGGCGTCTCCGGCACGTGGTTCTGGTGTGTCTGAGAGCTGGTTCCGGCATGTCCGGCAGATGATTCCGGAGTGTCCGCCAAGTGGTTCTGGCATACCCGGCTGGTGATTTGGGCATGTCAGGTAGGTGGCTCCGGCGTGCTCGGCAGGTTGTTCAGACGGGTCTGGCAGGTGTTTTCCGTCTGTTCTGGGTGTGGTTCCAGCATCTCATGCACATGGTTCTGGCACGTCTGAGATGTGGTTCCGGCCGGCCCGACAGGTGTTTCCACAGTGTCCGCCAAGTGGTACTGGCGTAGTTGGCAGGTGATTTTGGCATGACCGGCAGGTGGTTCCAGCAAGCCCGGCAGGTGATTCCGAAGTGTTCCCCAACTGGTTGTGGCGTAGCCGGCAGGTGATTTTTGCGTGTCCGGCAGGTGGTTCTGGCGAGTCGAGCAGGTGGTTCCGGCGTGCTCGGCAGGTGCTTCCGGGGTCATTGGCACGTGGTTCTGGCATATCTGAGAGGTGGTTCCGGCATGCCCGGCAGGTGATTCCGGAGTGTTCGCCAAGTGTTTCCGGCGTAGCCGGCAGGTGATTTTGCATGTCCAGCGGTCGTTCCGGCGGGTCGAGCCGGTGGTTCCGGCGTGTCCGGCAGGTGGTTCCGGTCTGTCCGGCAGGTGGTTCTGTGGTGTCCGGCACGAGGTTCAGTCTGAGAGGCTGTGCCGGCATGCCCCTCACGTGATTCCGGCTTGTCCCCGAAGTGGTGCTGGTGTAGCGGGCAGGTGATTTTGGCGTGTCCGGCAGGTGGTTCAGGCGAGTTGAGCAGGTGGTTGCGACGTGCTCGGCAGGTGCTTCCGGCGTCTCCGGCACGTGTTTCTGGCACATCTGACTGGTGGTTCCGGCATGCCCAAAAGTTGATTCCGGTCTGTCCGGTAGGTGGTTCCGGCGTGCACGGCACGTGGTTCTGGTACGTCTCAGAGGTGGTTGCGTATGCCCAACAGGTGATTCCGGACTGTCCGCCACGTGCTTCTGGCACGTCTGAGAGGTGGTTCCAACATGCCCGGCAGGTCATTTCGGAGAGTCGTCCAAGTGGTTCTGGCGTAGCCCGCAGGTGATTTTGGCATGTCCGGCAGGTGGTTCCGCCGTGCTCGGCAGGTGGTTCAGGCATGGCCGTCACGTGGTTCCAGTCTGTCCAGGACGTGTTTCCAGCTTCTCCGGCAGGTGGTTCTGGTACGTCTGAGAGGTGGTTCCGCCATGGCTGGCAGGTGATCCCGGACTGTCCCCCAGGTGGTTCTGGCATAGCCAGCAGTTGATATTGGCCTGTCCGGCAGGTGGTTCCAGCGAGTCGAACAGGTGGCTCCGGCGTTCTTGGCAGGTGGTTCCGGTCTGTCCGGTAGGTGTTTCCGGCGTGTCTGGCACGTGCTTCCGGCACGTCTGAGAGGTGGTTCCGTCATGCGCGGCAGGTGATTCCGGAGTGTCCGCCAGGTGGTTCTGGCGTACCCAGCAGGTGATTTTGGCGTGTCCGGCAGGTGTTTCTGGCGAGTCGAGCAGGTGGCTCCGGCATGCTCGGCAGGTGCTTCCGGCGTCTCCGGCACTTGGTTCTGGTGTGTCTGAGAGCTGGTTCCGGCATGTCCGGCAGATGATTCCGGAGTGTCCGCCAAGTGGTTCTGGCATACCCAGCAGGTGATTTTGGCGTGTCAGGGAGGTGGTACCGGTGAGTCGAGCAGGTGGTTCCGGCGTGCTCAGCAGGTGGTTCAGGCGGTTCTGGCAGGTGGTATCCGTCTGTTCGGGGTGTGGTTCCAGCATCTCATGAACACGTTTCTGGCAAGTCTGAGATGTGGTTCCAGCCGGCCCGACAGGTGTTTCCGCAGTGTCCCCCAAGCGGTTCTGGCGTAGTTGGCAGGTGATTTTGGCATGACTGGCAGGTGGTTCCAGCAAGCCTGGCAGGTGATTCCAAAGTGTTCACCAACTGGTTGTGGCGTAGCCGGCAGGTGATTTTTGCGTGATCGGCAGGTGGTTCTGGCGAGTCGAGCAGGTGGTTCCGGCGTGCTCGGCTGGTGCTTCCGGGGTCATTGGCACGGGGTTCTGGCATGTCTGAGAGGTGGTTCCTGCATGCCCGGCAAGTGATTCCGGAGTGTTCGCCAAGTGGTTCTGGCATAGTCGGCAGGTGATTTTGGCATGTCCGGCAGGTGGTTCAGGCGAGTTGAGCAGGTGGTTCCAACGTGCTTGGCAGGTGCTTCCGGCGTCTCCGGCACGTGTTTCTGGCACATCTGACAGGTGGTTCCGGCATGCCCGAAAGGTGATTCCGGTCTGTCCGGTAGGTGGCTCCAGCCGGCACGGCATGTGGTTCTGGTACGTCTCAGAGGTGGTTGCGCATGCCCAACAGGTGATTCCGGACTGTCCGCCACATGGTTCTGGCACGTCTGAGAGGTGGTTCCGGCATGCCCGGCAGGTCATCCCAGAGAGTCCTCCAAGTGGTTCTGGCATAACACGCAGGTGATTTTGGCGTGTCAGGCAGGTTGTTCCGTTGTGCTTGGCAGGTGGTTCAGGCTTGGCCGGCAGGTGGTTCCAGACTGTCCAGGACGTGTTTCCAGCTTCTCCGGCAGGTGGTTCTGGTACGTCTGAGAGGTGGTTCCGCCATGGCTGGCAGGTGATTCCGGACCGTCCCCCAGGTGGTTCTGGCATAGCCAGCAGTTGATATTGCCCTGTCCGGCAGGTGGTTCCAGCGAGTCGAACAGGTGGCTCCGGCGTGCTCGGCAGGTGGTTCCGGTCTGTCCGGTAGGTCATTCCGGCGTGTCCGGCACGTGCTTCCGGCACGTCTGAGAGGTGGTTCCGGCATGCGCGACAGGTGGTTTCGGAGTGTCCGCCAGGTGGTTCTGGCGTACCCGGCAGGTGATTTTGGCGTGTCCGGCAGGTGTTTCTGGCGAGTCGAGCAGGTGGCTCCGGCATGCTCGGCAGGTGCTTCCGGCGTCTCCGGCACGTGGTTCTGGTGTGTCTGAGAGCTGGTTCCGGCATGTCCGGCAGATGATTCCGGAGTGTCCGCCAAGTGGTTCTGGCATACCCGGCTGGTGATTTGGGCATGTCAGGTAGGTGGCTCCGGCGTGCTCGGCAGGTTGTTCAGACGGGTCTGGCAGGTGTTTTCCGTCTGTTCTGGGTGTGGTTCCAGCATCTCATGCACATGGTTCTGGCACGTCTGAGATGTGGTTCCGGCCGGCCCGACAGGTGTTTCCACACTGTCCGCCAAGTGGTACTGGCGTAGTTGGCAGGTGATTTTGGCATGACCGGCAGGTGGTTCCAGCAAGCCCGGCAGGTGATTCCGAAGTGTTCCCCAACTGGTTGTGGCGTAGCCGGCAGGTGATTTTTGCGTGTCCGGCAGGTGGTTCTGGCGAGTCGAGCAGGTGGTTCCGGCGTGCTCGGCAGGTGCTTCCGGGGTCATTGGCACGTGGTTCTGGCATATCTGAGAGGTGGTTCCGGCATGCCCGGCAGGTGATTCCGGAGTGTTCGCCAAGTGTTTCCGGCGTAGCCGGCAGGTGATTTTGCAGGTGATGTCCAGCGGTCGTTCCGGCGGGTCGAGCCGGTGGTTCCGGCGTGTCCGGCAGGTGGTTCCGGTCTGTCCGGCAGGTGGTTCTGTGGTGTCCGGCACGAGGTTCAGTCTGAGAGGCTGTGCCGGCATGCCCCTCACGTGATTCCGGCTTGTCCCCGAAGTGGTGCTGGTGTAGCGGGCAGGTGATTTTGGCGTGTCCGGCAGGTGGTTCAGGCGAGTTGAGCAGGTGGTTGCGACGTGCTCGGCAGGTGCTTCCGGCATCTCCGGCACGTGTTTCTGGCACATCTGACTGGTGGTTCCGGCATGACCAAAAGTTGATTCCGGTCTGTCCGGTAGGTGGTTCCGGCGTGCACGGCACGTGGTTCTGGTACGTGTCAGAGGTGGTTGCGTATGCCCAACAGGTGATTCCGGACTGTCCGCCACGTGCTTCTGGCACGTCTGAGAGGTGGTTCCAACATGCCCGGCAGGTCATTTCGGAGAGTCGTCCAAGTGGTTCTGGCGTAGCCCGCAGGTGATTTTGGCGTGTCCGGCAGGTGGTTCCGCCGTGCTCGGCAGGTGGTTCAGGCATGGCCGTCACGTGGTTCCAGTCTGTCCAGGACGTGTTTCCAGCTTCTCCGGCAGGTGGTTCTGGTACGTCTGAGAGGTGGTTCCGCCATGGCTGGCAGGTGATCCCGGACTGTCCCCCAGGTGGTTCTGGCATAGCCAGCAGTTGATATTGGCCTGTCCGGCAGGTGGTTCCAGCAAGTCGAACAGGTGGCTCCGGCGTTCTTGGCAGGTGGTTCCGGTCTGTCCGGTAGGTGTTTCCGGCGTGTCTGGCACGTGCTTCCGGCACGTCTGAGAGGTGGTTCCGTCATGCGCGGCAGGTGATTCCGGAGTGTCTGCCGCGTGGTTCTGGCGTAGCCGGCAGGTGATTTTGGCGTGTCCAGCAGGCGGTTCCAGCGAGCTCGGCAGGTGGTACCAGCGTGTCCGGAACATGGTTCTGGCACGTCTGAGAGATGGTTCCGGCATGCCAGGCAGGTGATTCCGGAGTGTCCGGCATGTGGTTCTGGCACCTCTGAGAGGTGGTTCCGGAATGCCCGGCAGGTGGTTCCGGAGTGTCTGCCGAGTGGTTCTGGCGTAGTCGGCAGGTGATTCTGGCGTGTCCAGCAGGTGGTTCTGGGGAGTGGATCAGGTGGTTCCGGCATACTCGGCAGGTGGTACCGGCGTGTCCGGAACATGGTTCTGGCCAGTCTGAGAGGTGGTTCCGGCATGCCCGACAGGTGATTCCGGAGTGTTCGCCAAGCGGTTCTGGCGTAGCCGGCAGGTCATTTTGCATGTCCGGCGGTGGTTCCGGCGAGTCAAGCCGGTTGTTCCGGCGTGTCCGGCAGGTGTTTCCGGTCTGTCCGGCAGGTGGTTCTGGCGTGTCCGGCACAAGGTTCTGGCACGTCTGAGAGTTGGTTCCGGCATGCCCGACAGGTGACTCCGGAGTGTCCGCCACGTGGTTCTGGCGTACCCGGCAGGTTGATTTTGGCGTGTCTGGCAGGTGTTTCTTGCAAGTCGAGCATGTGACTCAGGCATGATCAGCAGGTGCTTCCGGCGTTTCCGGCACGTGGTTCTTGTGTGACAGAGGGCTGGTTCTGGCATGTCCGGCAGATGATTCCGGAGTGTCCACCAAGTGGTTCTGGTAGACCTGGCAGGTGATTTTGGCATGTCTGGAAGGTGGTTCCGGCTAGTTGAGCAGGTTGATCAGGCGTGCTCGCCAGGGGGTTCAGGCGGGTCTGGCAGGTGGTTTCGGTCTGTTCGGGGAGTGGTTCCGGCATCTCAGGCACATGGTTCTGGCACGTCTGAGATGTGGTTCCGGTCGGCCCTACAGCTGATTCCGGAGTGTCCGCCAAGTGGTTCCGGCGTAGCTGAAAGGTGATGTTGGCGTGACCGGCAGGTGGTTCCAGCCAGCCCGGCAGGTCATTACGGAGTGTCTGCTGAATGGTTCTGGCGTAGCCGGCAGGTGATTTTGGCGTGTCCAGCAGGTAGTTCCGGCGAGCTCGGCAGGTTGTACCGGCGTGTCCGGAACATGGTTCTGGCACGTCTGAGACATGGTTCCGGCATGCCCGGCAGGTGATTCCGGAGTGTCCGGCATGTGGTTCTGGCACCTCTGAGAGGTGGTTCCGGCATGCCCGTCAGGTGGTTACGGAGTGTCTGCCGAGTGGTTCTGGCGTAGCCGGCAGGTGATTCTGGGGTGTCCAGCAGGTGGTTCTGGGGAGTGAATCAGGTGGTTCCGGCATACTCGGCAGGTGGTACCGGCATGTCTGGAACATAGTTCTGGCAAGTCTGAGAGGTGGTTCCGGCAGGCCCGACAGGTGATTCCGGAGTGTTCGCCAAGTGGTTCTGGCGTACCCGGCAGGTGATTTTAGCGTGTCAGGTAGGTGGTTCCAGCGAGTCGAGTAGGTGGTTCCGGCGTGCTCGGCAGGTGGTTCAGGCGGGTCTGGCAGGTGGTTTCGGTCTGTTCGGGGTGTGGTTCCGGCATCTCAGGCACATGGTTCTGGCACGTCTGATAGGTGGTTCCGGCCGGCCCGACAGGTGTTTCCATGGTGTCCGCCAAGTGGTTCTGGCATAGCTGGCAGGTGATGTTGGCGTGACCGGCAGGTGGTTCCAGCCAGCCCGGCAGGTGATTCCGAAGAGTTCACCAAATGGTTGCGGCGTAGCCGGCAAGTGATTTTCGCGTGTCCAGCAGGTGGTTTTGGCGAGTCGAGCAGGTGGTTCTGGCGTGCTCGGCAGGTGCTTCCGGTGTCATTGGCATGTGGTTCCGGCATGTCTGAGAGGTGGTTCCGCCATGCCCGGCAGCTGATTCCGGAGTGTTCGCCAAGTGGTTCTGGCATAGCCGGCAGGTGATTTTGCATGTCCGGCAATGGTTCCGGCGAGTCGAGCCGGTGGTTCCGGCGTGTCCAGCAGGTGGTTCCGGTCTGTCCGGCAGGTGGTTCTGGCGTGTCCGGCACGAGGTTCTGGCACGGCTGAGATTTGGTTCCGGCATGCCCGACAGGTGATTTCGGAGTGTCCGCCACGTGGTTGTGGCGTACCGGGCAGGTGATTTTGGCGTGTCTGGCAGGTGTTTCTTGCAAGTCGAGCATGTGGCTCAGGCATGTTCAGCAGGTGCTTCCGGGGTGTCCTGCACGTGGTTCTGCTGTGTCTGAGAGCTGGTTCTGGCATGTCCGGCAGATTATTCTGGAGTGTCCACCAAGTGGTTGTGGCATACCCGGCAGGTGATTTTAGCGTGTCAGGTAGGTGGTTCCGGCGAGTCGAGTAGGTGATTCCGGGGTGCTCGGCAGGTGGTACCGGCGTGTCCGGAACATGGTTCTCGCAAGTCTGAGAGGTGGTTCTGGCATGCCAGACAGGTGATTCCGGAGTGTTCGCCAAGTGGTTCTGGCGTAGCCGGCAGGTCATTTTGCATGTCCGGCGGTGGTTCCGGCGAGTCGAGCCGGTGGTTCCGGCGTAGCCGGCCGTTGATTTTGGCGTGTCCACTAGGTGCTTCTGGGGAGTGGATCAGCTGGTTCCGGCATACTCGGCAGGTGGTACCGCCGTGTCCAGAACACGGTTCTGGCAAGTCTGAGAGGTGGTTCCGGCACGCCCGACAGGTGATTCCGGAGCGTCCGCCAAGTTTTTCTGGCGTACCCGGCAGGTGATTTTGGCATGTCCGACAGGTGTTTCTTGCGAGTCGAGCAGGTGGCTCAGGCATGCTCAGCTGGTGCTTCTGGCGTCCCTGGCACGTGGTTCTGGTGTCTCTGAGAGCTGGTTCTGGCATGTCCGGCAGATGATTCCGGAGTGTCCACCAAGTGGTTCTGGTAGACATGGCAGGTGATTTTGGCGTGTCAGGAAGGTGGTTCCGGCTAGTTGAGCAGGTGGATCAGGCATGCTCGCCAGGGGGTTCAGGCGGGTCTGGCAGGTGGTTTCGGTCTGTTCGGGGAGTGGTTCCGGCATCTCAGGCACATGGTTCTCGCACGTCTGAGAGGTGGTTCCGGCCGGCCCGACAGGTATTTCCGGAGTGTCCGCCAAGTGGTTCTGGCGTAGCTGAAAGGTGATGTTGGCGTGACCGGCACGTGGTTCCAGCCAGCCCCGCAGGTGATTCCGCAGTGTCTGCCGCGTGGTTCTGGCGTAGCCGACAGGTGATTTTTTCGCGTCCAGCAGGTGGTTCCGGCGAGCTCGGCAGGTGGTACCAGCGTGTCCGAAACATGGTTCTGGCACGTCTGAGAGATGGTTCCGGCATGCCCGGCAGGTGATTCCGGAGTGTCCGGCATGTGGTTCTGCCACCTCTGAGAGGTGGTTCCGGCATGCCCGGCAGGTGGTTCCGGAGTGTCTGCCGAGTGGTTCTGGCGTAGCCGGCAGGTGATTCTGGCGTGTCCAGCGGGTGGTTCTGGGGAGTGTATCAGGTGGTTCCGGCATACTCGGCAGGTTGTAACGGCGTGTCCGGAACATGCTTCTGGCAAGTCTGAGAGGTGGTTCCGGCATGCCCGACAGGTGATTCCGGAGTGTTGGCCAAGTGGTTCTGGCGTCGCGGGCAGGTCATTTTGCATGTCCGGCGGTGGTTCCGGCGACTCGAGCCAGTGGTTACGGCGTGTCCAGCAGGTCGCTCCGGTCTGTCCGGCATGTGGTTCTGGCGTGTCCGGCACGAGGTTCTGGCACGACTGAGATTTGGTTCTGGCATGCCCGGCAGGTGATTCCGGAGTGTCCGGCATGTGGTTCTGGCACCTCTGAGAGGTGGTTACGGCATGCCCGGCAGGTGATACCGGAGTGTTCACCAAGTGTTTCTGTTGTAGCCGACAGGTGATTTTGCATGTCCGGCAATGGTTCCGGCGAGTCGAGCCGGTGGTTCCGGAATGTCCGGCAGGTGGTTCCGGCATGTCCGGCAGGTGGTTCCGGCATGTCCAGCACGTGGTTCCAGCATGCCCGGCAGGTGATTCCGGAGTGTCCGGCATGTGGTTCTGGCACCTCTGAGAGGTGGTTCCGGCATGCCCGGCAGGTGATACCGGAGTCTCCGGCATTTGGTTCTGGCACCTCTGAGAGGTGGTTCCGGAATGCCTGGCCTGTGATTCCGGAGTGTCTGCCGAGTGGTTCTGGCGTAGCTGGCAGGTGATTTTGGCGTGTCCAGCAGGTGGTTCCGGCGAGCTCGGTAGGTGGTACCAGCGTGTCCGAAACATGGTTCTGGCACGTCTGAGAGATGGTTCCGGCATGCGCAGCAGGTGATATCAGAGTGTCCGGCATGTGGTTCTGGCACTTCTGAGAGGTGGTTCCGGCATGCCCGGCAGTGTCTGGTTCTGGCATAGCTGGCAGGTGATGTTGGCGTGACCAGCACTTGGTTCCAGCCAGCCCGGCAGGTGATTCCGGAGTGTCTGCCGAGTGGTTCTGGCGTAGTCGGCAGGTGAGTCTGGCGTGTCCAGCAGGTGGTTCTGGCTAGTGGATCAGGTGGTTCTGGCATACTCGGCAGGTGGTACCGGCGTGTCCGGAACATGGTTCTGGCAAGTCTGAGAGGCGGTTCCGGCATGCCCGACAGGTGATTCCGGAGTGTTCGCCAAGTGGTTCTGGCGTAGCCGGCAGGTCATTTTGCATGTCCGGCGGTGGTTCCGGCGACTCGAGCTGGTGGTTCCGGCGTGCTCGGCAGGTGGTTCAGGCGGGTCTGGCAGGTGGTTTCGGTCTGTTCGGGGTGTGGTTCCGGCATCTCAGGCACATCGTTCTGGCACGTCTGATAGGTGGTTCCGGCCGGCCCGACAGGTGTTTCCATGGTGTCCGCCAAGTGGTTCTGGCATAGCTGGCAGGTGATGTTGGCGTGACCGGCAGGTGGTTCCAGCCAGCCCGGCAGGTGATTCCGAAGTGTTCACCAAATGGTTGTGGCCTAGCCGGCAGGTGATTTCGGCGTGTCCAGCAGGTGGTTTTGGCGAGTCGAGCAGGTGGTTCTGGCGTGCCGGCTGGTGATACCGGAGTCTCCGGCATTTGGTTCTGGCACCTCTGAGAGGTGGTTCCGGAAAGCCTGGCATGTGATTCCGGAGTTTCTGCCGAGTGGTTCTGGCATAGTCGGCAGGTGATTTTGGCGTGTCCAGAAGGTGGTTTTGGCAAGTCGAGCAGGTGGTTCTGGCGTGCTCGGCAGGTGCTTCCGGTGTCATTGGCATCTGGTTCCGGCATGTCTGAGAGGTGGTTCCGCCATGCCCGGCAGGTGATTCCGGAGTGTTCGCCAAGTGGTTCTGGCGTAGCTGGCAGGTGATTTTGCATGTCCGGCAATGGTTCCGGTGAGTCGAGCCGGTGGTTCCGGCATGTCCGGCAGGTGGTTCCGGCATGCCCGGCAGGTGATTCCGGAGTGTCTGGCATGTGGTTCTGGCACCTCTGAGAGGTGGTTCCGGCATGCCCGGCAGGTGATACCAGAGTGTTCGCCAAGTGGTTCTGGCGTAGCCGGCAGGTGATTTTGCATGTCCGGCAATGGTTCCGGCGAGTCGAGCCGGTGGTTCCGGCATGTCCGGCAGGTGGTTCCGGCATGCCCGGCAGGTGATTCCGGAGTGTCTGGCATGTGGTTCTGGCACCTCTGAGAGGTGGTTCCGGCATGCCCGGCAGGTGGTTCCGGAGTGTCTGCCGAGTGGTTCTGTCGTAGCCGGCAGGTGATTCTGGCGTGTCCAGCAGGTTGTTCTGGGGAGTGGATCAGGTGGTTCCGGCATACTCGGCAGGTGGTACCGGTGTGTCCGGAACATGGTTCTGGCAAGTCTGAGAGGTGGTTCTGGCATGCCCGACAGGTGATTCCGGAGTGTTCACCAAGTGGTTCTAGCGTAGCCGGCAGGTCATTTTGCATGTCCGGCGGTGGTTCCTGCGAGTCGAGTCGGTGGTTCCAGCGTGTCCAGCAGGTGGTTCCGGTCTCTCCGGCAGGTGGTTCTGGCGTCTCCGGCACGAGGTTCTGGCACGTCTGAGAGTTGGTTCCGTCATGCCCGACAGGTGATTCCAGAGTGTCCGCCAGGTGGTTCTGGCGTACCCGGCAGGTGATGTTGGCGTGTCTGGCAGGTGTTTCTTGCAAGTCGAGCATTTGGCTCAGGCGTGATCAGCAGGTGCTTCCGGCGTGTCCGGCCCGTGGTTCTGGTGTGTCTGAGAGCTGGTTCTGGCATGTCCGGCAGATGATTCCGGTGTGTCCACAAAGTGGTTCTGGTATACCTGTCAGGTGATTAGGGCGTGTCAGGAAGGTGGTTCCGGCTAGTTGAGCAGGTGGATCAGGCGTGCTTAGCAGGTAGTTCAGGCGGGTCTGGCAGGTGGTTTCTGTGTGTTCGGGGAGTGGTTCCGGCATCTCAGGCACATGGTTCTGGCACGTCTGAGAGGTGGTTCTGGCCGGCCCGACAGGTGTTTCCGGAGTGTCCGCCAAGTGGTTCTGGCGTAGCTGAAAGGTGATGTTGGCGTGACCGGCAGGTGGTTCCAGCCAGCCCGGCAGGTGATTCCGGATTGTCTGCCGAGTGATTCTGGAGTAGCCGGCATGTGATTTTGGCGTGTCCAGCAGGTGGTTCCGGCGAGCTCGGCAGGTGGTACCGGCGTGTCCGGAACATGATTCTGGCACGTCTAAGAGATGGTTCCCGCATGCCCGGCAGGTGATTCCGGAGTGTCCGGCATGTGGTTCCGGCACCTCTGAGAGGTGGTTCCGGCATGCCCGACAGGTGATTCCGGAGTGTTCGCCAAGTGGTTCTGGCGTAGCCGGCAGGTCATTTTGCTTGTCCGGCGGTGGTTCCCGCGAGTCAAGCCGGTGGTTCCGGCGTGTCTGGCAGTTGTTTCCGGTCTGTCCGGCAGGTGGTTCTGGCGTGTCCGGCACGAGTTTCTGGCACGTCTGAGAGTTGGTTCCGGCATGCCCGACAGGTGATTCCGGAGTGTCTGCCACGTGGTTCTCGCATACCCGGCAGGTGATTTTCGCGTGTCTGGCAGGTGTTTCTTGCAAGTCGAGCATGTGGCTCAGGCATGCTCAGCAGGTGCTTCCGGCGTGTCCGGCACGTGGTTTTGGTGTGTCAGACGGCTGGTTCTGGCATTTCCGGTAGATGATTCCGGAGTGTCCACCAAGTGGTTCTTGTAGACCTGGCAGGTGATATTGGCGTGTCTGGAACGTGGTTCCGGCTAGTTGAGCAGGTGGATCAGGCGTGCTATACAGGGGGTTCAGGCGGGTCTGGCAGGTGGTTTCGGTCTGTTCGGGGAGTGGTTCCGGCATCTCAGGCTCATGGTTCTGTCAAGTCTGAGAGGTGGTTCCGGCCGGCTCGACAGGTGTTTCCATGGTGTCCGCCAAGTTGTTCTGGCATAGCTGGCAGGTGATGTTGGCGTGACCAGCTGGTGGTTCCAGCAAGCCCGGCAGGTGATTCCGAAGTGTTCACCAAATGGGTGTGGCGCAGCCGGCAGGTGATTTTGGCGTGTCCAGCAGGTGGTTCCGGCGAGCTCGGCAGGTGGTACCAGCGTGTCCGGAACATGGTTCTGGTAAGTCTGAGAGATGGTTCCGGCATGCCCGGCAGGTGATTCCGGAGTGTCCGGCATGTGGTTCTGGCACCTCTGAGAGGCGGTTCCGGCATGCCCGACAGGTGTTTCCATGGTGTCCGCCAAGTGTCTCTGGCATAGCTGGCAGGTGATGTTGGCGTGACCGGCAGGTGGTTCCAGCCAGCCCGGCAGGTGATACCGGAGTGTTCGCCAAGTGGTTCTGGCGTAGCCGGCAGGTGATTTTGCATGTCCGGCAATGGTTCCGGCGAGTCGAGCCGGTGGTTCCGGAATGTCCGGCAGGTGGTTCCGGCATGTCCGGCAGGTGATTCCGGAGTGTCCGGCATGTGGTTCTGGCACCTCTGAGAGGTGGTTCCGGCATGCACAGCAGGTGATACCGGAGTCTCCGGCATTTGGTTATGGCAAGTCTGAGAGGTGGTTCCGGCATGCCCGACAGGTGATTCCGGAGTGTTCGCCAAGTGGTTCTGGCGTAGCCGGCAGGTCATTTTGCATGTCCGGCCTTGGTTCCGGCGAGTCGAGCCGGTCGTTCCGGCCTGTCAAGCAGGTGGTTCCGGACTGTCCGGCAGATGGTTCTGGCGTCTCCGGCACGAATTTTTGGCACGTCTGATAGTTGGTTCTGGCATGCCCGACAGGTGATTCCGGAGTGTCCGCCACGTGGTTCTGGCGTACCCGGCAGGTCATTTTGGCGTTTCTGGCACGTGTTTCTTGCAAGTCGAGCATTTGGCTCAGGCATGATCAGCAGCTGCTTTCGGCGTGTCCGGCACGTGGTTCTGGTGTGTCTGAGAGCTGGTTCTGGCATGTCCGGCAGATGATTCCGGAGTGTCCACCAAGTTGTTGTGGCATACCCGGAAGGTGATTTTAGCGTGTCAGGTAGGTGGTTCCGGCGAGTCGAGTAGGTGGTTCCGGCGTGCTCGGCAGGTGGTTCAGGCGGGTCTGGCAGGTGGTTTCGGTCTGTTCGGGGTGTGGTTCCGGCATCTCAGGCACATGGTTCTGGCACGTCTGATAGGTGGTTCCGGCCGGCTCGACAGGTGTTTCCATGGTGTCCGCCAAGTGGTTCTGGCATAGCTGGCAGGTGATGTTGGCGTGACCGGCAGGTGGTTCCAGACATTCCGGCAGGTGATTCCGAAGTGTTCACCAAATGGCTGTGGCATAGCCATAAGGTGATTCTGGCGTGTCCAGCAGGTGGTTTTGGCGAGTCGAGCAGGTGGTTCTGGCGTGCTCGGCAGGTGCTTCCGGTGTCATTGGCATGTGGTTCCGGCATGTCAGAGAGGTGGTTCCGCCATGCCCGGCAGGTGATTCCGGAGTGTTCGCCAAGTGGTTCTGGCATAGCCGGCAGGTGATTTTCCATGTCAGGCAATGGTTCCGGCAAGTCGAGCCGGTGGTTCCGGCATGTCCGGCAGGTGGTTCCAGCATGCCCGGCAGGTGATTCCGGAGTGTCCGGCATGTGGTTCTGGCACCTCTGAGAGGAGGTTCCGGCATTCCCGGCAGGTGATACCGGAGTGTCCGGCATTTGGTTCTGGCACCTGTGAGAGGTGGTTCCGGAATGCCTGGCATGTGATTCCGGAGTGTCTGCCGAGTGGTTCTGGCGTTGCCGGCAGTTGATTTTGGCGTGTCCACTAGGTGGTTCTGGGGAGTGGATCAGCTGGTTCCGGCATACTCGGCAGGTGGTACCGGCGTGTCCAGAACATGGTTATGGCAAGTCTGAGAGGTGGTTCCGGCACGCCCGACAGGTGATTCCGGAGTGTTCCCCAAGTGGTTCTGGCATAGCCGGCAGGTGATTTTCCATGTCCGGCAATGGTTCCGGCGAGTCGAGCCTGTGTTTCCGGCATGTCCGGCAGGTGATTCCAGAGTGTCCGGCATGTGGTTCTGGCACCTCTGAGAGGTGGTTCCGGCCGGCCGGAGAGGTGTTTCCGGAGTGTCCGCCAAGTGGTTCTGGCGTAGCTGAAAGGTGATGTTGGCGTGACCGGCAGGTGCTTCCAGCCAGCCCGGCAGGTGATTCCGGAGTGTCTGCCGTGTGGTTCTGGCGTAGCTGGCAGGTGATTTTGGCGTGTCCAGCAAGTGGTTCCGGCGAGCTCGGCAGGTGGTACCAGCGTGTCCGGAACATGGTTCTGGCACGTCTGAGAGATGGTTCCGGCATGCACGGCAGGTGATTCCGGAGTGTCCGGCATGTGGTTCTGGCACCTCTGAGAGGTGGTTCCGGCATGCCCGGCAGGTGATTCCGGAGTGTCCAGCATGTGGTTCTGGCACCTCTGAGAGGTGGTTCCGGCATGCCCGGCATGTGATACCGGAGTGTCCAGCTGTTGGTTCTGGCACCTCTGAGAGGTGGTTCCGGAATGCCTGGCATGTGATTCCGGAGTGTCTGCCGAGTGGTTCTGGCACAGCCGGCAGGTGATTTTGGCGTGTCCAGCAGGTGGTTCCGGCGAGCTCGGCAGGTGGTTCCGGCATGTCCGGAACACGGTTCTGGCACGTCTGAGAGATGGTTCCGGCATGCCCGGCAGGTGATTCCGGAGTGTCCGGCATGCGGTTCCGGCACCTCTGAGAGGTGGTTCCGGCATGCCCGGCAGGTGATTCCGGAGTGTCCGGCATGTGGTTCTGGCACCTCTGAGAGGTGGTTCCGGCATGCCCGGCAGGTGATACCGGAGTGTCCGGCATTTGGTTCTGGCACCTCTGAGAGGTGGTTCCGGAATGCCTGGCCTGTGATTCCGGAGTGTCTGCCGAGTGGTTCTGGCGTAGCCGGCAGTTGATTTTGGCGTGTCCACTAGGTGGTTCTTGAGACTGGATCAGCTGGTTCCGGCATACTCGGCAGGTGGTACCGGCGTGTCCAGAACATGGTTCTGGCAAGTCTGAGAGGTGGTTCCGGCACGCCCGACAGGTGATTCTGCAGCGTCCTCCAAGATTTTCTGGCGTACCCGGCAGGTGATTTTCGCCTGTCCGACAGTTGTATCTTGCGAGTCGAGCAGGTGGCTGAGGCATGCTCAGCTGGTGCTTCCGGCGTCTCTGGCACGTGGTTCTGGTGTGTCTGACAGCTGGTTCTGGCATCTCCGGCAGATGATTCCGGAGTGTCCGCCCAGTGGTTCTTGTATACCTGGCAGGTGATTTTTGCGTGTCAGGAAGTTGCTTCCGGCTAGTTGAGCAGGTGGATCAGGCGTGCTGGCCAGGGGGTTCAGGCGGGTCTTGCAGGTGGTTTCGGTCTGTTCGGGGAGTTGTTCCGGCATCTCAGGCTCATGGTTCTGGCACGTCTGAGAGGTGGTTCCGGCCGGCCCGACAGGTGTTTCCGGAGTGTCCGCCAAGTGGTTCTGGCGTAGCTGAAAGGTGATTTTGGCGTGACCGGCAGGTGGTTCCAGCCAGCCCGCAGGTGATTCCGGAGTGTCTGCCGAGTGGTTCTGGCGTAGCCGGCAGGTGATTTTGGCGTGTCCAGCAGGTGGTTCCGGCGAGCTCGGCAGGTGGTACCGGCGTGTCCGGAACATGGTTCTGGCACGTCTGAGAGATGGTTCCGGCATGCCCGGCAGGTGATTCCGGAGTGTCCGGCATGTGGTTCTGGCACCTCTGAGAGGTGGTTCCGGCATGCCTGGCAGGTGGTTCCGGAGTGTCTGGTGAGTGGTTCTGGCGTGTCCAGCAGGTGGTTCTGGGGAGTGGATCATGTGGTTCCGACATACTCGGCAGGTGGTACCGGCGTGTCCGGAACATGGTTCTGGCAAGTCTGAGAGGTGGTTCTGGCATGCCCGACAGGTGATTCCGGAGTGTTCGCCAAGTGGTTCTGGCGTAGCCGGCATGTCATTTTGCATGTCCGGCGGTGGTTCCAGCGAGTCGAGCCGGTGGTTCCGGCGTGTCCAGCAGGTGTTTCCGGTCTTTCCGGCAGGTGGTTCTGGCGTGTCCGGCACGAGGTTCTGGCACGTCTGAGAGTTGGTTCCAGCATGCCCGAAAGGTGATTCCGAAGAGTTCACCAAATGGTTGTGGCATAGCCGGCAGGTGATTTTGGCGTGTCCAGAGGGTGGTTTTGGCGAGTCGAGCAGGTGGTTCTGTCGTGCTCGGCAGGTGCTTCCAGTGTCATTGGCATGTGGTTCCGGCATGTCTGAGAGGTGGTTCCGGAGAGTCTGCCTAGTGGTTCTGGAGCCAGCCCGGCAGGTGATTCCGAACAGTTCACCAAATGGTAGTGGCATAGCCGGCAGGTTATTTTGAAGTGTCAGGAAGTTGGTTCCGGCTGGTTGAGCAGGTGGATCAGGCGTGCTCGCCAGGGGGTTCAGGCGGGTCTGGCAGGTGGTTTCGGTCTGTTTGGGGAGTGGTTCCGGCATCTCAGGCACATGGTTCTGGCACGTCTGAGAGGTGGTTCCGGCCAGCCGGAGAGGTGTTTCCGGAGTGTCCGCCAAGTGGTTCTGGTGTAGCTGAAAGGTGATGTTGGCGTGTCCGGCAGGTGGTTCCAGCCAGCCCTGCAGGTGATTCCGGAGTGTCTGCCGTGTGGTTCTGGCGTAGCTGGCAGGTGATTTTGGCGTGTCCAGCAGGTGGTTCCGGCGAGCTCGTTAGGTGGTACCAGTGTGTCCGGAACATGGTTCTGGCATGTCTGAGAGATGGTTCCGGCATGCCCGGCAGGTGATTCCGGAGTGTCCGGCATGTGGTTCTGGCACCTCTGAGAGGTGGTTCCGGCATGCCCGGCAGGTGATTCCGGAGTGTCCGGCATGTGGTTCTGGCACCTCTGAGAGGTGGTTCCGCCAGGCCCGGCAGGTGATTCCGGAGTGTCCGTCACGTGGTTCTGGCGTACCCGGCAGGTGATTTTGGCGTGTATGGCAGGTGTTTCTTGGAAGTCGAGCATTTTGCTCAGGCATGCTCAGCAGGTGCTTCCGGCGAGTCTGGCACGTGGTTCTGGTGTGTCTGAGAGCTGGTTCTGGCATGTCTGGCAGATGATTCCGGAGTGTCCACCAAGTGGTTCTGGTAGACCTGGCAGGTGATTTTGGCATGTCAGGAAGGTGGTTCCGGCTAGTTGAGCAGGTGGATCAGGCATGCTCGCCAGGGGGTTCAGGCGGGTCTGGCAGGTGGTTTCGGTCTGTTCGGGGAGTGGTTCCGGCATCTCAGGCTCATGGTTCTGGCACGTCTGAGATGTGGTTCCGGTCGGCCCTACAGCTGATTCCGGAGTGTCCGCCAAGTGGTTCCGGCGTAGCTGAAAGGTGATGTTGGCGTGACCGGCAGGTGGTTCCAGCCAGCCCGGCAGGTCATTACGGAGTGTCTGCTGAATGGTTCTGGCGTAGACGGCAGGTGATTTTGGCGTGTCCAGCAGGTAGTTCCGGCGAGCTCGGCAGGTTGTACCGACGTGTCCGGGACATGGTTCTGGCACGTCTGAGAGATGGTTCCGGCATGCCCGGCAGGTGATTCCGGAGTGTCCGGCATGTGGTTCTGGCACCTCTGTGAGGTGGTTCCGGCATGCCCGGCAGGTGGTTACGGAGTGTCTGCCGAGTGGTTCTGGCGTAGCCGGCAGGTGATTCTGGGGTGTCCAGCAGGTGGTTCTGGGGAGTGGATCAGGTGGTTCCGGCATACTCGGCAGGTGGTACCGGCGTGTCCGGAACATGGTTCTGGCAAGTCTGAGAGGTGGTTCCGGCAGGCCCGACAGGTGATTCCGGAGTGTTCGCCAAGTGGTTCTGGCGTACCCGGCAGGTGATTTTAGCGTGTCAGGTAGGTGGTTCCAGCGAGTCGAGTAGGTGGTTCCGGCGTGCTCGGCAGGTGGTTCAGGCGGGTCTGGCAGGTGGTTTCGGTCTGTTCGGGGTGTGGTTCCGGCATCTCAGGCACATGGTTCTGGCACGTCTGATAGGTGGTTCCGGCCGGCCCGACAGGTGTTTCCATGGTGTCCGCCAATTGGTTCTGGCATAGCTGGCAGGTGATGTTGGCGTGACCGGCAGGTGGTTCCAGCCAGCCCGGCAGGTGATTCCGAAGAGTTCACCAAATGGTTGTGGCGTAGCCGGCAAGTGATTTTCGCGTGTCCAGCAGGTGGTTTTGGCGAGTCGAGCAGGTGGTTCTGGCGTGCTCGGCAGGTGCTTCCGGTGTCATTGGCATGTGGTTCCGGCATGTCTGAGAGGTGGTTCCGCCATGCCCGGCAGCTGATTCCGGAGTGTTCGCCAAGTGGTTCTGGCATAGCCGGCAGGTGATTTTGCATGTCCGGCAATGGTTCCGGCGAGTCGAGCCGGTGGTTCCGGCTTGTCCAGCAGGTGGTTCCGGTCTGTCCGGCAGGTGGTTCTGGCGTGTCCGGCACGAGGTTCTGGCACGTCTGAGAGTTGGTTCCGGCATGCCCGACAGGTGATTTCGGAGTGTCCGCCACGTGGTTGTGGCGTACCGGGAAGGTGATTTTGGCGTGTCTGGCAGGTGTTTCTTGCAAGTCGAGCATGTGTCTCAGGCATGATCAGCAGGTGCTTCCGGCGTGTCCTGCACGTGGTTCTGGTGTGTCTGAGAGCTGGTTCTGGCATGTCCGGCAGATGATTCTGGAGTGTACACCAAGTGGTTGTGGCATACCCGGCAGGTGATTTTAGCGTGTCAGGTAGGTGGTTCCGGCGAGTCGAGTGCGTGGTTCCGGGGTGCTCGGCAGGTGGTTCAGTCGGGTCTGGCAGGTGGTTTCGGTCTGTTCGGGGTGTGGTTCCGGCATCTCAGGCACATGGTTCTGGCACGTCTGAGAGGTGGTTCCGGCCGGCACGACAGGTGTTTCCGGAGTGTCCGCCAAGTGGTTCTGGCGTAGCTGAAAGGTGATGTTGGCGTGACCGGCAGGTGGTTCCAGCCAGCCCGGCAGGTGATTCCGGAGTGTCTGCCGCGTGGTTCTGGCGTACCCGGCAGGTGATTTTGGCGTGTCCAGCAGGTGGTTTCAGCGAGCTCGGCAGGTGGTACCAGCGTGTCCGGAACATGGTTCTGGCACGTCTGAGAGATGGTTCCGGCATGCCAGGCAGGTGATTCCGGAGTGTCCGGCATGTGGTTCTGGCACCTCTGAGAGGTGGTTCCGGCATGCCCGGCAGGTGGTTACGGAGTGTCTGCCGAGTGGTTCTGGCGTAGTCGGCAGGTGATTCTGGCGTGTCCAGCAAGTGGTTCTGGGGAGTGGATCAGGTGGTTCCGGCATACTCGTCAGGTGGTACCGGCGTGTCCGGAACATGGTTCTGGCAAGTCTGAGAGGTGATTCCGGCATGCCCGACAGGTGATTCCGGAGTGTTCGCCAAGCGGTTCTGGCGTAGCCGGCAGGTCATTTTGCATGTCCGGCGGTGGTTCCGGCGTGTCAAGCCGGTTGTTCCGGCGTGTCCAACAGGTGTTTCCGGTCTGTCCGGCAGGTGGTTCTGGCGTGTCCGGCACGAGGTTCTGGCACGTCTGAGAGTTGGCTCCGGCATGCCCGACAGGTGATTCCGGAGTGTCCGCCACGAGGTTCTGGCGTACCCGGCAGGTTGATTTTGGCGTGTCTGGCAGGTGTTTCTTGCAAGTCGAGCATGTGGCTCAGGCATGATCAGCAGGTGCTTCCGGCGTTTCCGGCACGTGGTTCTTGTGTGACAGAGGGCTGGTTCTGGCATGTCCGGCAGATGATTCCGGAGTGTCCACCAAGTGGTTCTGGTAGACCTGGCAGGTGATTTTGGCATGTCTGGAAGGTGGTTCCGGCTATTTGAGCAGGTTGATCAGGCATGCTCGCCAGGGGGTTCAGGCGGGTCTGGCAGGTGGCTTCGGTCTGTTCGGGGAGTGGTTCCGGCATCTCAGGCTCATGGTTCTGGCACGTCTGAGATGTGGTTCCGGTCTGCCCTACAGCTGATTCCGGAGTGTCCGCCAAGTGGTTCCGGCGTAGCTGAAAGGTGATGTTGGCGTGACCGGCAGGTGGTTCCAGCCAGCCCGGCAGGTGATCCCGAAGAGTTCACCAAATGGTTGTGGCGTAGCCGGCAGGTGATTTTCGCGTGTCCAGCAGGTGGTTTTGGCGAGTCGAGCAGGTGGTTCTGGCGTGCTCGGCAGGTGCTTCCGGTGTCATTGGCATGTGGTTCCGGCATGTCTGAAAGGTGGTTCCCCCATGCCCGGCAGGTGATTCCGGAGTGTTCGCCAAGTGGTTCTGGCATAGCCGGCAGGTGATTTTGCATGTCCGGCAATGGTTCCGGCGAGTCGAGCCGGTGGTTCCGGAACGTCCGGCAGGTGGTTCCGACATGTCCGGCAAGTGGTTCCAGCATGTTTAGCACCTGGTTCCAGCATGCCCGGCAGGTGATTCCGGAGTGTCCGGCATGTGGTAATGGCACCTCTGAGAGGTGGTTCCGGCATGCCCGGCAGGTGATACCGGAGTGTCCGGCATTTGGTTCTGGCACCTCTGAGAGGTGGTTCCGGAATGCCTGGCATGTGATTCCGGAGTGTCTGCCGAGTGGTACTGGCGTATCCGGCATTTAATTTTGTCGTGTCCACTAGGTGGTTCTGGGGAGTGGAGCAGCTGGTTCCAGCATACTCGGCAGGTGGTACCGGCGTGTCCAGAACATGGTTCTGGCAAGTCTGAGAGGTGGTTCCGGCACGCCCGACAGGTGATTCCGGAGCATCCGCCAAGTGTTTCTGGCGTACCCGACAGGTGATTTTGGCATGTCCGACAGGTGTATCTTGCGAGTCGAGCAGGTGGCTCAGGCATGCTCAGCTGGTGCTTCCGGCGTCTCTGGCACGTGGTTCTGGTGTGTCTGAGAGCTGGTTCTGGCATGTCCGGCAGATGATTCCGGAGTGTCCACCAAGTGGTTCTGGTACACCTGGCAGGTGATTTTGGCGTGTCAGGAAGGTGGTTCCGGCTAGTTGAGCAGGTGGATCAGGCATGCTCGCCAGGGCGTTCAGGCGGGTCTGGCAGGTGGTTTCGGTCTCTTCGGGCAGTGGTTCCGGCATCTCAGGCTCATGGTTCTGGCACGTCTGAGATGTGGTTCCGGTCGGCCCTACAGCTGATTCCGGAGTGTCCGCCAAGTGGTTCCGGCGTAGCTGAAAGGTGATGTTGGCGTGACCGGCAGGTGGTTCCAGCCAGCCCGGCAGGTCATTACGGAGTGTCTGCTGAATGGTTCTGGCGTAGACGGCAGGTGATTTTGGCGTGTCCAGCAGGTAGTTCCAGCGAGCTCGGCAGGTTGTACCGACGTGTCCGGGACATGGTTCTGGCACGTCTGAGAGATGGTTCCGGCATGCCCGGCAGGTGATTCCGGAGTGTCCGGCATGTGGTTCTGGCACCTCTGAGAGGTGGTTCCGGCATGCCCGTCAGGTGGTTACGGAGTGTCTGCCGAGTGGTTCTGGCGTAGCCGGCAGGTGATTCTGGGGTGTCCAGCAGGTGGTTCTGGGGAGTGAATCTGGTGGTTCCGGCATACTCGGCAGGTGGTACCGGCGTGTCCGGAACATGGTTCTGGCAAGTCTGAGAGGTGGTTCCGGCAGGCCCGACAGGTGATTCCGGAGTGTTCGCCAAGTGGTTCTGGCGTACCCGGCAGGTGATTTTAGCGTGTCAGGTAGGTGGTTCCAGCGAGTCGAGTAGGTGGTTCCGGCGTGCTCGGCAGGTGGTTCAGGCGGGTCTGGCAGGTGGTTTCGGTCTGTTCGGGGTGTGGTTCCGGCATCTCAGGCACATGGTTCTGGCACGTCTGATAGGTGGTTCCGGCCGGCCCGACAGGTGTTTCCATGGTGTCCGCCAAGTGGTTCTGGCATAGCTGGCAGGTGATGTTGGCGTGACCGGCAGGTGGTTCCAGTCAGCCCGGCAGGTGATTCCGAAGAGTTCACCAAATGGTTGCGGCGTAGCCGGCAAGTGATTTTGGCGTGTCCAGCAGGTGGTTTTGGCGAGTCGAGCAGGTGGTTCTGGCGTGCTCGGCAGGTGCTTCCGGTGTCATTGGCATGTGGTTCCGGCATGTCTGAGAGGTGGTTCCGCCATGCCCGGCAGCTGATTCCGGAGTGTTCGCCAAGTGGTTCTGGCATAGCCGGCAGGTGATTTTGCATGTCCGGCAATGGTTCCGGCGAGTCGAGCCGGTGGTTCCGGCGTGTCCAGCACGTGGTTCCGGTCTGTCCGGCAGGTGGTTCTGGCGTGTCCGGCACGAGGTTCTGGCACGTCTGAGAGTTGGTTCCGGCATGCCCGACAGGTGATTTCGGAGTGTCCGCCACGTGGTTGCGGCGTACCGGGCAGGTGATTTTGGCGTGTCTGGCAGGTGTTTCTTGCAAGTCGAGCATGTGGCTCAGGCATGATCAGCAGGTGCTTCCGGCGTGTCCTGCACGTGGTTCTGCTGTGTCTGAGAGCTGGTTCTGGCATGTCCGGCAGATGATTCTGGAGTGTCCACCAAGTGGTTGTGGCATACCCGGCAGGTGATTTTAGCGTGTCAGGTAGGTGGTTCCGGCGAGTCGAGTAGGTGGTTCCGGGGTGCTCGGAAGGAGGTTCAGTCGGGTCTGGCAGGTGGTTTCGGTCTGTTCGGGGTGTGGTTCCGGCATCTCAGGCACATGGTTCTGGCACGTCTGAGAGGTGGTTCCCGCCGGCACGACAGGTGTTTCCGGAGTGTCCGCCAAGTGGTTCTGGCGTAGCTGAAAGGTGATGTTGGCGTGACCGGCAGGTGGTTCCAGCCAGCCCGGCAAGTGATTCCGGAGTGTCTGCCGCGTGGTTCTGGCGTAGCCGGCAGGTGATTTTGGCGTGTCCAGCAGGCGGTTCCAGCGAGCTCGGCAGGTGGTACCAGCGTGTCCGGAACATGGTTCTGGCACGTCTGAGAGATGGTTCCGGCATGCCAGGCAGGTGATTCCGGAGTGTCCGGCATGTGGTTCTGGCACCTCTGAGATGTGGTTCCGGAATGCCCAGCAGGTGGTTCCGGAGTGTCTGCCGAGTGGTTCTGGCGTAGTCGGCAGGTGATTCTGGCGTGTCCAGCAGGTGGTTCTGGGGAGTGGATCAGGTGGTTCCGGCATACTCGTCAGGTGGTACCGGCGTGTCCGGAACATGGTTCTGGCAAGTCTGAGAGGTGGTTCCGGCATGCCCGACAGGTGATTCCGGAGTGTTCGCCAAGCGGTTCTGGCGTAGCCGGCAGGTCATTTTGCATGTCCGGCGGTGGTTCCGGCGAGTCAAGCCGGTTGTTCCGGCGTGTCCGGCAGGTGTTTCCGGTCTGTCCGGCAGGTGGTTCTGGCGTGTCCGGCACGAGGTTCTGGCACGTCTGAGAGTTGGTTCCGGCATGCCCGACAGGTGATTCCGGAGTGTCCGCCACGTGGTTCTGGCGTACCCGGCAAGTTGATTTTGGCGTGTCTGGCAGGTGTTTCTTGCAAGTCGAGCATGTGGCTCAGGCATGATCAGCAGGTGCTTCCGGCGTTTCCGGCACGTGGTTCTTGTGTGACAGAGGGCTGGTTCTGGCATGTCCGGCAGATGATTCCGGAGTGTCCACCAAGTGGTTCTGGTAGACCTGGCAGGTGATTTTGGCATGTCTGGAAGGTGGTTCCGGCTAGTTGAGCAGGTTGATCAGGCGTGCTCGCCAGGGGGTTCAGGCGGGTCTGGCAGGTGGTTTCGGTCTGTTCGGGGAGTGGTTCCGGCATCTCAGGCACATGGTTCTGGCACGTCTGAGATGTGGTTCCGGTCGGCCCTACAGCTGATTCCGGAGTGTCCGCCAAGTGGTTCCGGCGTAGCTGAAAGGTGATGTTGGCGTGACCGGCAGGTGGTTCCAGCCAGCCCGGCAGGTCATTACGGAGTGTCTGCTGAATGGTTCTGGCGTAGCCGGCAGGTGATTTTGGCGTGTCCAGCAGGTAGTTCCGGCGAGCTCGGCAGGTTGTACCGGCGTGTCCGGAACATGGTTCTGGCACCTCTGAGAGGTGGTTCCGGCATGCCCGGCAGGTGGTTCCGGAGTGTCTGCCGAGTGGTTCTGGCGTAGCCGGCAGGTGATTCTGGCGTGTCCAGCAGGTGGTTCTGGGGAGTGGATCAGGTAGTTCCGGCATACTCGGCAGGTGGTACCGGCGTGTCCGGAACATGGTTCTCGCAAGTCTGAGAGGTGGTTCTGGCATGCCAGACAGGTGATTCCGGAGTGTTCGCCAAGTGGTTCTGGCGTAGCCGGCAGGTCATTTTGCATGTCCGGCGGTGGTTCCGGCGAGTCGAGCCGGTGGTTCCGGCGTAGCCGGCCGTTGATTTTGGCGTGTCCACTAGGTGCTTCTGGGGAGTGGATCAGCTGGTTCCGGCATACTCGGCAGGTGGTACCGCCGTGTCCAGAACACGGTTCTGGCAAGTCTGAGAGGTGGTTCCGGCACGCCCGACAGGTGATTCCGGAGCGTCCGCCAAGTTTTTCTGGCGTACCCGGCAGGTGATTTTGGCATGTCCGACAGGTGTTTCTTGCGAGTCGAGCAGGTGGCTCAGGCATGCTCAGCTGGTGCTTCTGGCGTCCCTGGCACGTGGTTCTGGTGTCTCTGAGAGCTGGTTCTGGCATGTCCGGCAGATGATTCCGGAGTGTCCACCAAGTGGTTCTGGTAGACATGGCAGGTGATTTTGGCGTGTCAGGAAGGTGGTTCCGGCTAGTTGAGCAGGTGGATCAGGCATGCTCGCCAGGGGGTTCAGGCGGGTCTGGCAGGTGGTTTCGGTCTGTTCGGGGAGTGGTTCCGGCATCTCAGGCACATGGTTCTCGCACGTCTGAGAGGTGGTTCCGGCCGGCCCGACAGGTATTTCCGGAGTGTCCGCCAAGTGGTTCTGGCGTAGCTGAAAGGTGATGTTGGCGTGACTGGCACGTGGTTCCAGCCAGCCCCGCAGTTGATTCCGCAGTGTCTGCCGCGTGGTTCTGGCGTAGCCGGCAGGTGATTTTGGCGTGTCCAGCAGGTGGTTCCGGCGAGCTCGGCTGGTGGTACCGGCGTGTCCGGAACATGGTTATGGCACGTCTGAGAGATGGTTCCGGCATGCCCGGCAGGTGATTCCGGAGTGTCCGGCATGTGGTTCTGCCACCTCTGAGAGGTGGTTCCGGCATGCCCGGCAGGTGGTTCCGGAGTGTCTGCCGAGTGGTTCTGGCGTAGCCGGCAGGTGATTCTGGCGTGTCCAGCGGGTGGTTCTGGGGAGTGTATCAGGTGGTTCCGGCATACTCGGCAGGTTGTAACGGCGTGTCCGGAACATGCTTCTGGCAAGTCTGAGAGGTGGTTCCGGCATGCCCGACAGGTGATTCCGGAGTGTTGGCCAAGTGGTTCTGGCGTCGCGGGCAGGTCATTTTGCATGTCCGGCGGTGGTTCCGGCGACTCGAGCCAGTGGTTACGGCGTGTCCAGCAGGTCGCTCCGGTCTGTCCGGCAGGTGGTTCTGGCGTGTCCGGCACGAGGTTCTGGCACGACTGAGATTTGGTTCTGGCATGCCCGGCAGGTGATTCCGGAGTGTCCGGCATGTGGTTCTGGCACCTCTGAGAGGTGGTCACGGCATGCCCGGCAGGTGATACCGGAGTGTTCACCAAGTGTTTCTGGCGTAGCCGACAGGTGATTTTGCATGTCCGGCAATGGTTCCGGCGAGTCGAGCCGGTGGTTCCGGAATGTCCGGCAGGTGGTTCCGGCATGTCCGGCAGGTGGTTCCGGCATGTCCAGCACGTGGTTCCAGCATGCCCGGCAGGTGATTCCGGAGTGTCCGGCATGTGGTTCTGGCACCTCTGAGAGGTGGTTCCGGCATGCCCGGCAGGTGATACCGGAGTCTCCGGCATTTGGTTCTGGCACCTCTGACAGGTGGTTCCGGAATGCCTGGCCTGTGATCCAGGAGTGTCTGCCGAGTGGTTCTGGTGTAGCCGGCAGTTGATTTTGGCGTGTCCACTAGGTGGTTCTGGGGAGTGGATCAGCTGGTTCCGGCATACTCGGCAGGTGGTACCCTTGTGTCCAGAACATGGTTCTGGCAAGTCTGAGAGGTGGTTCCGGCACGCCCGACAGTTGATTCCGGAGCGTCCGCCAAGTGTTTCTGGCATACCCGGCAGGTGATTTTGGCATGTCCGACAGGTGTATCTTGCGAGTCGAGCAGGTGGCTGAGGCATGCTCAGCTGGTGCTTCTGGCGTCTCTGGCACGTGGTTCTGGTGTGTCTGAGAGCTGGTTCTGGCATCTCCGGCAGATGATTCCGGAGTGGCCACCAAGTGGTTCTTGTATACCTGGCAGGTGATTTTGGCGTGTCAGGAAGTTGGTTCCGGCTAGTTGAGCAGGTGGATCAGGCGTGCTCGCCAGTGGGTTCACGCGGGTCTGGCAGGTTTTTTCGGTCTGTTCGGGAGGGGTTCTGGCATCTCAGGCTCATGGTTCTGGCACGTCTGAGAGGTGGTTCCAGCCGGCCCGACAGGTGTTTCCATGGTGTCCGCCAAGTGGTTCTGGCATAGCTGGCAGGTGATGTTGGCGTGACCAGCTCGTGGTTCCAGCCAGCCCGGCAGGTGATTCCGGAGTGTCTGCCGTGTGGTTTTGGCGTAGCTGGCAGGTGATTTTGGCGTGTCCAGCAGGTGGTTCCGGCGAGCTCGGTAGGTGGTACCAGCGTGTCCGGAACATGGTTCTGGCACGTCTGAGAGATGGTTCCGGCATGCGCAGCAGGTGATTCCGGAGTGTCCGGCATGTGGTTCTGGCACCTCTGAGAGGTGGTTCCGGCATGCCCGGCAGGTGGTTCTGGAGTGTCTGCCGAGTGGTTCTGGCGTAGTCGGCAGGTGATTCTGGCGTGTCCAGCAGGTGGTTCTGGCTAGTGGATCAGGTGGTTCTGGCATACTCGGCAGGTGGTACCGGCGTGCCCGGAACATGGTTCTGGCAAGTCTGAGAGGTGGTTCTGGCATGCCCGACAGGTGATTCCGGAGTGTTCGCCAAGTGGTTCTGGCGTAGCCGGCAGGTCATTTTGCATGTCCGGCGGTGGTTCCGGCGACTCGAGCAGGTGGTTCCGGCGTGCTCGGCAGGTGGTTCAGGCGGGTCTGGCAGGTGGTTTCGGTCTGTTCGGGGTGTGGTTCCGGCATATCAGGCACATGGTTCTGGCACGTATGATAGGTGGTTCCGGCCGGCCCGACAGGTGTTTCCATTGTGTCCGCCAAGTGGTTCTGGCATAGCTGGCAGGTGATGTTGGCGTGACCGGCAGGTGGTTCCAGCCAGCCCGGCAGGTGATTCCGAAGTGTTCACCAAATGGTTGTGCCCTAGCCGGCAGGTGATTTCGGCGTGTCCAGCAGGTGGTTTTGGGGAGTCGAGCAGGTGGTTCTGGCGTGCCAGCTGGTGATACCGGAGTCTCCGGCATTTGGTTCTGGCACCTCTCAGAGGTGGTTCCGGAATGCCTGGCATGTGATTCCGGAGTTTCTGCCGAGTGGTTCTGGCATAGTCGGCAGGTGATTTTGGCGTGTCCAGAAGGTGGTTTTGGCAAGTCGAGCAGGTGGTTCTGGCGTGCTCGGCAGGTGCTTCCGGTGTCATTGGCATCTGGTTCCGGCATGTCTGAGAGGTGGTTCCGCCATGCCCGGCAGGTGATTCCGGAGTGTTCGCCAAGTGGTTCTGGCGTAGCCGGCAGGTGATTTTGCATGTCCGGCAATGGTTCCGGTGAGTCGAGCCGGTGGTTCCGGCATGTCCGGCAGGTGGTTCCGGCATGCCCGGCAGGTGATTCCGGAGTGTCTGGCATGTGGTTCTGGCACCTCTGAGAGGTGGTTCCGGCATGCCCGGCAGGTGATACCAGAGTGTTCGCCAAGTGGTTCTGGCGTAGCCGGCAGGTGATTTTGCATGTCCGGCAATGGTTCCGGCGAGTCGAGCCGGTGGTTCCGGCATGTCCGGCAGGTGGTTCCGGCATGCCCGGCAGGTGATTCCGGAGTGTCTGGCATGTGGTTCTGGCACCTCTGAGAGGTGGTTCCGGCATGCCCGGCAGGTGGTTCCGGAGTGTCTGCCGAGTGGTTCTGTCGTAGCCGGCAGGTGATTCTGGCGTGTCCAGCAGGTTGTTCTGGGGAGTGGATCAGGTGGTTCCGGCATACTCGGCAGGTGGTACCGGTGTGTCCGGAACATGGTTCTGGCAAGTCTGAGAGGTGGTTCTGGCATGCCCGACAGGTGATTCCGGAGTGTTCACCAAGTGGTTCTAGCGTAGCCGGCAGGTCATTTTGCATGTCCGGCGGTGGTTCCTGCGAGTCGAGTCGGTGGTTCCAGCGTGTCCAGCAGGTGGTTCCGGTCTCTCCGGCAGGTGGTTCTGGCGTCTCCGGCACGAGGTTCTGGCACGTCTGAGAGTTGGTTCCGTCATGCCCGACAGGTGATTCCAGAGTGTCCGCCAGGTGGTTCTGGCGTACCCGGCAGGTGATGTTGGCGTGTCTGGCAGGTGTTTCTTGCAAGTCGAGCATTTGGCTCAGGCGTGATCAGCAGGTGCTTCCGGCGTGTCCGGCCCGTGGTTCTGGTGTGTCTGAGAGCTGGTTCTGGCATGTCCGGCAGATGATTCCGGTGTGTCCACAAAGTGGTTCTGGTATACCTGTCAGGTGATTAGGGCGTGTCAGGAAGGTGGTTCCGGCTAGTTGAGCAGGTGGATCAGGCGTGCTTAGCAGGTAGTTCAGGCGGGTCTGGCAGGTGGTTTCTGTGTGTTCGGGGAGTGGTTCCGGCATCTCAGGCACATGGTTCTGGCACGTCTGAGAGGTGGTTCTGGCCGGCCCGACAGGTGTTTCCGGAGTGTCCGCCAAGTGGTTCTGGCGTAGCTGAAAGGTGATGTTGGCGTGACCGGCAGGTGGTTCCAGCCAGCCCGGCAGGTGATTCCGGATTGTCTGCCGAGTGATTCTGGAGTAGCCGGCATGTGATTTTGGCGTGTCCAGCAGGTGGTTCCGGCGAGCTCGGCAGGTGGTACCGGCGTGTCCGGAACATGATTCTGGCACGTCTAAGAGATGGTTCCCGCATGCCCGGCAGGTGATTCCGGAGTGTCCGGCATGTGGTTCCGGCACCTCTGAGAGGTGGTTCCGGCATGCCCGACAGGTGATTCCGGAGTGTTCGCCAAGTGGTTCTGGCGTAGCCGGCAGGTCATTTTGCTTGTCCGGCGGTGGTTCCCGCGAGTCAAGCCGGTGGTTCCGGCGTGTCTGGCAGTTGTTTCCGGTCTGTCCGGCAGGTGGTTCTGGCGTGTCCGGCACGAGTTTCTGGCACGTCTGAGAGTTGGTTCCGGCATGCCCGACAGGTGATTCCGGAGTGTCTGCCACGTGGTTCTCGCATACCCGGCAGGTGATTTTCGCGTGTCTGGCAGGTGTTTCTTGCAAGTCGAGCATGTGGCTCAGGCATGCTCAGCAGGTGCTTCCGGCGTGTCCGGCACGTGGTTTTGGTGTGTCAGACGGCTGGTTCTGGCATTTCCGGTAGATGATTCCGGAGTGTCCACCAAGTGGTTCTTGTAGACCTGGCAGGTGATATTGGCGTGTCTGGAACGTGGTTCCGGCTAGTTGAGCAGGTGGATCAGGCGTGCTATACAGGGGGTTCAGGCGGGTCTGGCAGGTGGTTTCGGTCTGTTCGGGGAGTGGTTCCGGCATCTCAGGCTCATGGTTCTGTCAAGTCTGAGACGTGGTTCCGGCCGGCTCGACAGGTGTTTCCATGGTGTCCGCCAAGTTGTTCTGGCATAGCTGGCAGGTGATGTTGGCGTGACCAGCTGGTGGTTCCAGCAAGCCCGGCAGGTGATTCCGAAGTGTTCACCAAATGGGTGTGGCGCAGCCGGCAGGTGATTTTGGCGTGTCCAGCAGGTGGTTCCGGCGAGCTCGGCAGGTGGTACCAGCGTGTCCGGAACATGGTTCTGGTAAGTCTGAGAGATGGTTCCGGCATGCCCGGCAGGTGATTCCGGAGTGTCCGGCATGTGGTTCTGGCACCTCTGAGAGGCGGTTCCGGCATGCCCGACAGGTGTTTCCATGGTGTCCGCCAAGTGTCTCTGGCATAGCTGGCAGGTGATGTTGGCGTGACCGGCAGGTGGTTCCAGCCAGCCCGGCAGGTGATACCGGAGTGTTCGCCAAGTGGTTCTGGCGTAGCCGGCAGGTGATTTTGCATGTCCGGCAATGGTTCCGGCGAGTCGAGCCGGTGGTTCCGGAATGTCCGGCAGGTGGTTCCGGCATGTCCGGCAGGTGATTCCGGAGTGTCCGGCATGTGGTTCTGGCACCTCTGAGAGGTGGTTCCGGCATGCACAGCAGGTGATACCGGAGTCTCCGGCATTTGGTTATGGCAAGTCTGAGAGGTGGTTCCGGCATGCCCGACAGGTGATTCCGGAGTGTTCGCCAAGTGGTTCTGGCGTAGCCGGCAGGTCATTTTGCATGTCCGGCCTTGGTTCCGGCGAGTCGAGCCGGTCGTTCCGGCCTGTCAAGCAGGTGGTTCCGGACTGTCCGGCAGATGGTTCTGGCGTCTCCGGCACGAATTTTTGGCACGTCTGATAGTTGGTTCTGGCATGCCCGACAGGTGATTCCGGAGTGTCCGCCACGTGGTTCTGGCGTACCCGGCAGGTCATTTTGGCGTTTCTGGCACGTGTTTCTTGCAAGTCGAGCATTTGGCTCAGGCATGATCAGCAGCTGCTTTCGGCGTGTCCGGCACGTGGTTCTGGTGTGTCTGAGAGCTGGTTCTGGCATGTCCGGCAGATGATTCCGGAGTGTCCACCAAGTTGTTGTGGCATACCCGGAAGGTGATTTTAGCGTGTCAGGTAGGTGGTTCCGGCGAGTCGAGTAGGTGGTTCCGGCGTGCTCGGCAGGTGGTTCAGGCGGGTCTGGCAGGTGGTTTCGGTCTGTTCGGGGTGTGGTTCCGGCATCTCAGGCACATGGTTCTGGCACGTCTGATAGGTGGTTCCGGCCGGCTCGACAGGTGTTTCCATGGTGTCCGCCAAGTGGTTCTGGCATAGCTGGCAGGTGATGTTGGCGTGACCGGCAGGTGGTTCCAGACATTCCGGCAGGTGATTCCGAAGTGTTCACCAAATGGCTGTGGCATAGCCATAAGGTGATTCTGGCGTGTCCAGCAGGTGGTTTTGGCGAGTCGAGCAGGTGGTTCTGGCGTGCTCGGCAGGTGCTTCCGGTGTCATTGGCATGTGGTTCCGGCATGTCAGAGAGGTGGTTCCGCCATGCCCGGCAGGTGATTCCGGAGTGTTCGCCAAGTGGTTCTGGCATAGCCGGCAGGTGATTTTCCATGTCAGGCAATGGTTCCGGCAAGTCGAGCCGGTGGTTCCGGCATGTCCGGCAGGTGGTTCCAGCATGCCCGGCAGGTGATTCCGGAGTGTCCGGCATGTGGTTCTGGCACCTCTGAGAGGAGGTTCCGGCATTCCCGGCAGGTGATACCGGAGTGTCCGGCATTTGGTTCTGGCACCTGTGAGAGGTGGTTCCGGAATGCCTGGCATGTGATTCCGGAGTGTCTGCCGAGTGGTTCTGGCGTTGCCGGCAGTTGATTTTGGCGTGTCCACTAGGTGGTTCTGGGGAGTGGATCAGCTGGTTCCGGCATACTCGGCAGGTGGTACCGGCGTGTCCAGAACATGGTTATGGCAAGTCTGAGAGGTGGTTCCGGCACGCCCGACAGGTGATTCCGGAGTGTTCCCCAAGTGGTTCTGGCATAGCCGGCAGGTGATTTTCCATGTCCGGCAATGGTTCCGGCGAGTCGAGCCTGTGTTTCCGGCATGTCCGGCAGGTGATTCCAGAGTGTCCGGCATGTGGTTCTGGCACCTCTGAGAGGTGGTTCCGGCCGGCCGGAGAGGTGTTTCCGGAGTGTCCGCCAAGTGGTTCTGGCGTAGCTGAAAGGTGATGTTGGCGTGACCGGCAGGTGGTTCCAGCCAGCCCGGCAGGTGATTCCGGAGTGTCTGCCGTGTGGTTCTGGCGTAGCTGGCAGGTGATTTTGGCGTGTCCAGCAGGTGGTTCCGGCGAGCTCGGCAGGTGGTACCAGCGTGTCCGGAACATGGTTCTGGCACGTCTGAGAGATGGTTCCGGCATGCCCGGCAGGTGATTCCGGAGTGTCCGGCATGTGGTTCTGGCACCTCTGAGAGGTGGTTCCGGCATGCCCGGCAGGTGATTCCGGAGTGTCCAGCATGTGGTTCTGGCACCTCTGAGAGGTGGTTCCGGCATGCCCGGCATGTGATACCGGAGTGTCCAGCATTTGGTTCTGGCACCTCTGAGAGGTGGTTCCGGAATGCCTGGCATGTGATTCCGGAGTGTCTGCCGAGTGGTTCTGGCACAGCCGGCAGGTGATTTTGGCGTGTCCAGCAGGTGGTTCCGGCGAGCTCGGCAGGTGGTTCCGGCATGTCCGGAACACGGTTCTGGCACGTCTGAGAGATGGTTCCGGCATGCCCGGCAGGTGATTCCGGAGTGTCCGGCATGCGGTTCCGGCACCTCTGAGAGGTGGTTCCGGCATGCCTGGCAGGTGATTCCGGAGTGTCCGGCATGTGGTTCTGGCACCTCTGAGAGGTGGTTCCGGCATGCCCGGCAGGTGATACCGGAGTGTCCGGCATTTGGTTCTGGCACCTCTGAGAGGTGGTTCCGGAATGCCTGGCCTGTGATTCCGGAGTGTCTGCCGAGTGGTTCTGGCGTAGCCGGCAGTTGATTTTGGCGTGTCCACTAGGTGGTTCTTGAGACTGGATCAGCTGGTTCCGGCATACTCGGCAGGTGGTACCGGCGTGTCCAGAACATGGTTCTGGCAAGTCTGAGAGGTGGTTCCGGCACGCCCGACAGGTGATTCTGCAGCGTCCTCCAAGATTTTCTGGCGTACCCGGCAGGTGATTTTCGCCTGTCCGACAGTTGTATCTTGCGAGTCGAGCAGGTGGCTGAGGCATGCTCAGCTGGTGCTTCCGGCGTCTCTGGCACGTGGTTCTGGTGTGTCTGACAGCTGGTTCTGGCATCTCCGGCAGATGATTCCGGAGTGTCCGCCCAGTGGTTCTTGTATACCTGGCAGGTGATTTTTGCGTGTCAGGAAGTTGCTTCCGGCTAGTTGAGCAGGTGGATCAGGCGTGCTGGCCAGGGGGTTCAGGCGGGTCTTGCAGGTGGTTTCGGTCTGTTCGGGGAGTTGTTCCGGCATCTCAGGCTCATGGTTCTGGCACGTCTGAGAGGTGGTTCCGGCCGGCCCGACAGGTGTTTCCGGAGTGTCCGCCAAGTGGTTCTGGCGTAGCTGAAAGGTGATTTTGGCGTGACCGGCAGGTGGTTCCAGCCAGCCCGCAGGTGATTCCGGAGTGTCTGCCGAGTGGTTCTGGCGTAGCCGGCAGGTGATTTTGGCGTGTCCAGCAGGTGGTTCCGGCGAGCTCGGCAGGTGGTACCGGCGTGTCCGGAACATGGTTCTGGCACGTCTGAGAGATGGTTCCGGCATGCCCGGCAGGTGATTCCGGAGTGTCCGGCATGTGGTTCTGGCACCTCTGAGAGGTGGTTCCGGCATGCCTGGCAGGTGGTTCCGGAGTGTCTGGTGAGTGGTTCTGGCGTGTCCAGCAGGTGGTTCTGGGGAGTGGATCATGTGGTTCCGACATACTCGGCAGGTGGTACCGGCGTGTCCGGAACATGGTTCTGGCAAGTCTGAGAGGTGGTTCTGGCATGCCCGACAGGTGATTCCGGAGTGTTCGCCAAGTGGTTCTGGCGTAGCCGGCATGTCATTTTGCATGTCCGGCGGTGGTTCCAGCGAGTCGAGCCGGTGGTTCCGGCGTGTCCAGCAGGTGTTTCCGGTCTTTCCGGCAGGTGGTTCTGGCGTGTCCGGCACGAGGTTCTGGCACGTCTGAGAGTTGGTTCCAGCATGCCCGAAAGGTGATTCCGAAGAGTTCACCAAATGGTTGTGGCATAGCCGGCAGGTGATTTTGGCGTGTCCAGAGGGTGGTTTTGGCGAGTCGAGCAGGTGGTTCTGTCGTGCTCGGCAGGTGCTTCCAGTGTCATTGGCATGTGGTTCCGGCATGTCTGAGAGGTGGTTCCGGAGAGTCTGCCTAGTGGTTCTGGAGCCAGCCCGGCAGGTGATTCCGAACAGTTCACCAAATGGTTGTGGCATAGCCGGCAGGTTATTTTGAAGTGTCAGGAAGTTGGTTCCGGCTGGTTGAGCAGGTGGATCAGGCGTGCTCGCCAGGGGGTTCAGGCGGGTCTGGCAGGTGGTTTCGGTCTGTTTGGGGAGTGGTTCCGGCATCTCAGGCACATGGTTCTGGCACGTCTGAGAGGTGGTTCCGGCCAGCCGGAGAGGTGTTTCCGGAGTGTCCGCCAAGTGGTTCTGGTGTAGCTGAAAGGTGATGTTGGCGTGACCGGCAGGTGGTTCCAGCCAGCCCGGCAGGTCATTACGGAGTGTCTGCTGAATGGTTCTGGCGTAGACGGCAGGTGATTTTGGCGTGTCCAGCAGGTAGTTCCGGCGACCTCGGCAGGTTGTACCGACGTGTCCGGGACATGGTTCTGGCACGTCTGAGAGATGGTTCCGGCATGCCCGGCAGGTGATTCCGGAGTGTCCGGCATGTGGTTCTGGCACCTCTGTGAGGTGGTTCCGGCATGCCCGGCAGGTGGTTACGGAGTGTCTGCCGAGTGGTTCTGGCGTAGCCGGCAGGTGATTCTGGGGTGTCCAGCAGGTGGTTCTGGGGAGTGGATCAGGTGGTTCCGGCATACTCGGCAGGTGGTACCGGCGTGTCCGGAACATGGTTCTGGCAAGTCTGAGAGGTGGTTCCGGCAGGCCCGACAGGTGATTCCGGAGTGTTCGCCAAGTGGTTCTGGCGTACCCGGCAGGTGATTTTAGCGTGTCAGGTAGGTGGTTCCAGCGAGTCGAGTAGGTGGTTCCGGCGTGCTCGGCAGGTGGTTCAGGCGGGTCTGGCAGGTGGTTTCGGTCTGTTCGGGGTGTGGTTCCGGCATCTCAGGCACATGGTTCTGGCACGTCTGATAGGTGGTTCCGGCCGGCCCGACAGGTGTTTCCATGGTGTCCGCCAATTGGTTCTGGCATAGCTGGCAGGTGATGTTGGCGTGACCGGCAGGTGGTTCCAGCCAGCCCGGCAGGTGATTCCGAAGAGTTCACCAAATGGTTGTGGCGTAGCCGGCAAGTGATTTTCGCGTGTCCAGCAGGTGGTTTTGGCGAGTCGAGCAGGTGGTTCTGGCGTGCTCGGCAGGTGCTTCCGGTGTCATTGGCATGTGGTTCCGGCATGTCTGAGAGGTGGTTCCGCCATGCCCGGCAGCTGATTCCGGAGTGTTCGCCAAGTGGTTCTGGCATAGCCGGCAGGTGATTTTGCATGTCCGGCAATGGTTCCGGCGAGTCGAGCCGGTGGTTCCGGCTTGTCCAGCAGGTGGTTCCGGTCTGTCCGGCAGGTGGTTCTGGCGTGTCCGGCACGAGGTTCTGGCACGTCTGAGAGTTGGTTCCGGCATGCCCGACAGGTGATTTCGGAGTGTCCGCCACGTGGTTGTGGCGTACCGGGAAGGTGATTTTGGCGTGTCTGGCAGGTGTTTCTTGCAAGTCGAGCATGTGTCTCAGGCATGATCAGCAGGTGCTTCCGGCGTGTCCTGCACGTGGTTCTGGTGTGTCTGAGAGCTGGTTCTGGCATGTCCGGCAGATGATTCTGGAGTGTACACCAAGTGGTTGTGGCATACCCGGCAGGTGATTTTAGCGTGTCAGGTAGGTGGTTCCGGCGAGTCGAGTGCGTGGTTCCGGGGTGCTCGGCAGGTGGTTCAGTCGGGTCTGGCAGGTGGTTTCGGTCTGTTCGGGGTGTGGTTCCGGCATCTCAGGCACATGGTTCTGGCACGTCTGAGAGGTGGTTCCGGCCGGCACGACAGGTGTTTCCGGAGTGTCCGCCAAGTGGTTCTGGCGTAGCTGAAAGGTGATGTTGGCGTGACCGGCAGGTGGTTCCAGCCAGCCCGGCAGGTGATTCCGGAGTGTCTGCCGCGTGGTTCTGGCGTACCCGGCAGGTGATTTTGGCGTGTCCAGCAGGTGGTTTCAGCGAGCTCGGCAGGTGGTACCAGCGTGTCCGGAACATGGTTCTGGCACGTCTGAGAGATGGTTCCGGCATGCCAGGCAGGTGATTCCGGAGTGTCCGGCATGTGGTTCTGGCACCTCTGAGAGGTGGTTCCGGCATGCCCGGCAGGTGGTTACGGAGTGTCTGCCGAGTGGTTCTGGCGTAGTCGGCAGGTGATTCTGGCGTGTCCAGCAAGTGGTTCTGGGGAGTGGATCAGGTGGTTCCGGCATACTCGTCAGGTGGTACCGGCGTGTCCGGAACATGGTTCTGGCAAGTCTGAGAGGTGATTCCGGCATGCCCGACAGGTGATTCCGGAGTGTTCGCCAAGCGGTTCTGGCGTAGCCGGCAGGTCATTTTGCATGTCCGGCGGTGGTTCCGGCGTGTCAAGCCGGTTGTTCCGGCGTGTCCAGCAGGTGTTTCCGGTCTGTCCGGCAGGTGGTTCTGGCGTGTCCGGCACGAGGTTCTGGCACGTCTGAGAGTTGGCTCCGGCATGCCCGACAGGTGATTCCGGAGTGTCCGCCACGAGGTTCTGGCGTACCCGGCAGGTTGATTTTGGCGTGTCTGGCAGGTGTTTCTTGCAAGTCGAGCATGTGGCTCAGGCATGATCAGCAGGTGCTTCCGGCGTTTCCGGCACGTGGTTCTTGTGTGACAGAGGACTGGTTCTGGCATGTCCGGCAGATGATTCCGGAGTGTCCACCAAGTGGTTCTGGTAGACCTGGCAGGTGATTTTGGCATGTCTGGAAGGTGGTTCCGGCTATTTGAGCAGGTTGATCAGGCATGCTCGCCAGGGGGTTCAGGCGGGTCTGGCAGGTGGTTTCGGTCTGTTCGGGGAGTGGTTCCGGCATCTCAGGCTCATGGTTCTGGCACGTCTGAGATGTGGTTCCGGTCTGCCCTACAGCTGATTCCGGAGTGTCCGCCAAGTGGTTCCGGCGTAGCTGAAAGGTGATGTTGGCGTGACCGGCAGGTGGTTCCAGCCAGCCCGGCAGGTGATCCCGAAGAGTTCACCAAATGGTTGTGGCGTAGCCGGCAGGTGATTTTCGCGTGTCCAGCAGGTGGTTTTGGCGAGTCGAGCAGGTGGTTCTGGCGTGCTCGGCAGGTGCTTCCGGTGTCATTGGCATGTGGTTCCGGCATGTCTGAAAGGTGGTTCCCCCATGCCCGGCAGGTGATTCCGGAGTGTTCGCCAAGTGGTTCTGGCATAGCCGGCAGGTGATTTTGCATGTCCGGCAATGGTTCCGGCGAGTCGAGCCGGTGGTTCCGGAACGTCCGGCAGGTGGTTCCGACATGTCCGGCAAGTGGTTCCAGCATGTTTAGCACCTGGTTCCAGCATGCCCGGCAGGTGATTCCGGAGTGTCCGGCATGTGGTAATGGCACCTCTGAGAGGTGGTTCCGGCATGCCCGGCAGGTGATACCGGAGTGTCCGGCATTTGGTTCTGGCACCTCTGAGAGGTGGTTCCGGAATGCCTGGCATGTGATTCCGGAGTGTCTGCCGAGTGGTACTGGCGTATCCGGCAGTTGATTTTGTCGTGTCCACTAGGTGGTTCTGGGGAGTGGAGCAGCTGGTTCCAGCATACTCGGCAGGTGGTACCGGCGTGTCCAGAACATGGTTCTGGCAAGTCTGAGAGGTGGTTCCGGCACGCCCGACAGGTGATTCCGGAGCATCCGCCAAGTGTTTCTGGCGTACCCGACAGGTGATTTTGGCATGTCCGACAGGTGTATCTTGCGAGTCGAGCAGGTGGCTCAGGCATGCTCAGCTGGTGCTTCCGGCGTCTCTGGCACGTGGTTCTGGTGTGTCTGAGAGCTGGTTCTGGCATGTCCGGCAGATGATTCCGGAGTGTCCACCAAGTGGTTCTGGTACACCTGGCAGGTGATTTTGGCGTGTCAGGAAGGTGGTTCCGGCTAGTTGAGCAGGTGGATCAGGCATGCTCGCCAGGGCGTTCAGGCGGGTCTGGCAGGTGGTTTCGGTCTCTTCGGGCAGTGGTTCCGGCATCTCAGGCTCATGGTTCTGGCACGTCTGAGATGTGGTTCCGGTCGGCCCTACAGCTGATTCCGGAGTGTCCGCCAAGTGGTTCCGGCGTAGCTGAAAGGTGATGTTGGCGTGACCGGCAGGTGGTTCCAGCCAGCCCGGCAGGTCATTACGGAGTGTCTGCTGAATGGTTCTGGCGTAGACGGCAGGTGATTTTGGCGTGTCCAGCAGGTAGTTCCAGCGAGCTCGGCAGGTTGTACCGACGTGTCCGGGACATGGTTCTGGCACGTCTGAGAGATGGTTCCGGCATGCCCGGCAGGTGATTCCGGAGTGTCCGGCATGTGGTTCTGGCACCTCTGAGAGGTGGTTCCGGCATGCCCGTCAGGTGGTTACGGAGTGTCTGCCGAGTGGTTCTGGCGTAGCCGGCAGGTGATTCTGGGGTGTCCAGCAGGTGGTTCTGGGGAGTGAATCTGGTGGTTCCGGCATACTCGGCAGGTGGTACCGGCGTGTCCGGAACATGGTTCTGGCAAGTCTGAGAGGTGGTTCCGGCAGGCCCGACAGGTGATTCCGGAGTGTTCGCCAAGTGGTTCTGGCGTACCCGGCAGGTGATTTTAGCGTGTCAGGTAGGTGGTTCCAGCGAGTCGAGTAGGTGGTTCCGGCGTGCTCGGCAGGTGGTTCAGGCGGGTCTGGCAGGTGGTTTCGGTCTGTTCGGGGTGTGGTTCCGGCATCTCAGGCACATGGTTCTGGCACGTCTGATAGGTGGTTCCGGCCGGCCCGACAGGTGTTTCCATGGTGTCCGCCAAGTGGTTCTGGCATAGCTGGCAGGTGATGTTGGCGTGACCGGCAGGTGGTTCCAGTCAGCCCGGCAGGTGATTCCGAAGAGTTCACCAAATGGTTGCGGCGTAGCCGGCAAGTGATTTTGGCGTGTCCAGCAGGTGGTTTTGGCGAGTCGAGCAGGTGGTTCTGGCGTGCTCGGCAGGTGCTTCCGGTGTCATTGGCATGTGGTTCCGGCATGTCTGAGAGGTGGTTCCGCCATGCCCGGCAGCTGATTCCGGAGTGTTCGCCAAGTGGTTCTGGCATAGCCGGCAGGTGATTTTGCATGTCCGGCAATGGTTCCGGCGAGTCGAGCCGGTGGTTCCGGCGTGTCCAGCACGTGGTTCCGGTCTGTCCGGCAGGTGGTTCTGGCGTGTCCGGCACGAGGTTCTGGCACGTCTGAGAGTTGGTTCCGGCATGCCCGACAGGTGATTTCGGAGTGTCCGCCACGTGGTTGCGGCGTACCGGGCAGGTGATTTTGGCGTGTCTGGCAGGTGTTTCTTGCAAGTCGAGCATGTGGCTCAGGCATGATCAGCAGGTGCTTCCGGCGTGTCCTGCACGTGGTTCTGCTGTGTCTGAGAGCTGGTTCTGGCATGTCCGGCAGATGATTCTGGAGTGTCCACCAAGTGGTTGTGGCATACCCGGCAGGTGATTTTAGCGTGTCAGGTAGGTGGTTCCGGCGAGTCGAGTAGGTGGTTCCGGGGTGCTCGGAAGGAGGTTCAGTCGGGTCTGGCAGGTGGTTTCGGTCTGTTCGGGGTGTGGTTCCGGCATCTCAGGCACATGGTTCTGGCACGTCTGAGAGGTGGTTCCCGCCGGCACGACAGGTGTTTCCGGAGTGTCCGCCAAGTGGTTCTGGCGTAGCTGAAAGGTGATGTTGGCGTGACCGGCAGGTGGTTCCAGCCAGCCCGGCAAGTGATTCCGGAGTGTCTGCCGCGTGGTTCTGGCGTAGCCGGCAGGTGATTTTGGCGTGTCCAGCAGGCGGTTCCAGCGAGCTCGGCAGGTGGTACCAGCGTGTCCGGAACATGGTTCTGGCACGTCTGAGAGATGGTTCCGGCATGCCAGGCAGGTGATTCCGGAGTGTCCGGCATGTGGTTCTGGCACCTCTCAGAGGTGGTTCCGGAATGCCCAGCAGGTGGTTCCGGAGTGTCTGCCGAGTGGTTCTGGCGTAGTCGGCAGGTGATTCTGGCGTGTCCAGCAGGTGGTTCTGGGGAGTGGATCAGGTGGTTCCGGCATACTCGTCAGGTGGTACCGGCGTGTCCGGAACATGGTTCTGGCCAGTCTGAGAGGTGGTTCCGGCATGCCCGACAGGTGATTCCGGAGTGTTCGCCAAGCGGTTCTGGCGTAGCCGGCAGGTCATTTTGCATGTCCGGCGGTGGTTCCGGCGAGTCAAGCCGGTTGTTCCGGCGTGTCCGGCAGGTGTTTCCGGTCTGTCCGGCAGGTGGTTCTGGCGTGTCCGGCATGAGGTTCTGGCACGTCTGAGAGTTGGTTCCGGCATGCCCGACAGGTGATTCCGGAGTGTCCGCCACGTGGTTCTGGCGTACCCGGCAAGTTGATTTTGGCGTGTCTGGCAGGTGTTTCTTGCAAGTCGAGCATGTGGCTCAGGCATGATCAGCAGGTGCTTCCGGCGTTTCCGGCACGTGGTTCTTGTGTGACAGAGGGCTGGTTCTGGCATGTCCGGCAGATGATTCCGGAGTGTCCACCAAGTGGTTCTGGTAGACCTGGCAGGTGATTTTGGCATGTCTGGAAGGTGGTTCCGGCTAGTTGAGCAGGTTGATCAGGCGTGCTCGCCAGGGGGTTCAGGCGGGTCTGGCAGGTGGTTTCGGTCTGTTCGGGGAGTGGTTCCGGCATCTCAGGCACATGGTTCTGGCACGTCTGAGATGTGGTTCCGGTCGGCCCTACAGCTGATTCCGGAGTGTCCGCCAAGTGGTTCCGGCGTAGCTGAAAGGTGATGTTGGCGTGACCGGCAGGTGGTTCCAGCCAGCCCGGCAGGTCATTACGGAGTGTCTGCTGAATGGTTCTGGCGTAGCCGGCAGGTGATTTTGGCGTGTCCAGCAGGTAGTTCCGGCGAGCTCGGCAGGTTGTACCGGCGTGTCCGGAACATGGTTCTGGCACCTCTGAGAGGTGGTTCCGGCATGCCCGGCAGGTGGTTCCGGAGTGTCTGCCGAGTGGTTCTGGCGTAGCCGGCAGGTGATTCTGGCGTGTCCAGCAGGTGGTTCTGGGGAGTGGATCAGGTGGTTCCGGCATACTCGGCAGGTGGTACCGGCGTGTCCGGAACATGGTTCTCGCAAGTCTGAGAGGTGGTTCTGGCATGCCAGACAGGTGATTCCGGAGTGTTCGCCAAGTGGTTCTGGCGTAGCCGGCAGGTCATTTTGCATGTCCGGCGGTGGTTCCGGCGAGTCGAGCCGGTGGTTCCGGCGTAGCCGGCCGTTGATTTTGGCGTGTCCACTAGGTGCTTCTGGGGAGTGGATCAGCTGGTTCCGGCATACTCGGCAGGTGGTACCGCCGTGTCCAGAACACGGTTCTGGCAAGTCTGAGAGGTGGTTCCGGCACGCCCGACAGGTGATTCCGGAGCGTCCGCCAAGTTTTTCTGGCGTACCCGGCAGGTGATTTTGGCATGTCCGACAGGTGTTTCTTGCGAGTCGAGCAGGTGGCTCAGGCATGCTCAGCTGGTGCTTCTGGCGTCCCTGGCACGTGGTTCTGGTGTCTCTGAGAGCTGGTTCTGGCATGTCCGGCAGATGATTCCGGAGTGTCCACCAAGTGGTTCTGGTAGACATGGCAGGTGATTTTGGCGTGTCAGGAAGGTGGTTCCGGCTAGTTGAGCAGGTGGATCAGGCATGCTCGCCAGGGGGTTCAGGCGGGTCTGGCAGGTGGTTTCGGTCTGTTCGGGGAGTGGTTCCGGCATCTCAGGCACATGGTTCTCGCACGTCTGAGAGGTGGTTCCGGCCGGCCCGACAGGTATTTCCGGAGTGTCCGCCAAGTGGTTCTGGCGTAGCTGAAAGGTGATGTTGGCGTGACCGGCACGTGGTTCCAGCCAGCCCCGCAGTTGATTCCGCAGTGTCTGCCGCGTGGTTCTGGCGTAGCCGGCAGGTGATTTTGGCGTGTCCAGCAGGTGGTTCCGGCGAGCTCGGCTGGTGGTACCGGCGTGTCCGGAACATGGTTATGGCACGTCTGAGAGATGGTTCCGGCATGCCCGGCAGGTGATTCCGGAGTGTCCGGCATGTGGTTCTGCCACCTCTGAGAGGTGGTTCCGGCATGCCCGGCAGGTGGTTCCGGAGTGTCTGCCGAGTGGTTCTGGCGTAGCCGGCAGGTGATTCTGGCGTGTCCAGCGGGTGGTTCTGGGGAGTGTATCAGGTGGTTCCGGCATACTCGGCAGGTTGTAACGGCGTGTCCGGAACATGCTTCTGGCAAGTCTGAGAGGTGGTTCCGGCATGCCCGACAGGTGATTCCGGAGTGTTGGCCAAGTGGTTCTGGCGTCGCGGGCAGGTCATTTTGCATGTCCGGCGGTGGTTCCGGCGACTCGAGCCAGTGGTGACGGCGTGTCCAGCAGGTCGCTCCGGTCTGTCCGGCAAGTGGTTCTGGCGTGTCCGGCACGAGGTTCTGGCACGACTGAGATTTGGTTCTGGCATGCCCGGCAGGTGATTCCGGAGTGTCCGGCATGTGGTTCTGGCACCTCTGAGAGGTGGTTACGGCATGCCCGGCAGGTGATACCGGAGTGTTCACCAAGTGTTTCTGGCGTAGCCGACAGGTGATTTTGCATGTCCGGCAATGGTTCCGGCGAGTCGAGCCGGTGGTTCCGGAATGTCCGGCAGGTGGTTCCGGCATGTCCGGCAGGTGGTTCCGGCATGTCCAGCACGTGGTTCCAGCCAGCCCTGCAGGTGATTCCGGAGTGTCTGCCGTGTGGTTCTGGCGTAGCTGGCAGGTGATTTTGGCGTGTCCAGCAGGTGGTTCCGGCGAGCTCGGCAGGTGGTACCAGCGTGTCCGGAACATGGTTCTGGCACGTCTGAGAGATGGTTCCGTCATGCCCGGCAGGTGATTCCGGAGTGTCCGTCATGTGGTTCTGGCACCTCTGAGAGCTGGTTCCGGCATGCCCGGCAGGTGATTCCGGAGTGTCCGGCATGTGGTTCTGGCACCTCTGAGAGGTGGTTCCGGCATGCCCGGCAGGTGGTTCCGGAGTGTCTGCCAAGTGGTTCTGGCGTAGCCGGCAGGTGATTTTGGCGTGTCCAGCAGGTGGTTTTGGCAAGTCGAGCAGGTGGTTCTGGCGTGCTCGGCAGGTGCTTCCGGTGTCATTGGCATGTGGTTCCTGCATGTCTGAGAGGTGGTTCCGCCATGCCCGGCGGGTGATTCCGGAGTGTTCGCCAAGTGGTTCTGGCGTAGCCGGCAGGTGATTTTGCATGTCCGGCAATGGTTCCGGCGACTCGAGCTGGTGGTTCCGGCATGTCCGGCAGGTGGTTCCGGCATGCCCGGCAGGTGATTCCGGAGTGTCCGGCATGTGGTTCTGGCACCTCTGAGAGGTGGTTCCGGCATGCCCGGCAGGTGATTCCGGAGTGTCCGGCATGTGGTTCTGGCACCTCTGAGAGGTGGTTCCGGCATGCCCGGCAGGTGGTTCTGGAGTGTCTGCCGATTGGTTCTGGCGTAGCCGGCAGGTGATTTTGGCGTGTCCAGCAGGTGGTTTTGGAGAGTCGAGCAGGTGGTTCTGGCGTGCTTGGCAGGTGCTTCCGGTGTCATTGGCATGTGGTTCCGGCATGTCTGAGAGGTGGTTCTGCCCTGCCCGGCAGGTGATTCCGGAGTGTTCGCCAAGTGGTTCTGGCATAGCCGGCAGGTGATTTTGCATGTCCGGCAATGGTTCCGGCGAGTCGAGCCGGTGGTTCCGGCATGTCCGGCAGGTGGTTCTGGCATGCCCGGCAGGTGATTCCGGAGTGTCCGGCATGTGGTTCTGGCACCTCTGAGAGGTGTTTCCGGCATGTCCGGCAGGCGATACCGGAGTGTCCGGCATTTGGTTCTCACACCTCTGAGAGGTGGTTCCGGAATGCCTGGCATGTGATTCCCAAGTGTCTGCCGAGTGGTTCTGGCGTAGCCGGCAGGGGATTTTGGCGTGTCCAGCAGGTGGTTCCGGCGAGCTCGGCAGGTGGTTCCGGCATGTCCGGAACATGGTTCTGGCAAGTCTGAGAGATGGTTCCAGCCAGCCCGGCACGTGATTCCGGAGTGTTCGCCAAGTGGTTCTGGCGTAGCCGGCAGGTGATTTTGCATGTCCGGCAGTGGTTCTGGCGAGTCGAGGCGGTGGTTCCGGCATGTCCAGCAGGTGGTTCCGGCATGCCCGGCAGGTGATTCCGGAGTGTCCGGCATTTGGTTCTGGCACATCTGAGAGGTGGTTCCGGCATTCCCGGCAGGTGATACCGGAGTGTCCGCAGAGTGGTTCTGGAGTAGCCGGCAGGTGATTCTGGCGTATCCAGCAGGTGGTTCTGGGGAGTGGATCAAGTGGTTCCGGCTTACTCGGCAGGTGGTACCGGCGTGTCCGGAACATGGTTCTGGCAAGTCTGAGAGGGGGTTCCGGCATGCCCGACAGGTGATTCCGGAGTGTTCGCCAAGTGGTTCTGGCGTAGCCGGCAGGTCATTTTGCATGTCCGGCGGTGGTTGCGGCGAGTCGAGCCGGTGGTTGCGGCGTATCCAGCAGGTGTTTCCTGTCTGTCCGGCAGGTGGTTCTGGCGTGACCGGCACGAGGTTCTGGCACTTCTGAGAGTTGGTTGCGGCATGCCCGACAGGTGATTCCGGAGTGTCCGCCACGTGGTTCTGTCGTACCCGGCAGGTGATTTTGGCATGTCTGGCAGGTGTTTCTTGCAAGTCGAGCATTTGGCTCAGGCATGCTCAGCAGGTGCTTCTGGCGTGTCTGGCACGTGGTTCTGGTGTGTCTGATAGCTGGTTCAGGCATGTCCGGCAGATGATTCTGGAGTGTCCACCAAGTGGTTGTGGCATACCCGGCAGGTGATTTTAGCGTGTCAGGTAGGTGGTTACGGCGAGTCGAGTAGGTGGTTCCGGCGTGCTCGGCAGGTGGTTCAGGCGGGTCTGGCAGGTGGTTTCGGTCTGTTCGGGGTGTGGTTCCGGCATCTCAGGCACATGGTTCTGGCACGTCTGAGAGGTGGTTCCGGCCGGCCCGACAGGTGTTTCCATGGTGTCCGCCAAGTGGTTCTGGCATAGCTGGCAAGTGATGTTGGCGTGACCGGCAGGTTGTTCCAGCCAGCCCGGCAGGTGATTCCGAAGAGTTCACCAAATGGTTGTGGCGTAGCCGGCAGGTGATTTTGGCGTGTCCAGCAGGTGGTTTTGGCGAGTCGAGCAGGTGGTTCTGGCGTGCTCGGCAGGTGCTTCCGGTGTCATTGGCATGTGGTTCCGGCATGTCTGAGAGGTGGTTCCGCCATGCCCGACAGGTGATTCCGGAGTGTTCGCCAAGTGGTTCTGGCGTAGCCGGCAGGTGATTTTGCATGTCCGGCAATGGTTCCGGCGAGTCAAGCCGGTGGTTCCGACATGTCCGGCAGGTGGTTCCGGCATGCCCGGCAGGTGATTCCGGAGTGTCCGGCATGTGGTTCTGGCACCTCTGAGAGGTGGTTCTGGCATGCCCGGCAGGTGATACCGGAGTGTCCGGCATTTCGTTCTCACACCTCTGAGAGGTGGTTCCGGAATGCCTGGCATGTGATTCCCGAGTGTCTGCCGAGTGGTTCTGGCACAGCCGGCAGGTGATTTTGGCGTGTCCAGCAGGTGGTTCCGGCGAGCTCGGCAGGTGGTTCTGGCAAGTCCGCAACATGGTTCCGGCAAGTCTGAGAGATGGTTCCGGCATGCCCGGCAGGTGATTCCGGACTGTCCGTCCTGTGGTTCTGGCACCTCTGAGAGGTGGTTCCGGAATGCCTGGCCTCTGATTCCGGAGTGTCTGCCGAGTGGTTCTGGCGTAGCCGGCAGTTGATTTTGGCGTGTCCAGCAGGTGGTTCCAGCGATCTCGGCAGGTGGTACCAGCGTGTCCGGAACATGGTTCTGGCACGTCTGAGAGATGGTTCCGGCATGCCAGGCAGGTGATTCCGGAGTGTCCGGCATGTGGTTCTGGCACCTCTCAGAGGTGGTTCCGGAATGCCCAGCAGGTGGTTCCGGAGTGTCTGCCGAGTGGTTCTGGCGTAGTCGGCACTTGATTCTGGCGTGTCCAGCAGGTGGTTCTGGGGAGTGGATCAGGTGGTTCCGGCATACTCGGCAGGTGGTACCGGCGTGTCCGGAACATGGTTCTGGCAAGTCTGAGAGGTGGTTCCGGCATGCCCGACAGGTGATTCCGGAGTGTTCGCCAAGCGGTTCTGGCGTACCCGGCAGGTCATTTTGCATGTCCGGCGGTGGTTCCGGCGAGTCAAGCCGGTTGTTCCGGCGTGTCCGGCAGGTCTTTCCGGTCTTTCCGGCAGGTGGTTCTGGCGTGTCCGGCACGAGGTTCTGGCACGTCTGAGAGTTGGTTCCGGCATGCCCGACAGGTGATTCCGGAGTGTCCGCCACGTGGTTCTGGCGTACCCGGCAGGTTGATTTTGGCGTGTCTGGCAGGTGTTTCTTGCAAGTCGAGCATGTGGCTCAGGCATGATCAGCAGGTGCTTCCGGCGTTTCCGGCACGTGGTTCTTGTGTGACAGAGGGCTGGTTCTGGCATGTCCGGCAGATGATTCCGGAGTGTCCACCAAGTGGTTCTGGTAGACCTGGCAGGTGATTTTGGCATGTCTGGAAGGTGGTTCCGGCTAGTTGAGCAGGTTGATCAGGCGTGCTCGCCAGGGGGTTCAGGCGGGTCTGGCAGGTGGTTTCGGTCTGTTCGGGGAGTGGTTCCGGCATCTCAGGCACATGCTTCTGGCACGTCTGAGATGTGGTTCCGGTCGGCCCTACAGCTGATTCCGGAGTGTCCGCCAAGTGGTTCCGGCGTAGCTGAAAGGTGATGTTGGCGTGACCGGCAGGTGGTTCCAGCCAGCCCGGCAGGTGATTCCGAAGAGTTCACCAAATGGTTGCGGCGTAGCCGGCAGGTGATTTTGGCGTGTCCAGCAGGTGGTTTTGGCGAGTCGAGCAGGTGGTTGTGGCGTGCTCGGCAGGTGCTTCCGGTGTCATTGGCATGTGGTTCCGTCATGTCTGAGAGGTGGTTCCGCCATGCCCGGCAGGGGGTTCCGGAGTGTCTGCCTAATGGTTCTGGAGCCAGCCCGGCACGTGATTCCGAAGAGTTCACCAAATGGTTGTGGCGTAGCCAGCAGGTGATTTTGGCGTGTCAGGAAGGTGGTTCCGGCTTGTTGAGCAGGTGGATCAGGCGTGCTCGCCAGGGGGTTAAGGCGGGTCTTGCAGGTGGTTTCGGTCCCTTCGCGGAGTGGTTCCGGCACCTCAGGCACATGGTTCTGGCACGTCTGAGAGGTGGTTCCGGCCGGCCTGAGAGGTGTTTCCGGAGTTTCCGCCAAGTGGTTCTGGCGTAGCTGAAAGGTGATGTTGGCGTGACCGGCAGGTGGTTCCAGCCTGCCGGGCAGGTGATTCCGGAGTGTCTGCAGAGTGGTTCTGGCGTAGCCGGCAGGTGATTCTGGCGTGTCCAGCAGGTGGTTCGGGGGAGTGCATCTGGTGGTTCCGGCATACTCGGCAGGTGGTACCGGCGTGTCCGGAACATGGTTCTGGCAAGTCTGAGAGGTGGTTCTGGCATGCCCGACAGGTGATTCCGGAGGGTTCGCCAAGTGGTTCTGGCATAGACGGCAGGTCATTTTGCATGTCCGGCGGTGGTTCCGGCGAGTCGAGCCGGTGGTTCCGGCGTATCCAGCAGTTCTTTCCGGTCTGTCCGGCAGGTGGTTCTGGCGTGACCGGCACGAGGCTCTGGCACGTCTGAGAGTTGGTTCCGGCATGCCCGACAGGTGATTCCGGAGTGTCCGCCACGTGGTTCTGGCGTACCCGGCAGGTGATTTTGGCGTGTCTGACAGGTGTTTCTTGCAAGTCGAGCATTTGGCTCAGGCATGCTCAGCAGGTGCTTCCGGCGTGTCCGGCACGTGGTTCTGGTGTTTGTGAGAGCTGGTTCTGGCATGTCCGGCAGATGATACCTTAGTGTCCACCAAGTGGTTGTGGCATACCCGCCAGGTGATTTTAGCGTGTCAGGTAGGTGGTTCCGGCGAGTCGTGTAGGTGGTTCCGGCGTGCTCGGCAGGTGATTCCGGAGTGTCCGGCATGTGGTTCTGGCACCGCTGAGAGGTGGTTCCGGCATGCCCGGCAGGTGATTCCGGAGTGTTCGCCAAGTGGTTCTGGCGTAGCCGGCAGGTGATTTTGCATGTCCGGCAATGGTTCTGGCGAGTCGAGCCGGTGGTTCCGGCATGTCCGGCAGGTGGTTCCGGCATGCCCGGCAGGTGATTCCGGAGTTTCTGGCATGTGGTTCTGGCACCTCTGAGAGGTGGTTCCGGCATGCCCGGCAGGTGATACCAGAGTGCTCGCCAAGTGGTTCTGCGTAGCCGGCAGGTGATTTTGGCGTGTCCAGCAGGTGTTTTTGGTGAGTCCAGCAGGTGGTTCTGGCGAGCCCGGCAGGTTCTTCCGGTGTCATTGGCATCTGGTTCCGGCATGTCTTAGAGGTGGTTCCGCCATACCCGGCAGGTGATTCCGGAGTGATCGCCAAGTGTTTCTGGCGTAGCCGGCAGGTGATTTTGCATGTCCGGCACTGGTTCCGGCGAGTCGAGCCGGTGGTTCCGGCATGTCCGGCAGGTGGTTCCGGCATGCCCGGAAGGTGATTCCGAAGAGTTCACCACATGGTTGTGGCGTAGCCGGCAGGTGATTTTGGCGTGTCCAGCAGGTGGTTTTGGCGAGTCGAGCAGGTGGTTCTGGCGTGCTCGGCAGGTGCTTCCGGTGTCATTGGCATGTGGTTCCGGCATGTCTGAGAGGTGGTTCCGCCATGCCCGACAGGTGATTCCGGAGTGTTCGCCAAGTGGTTCTGGCGTAGCCGGCAGGTGATTTTGCATGTCCGGCAATGGTTCCGGCGAGTCAAGCCGGTGGTTCCGACATGTCCGGCAGGTGGTTCCGGCATGCCCGGCAGGTGATTCCGGAGTGTCCGGCATTTCGTTCTCACACCTCTGAGAGGTGGTTCCGGAATGCCTGGCATGTGATTCCCGAGTGTCTGCCGAGTGGTTCTGGCACAGCCGGCAGGTGATTTTCGCGTGTCCAGCAGGTGGTTCCGGCGAGCTCGGCAGGTGGTTCTGGCAAGTCCGCAACATGGTTCCGGCAAGTCTGAGAGATGGTTCCGGCATGCCCGGCAGGTGATTCCGGACTGTCCGTCCTGTGGTTCTGGCACCTCTGAGAGGTGGTTCCGGAATGCCTGGCCTCTGATTCCGGAGTGTCTGCCGAGTGGTTCTGGCGTAGCCGGCAGTTGATTTTGGCGTGTCCAGCAGGTGGTTCCAGCGATCTCGGCAGGTGGTACCAGCGTGTCCGGAACATGGTTCTGGCACGTCTGAGAGATGGTTCCGGCATGCCAGGCAGGTGATTCCGGAGTGTCCGGCATGTGGTTCTGGCACCTCTCAGAGGTGGTTCCGGAATGCCCAGCAGGTGGTTCCGGAGTGTCTGCCGAGTGGTTCTGGCGTAGTCGGCACGTGATTCTGGCGTGTCCAGCAGGTGGTTCTGGGGAGTGGATCAGGTGGTTCCGGCATACTCGGCAGGTGGTACCGGCGTGTCCGGAACATGGTTCTGGCAAGTCTGAGAGGTGGTTCCAGCATGCCCGACAGGTGATTCCGGAGTGTTCGCCAAGCGGTTCTGGCGTACCCGGCAGGTCATTTTGCATGTCCGGCGGTGGTTCCGGCGAGTCAAGCCGGTTGTTCCGGCGTGTCCGGCAGGTCTTTCCGGTCTTTCCGGCAGGTGGTTCTGGCGTGTCCGGCACGAGGTTCTGGCACGTCTGAGAGTTGGTTCCGGCATGCCCGACAGGTGATTCTGGAGTGTCCGCCACGTGGTTCTGGCGTACCCGGCAGGTTGATTTTGGCGTGTCTGGAAGGTGTTTCTTGCAAGTCGAGCATGTGGCTCAGGCATGATCAGCAGGTGCTTCCGGCGTTTCCGGCACGTGGTTCTTGTGTGACAGAGGGCTGGTTCTGGCATGTCCGGCAGATGATTCCGGAGTGTCCACCAAGTGGTTCTGGTAGACCTGGCAGGTGATTTTGGCATGCCTGGAAGGTGGTTCCGGCTAGTTGAGCAGGTGGATCAGGCGTGCTCGCCAGGGGGTTCAGGCGGGTCGGGCAGGTGGTTTCGGTCTGTTCGGGGAGTGGTTCCGGCATCTCAGGCACATGGTTCTGGCACGTCTGAGATGTGGTTCCGGTCTGCCCTACAGCTGATTCCGGAGTGTCCGCCAAGTGGTTCCGGCGTAGCTGAAAGGTGATGTTGGCGTGACCGGCATGTGGTTCCAGCCAGCCCGGCAGGTGATTCCGAAGAGTTCACCAAATGGTTGCGGCGTAGCCGGCAGGTGATTTTGGCGTGTCCAGCAGGTGGTTTTGGCGAGTCGAGCAGGTGGTTGTGGCATGCTCGGCAGGTGCTTCCGGTGTCATTGGCATGTGGTTCCGGCATGTCTGAGAGGTGGTTCCGCCATGCCCGGCAGGTGATTCCGGAGTGTTCGCCAAGTGGTTCTTGCGTAGCCGGCAGGTGATTTTGCATGTCCGGCAATGGTTCCGGCGAGTCGAGCCGGTGGTTCCGGCATGTCCGGCAGGTGGTTCCAGCATGCCCGGCATGTGATTCCGGAGTGTCCGGCATGTGGTTCTGGCACCTCTGTTAGGTGGTTCCGGAATGCCTGGCATGTGATTCCGGAGTGTCTGTCGAGTGTTTCTGGCGTAGCTGGCAGTTGATTTTGGCGTGTCCACTAGGTGGTTGTGGGGAGTGGATCAGCTGCTTCCGGCATACTCGGCAGGTTGTACCGGCGTGTCCAGAACATGGTTCTGGCAAGTCTGAGAGGTGGTTCCGGACCGCCCGACAGGTGATTCCGGAGTGTCCGCCAAGTGGTTCTGGCATAGCTGAAAGGTGATGTTGGCGTGACCGGCAGGTGGTTCCATCCAGCCCGGCAGGTGATTCCGGAGTTTCTGTCGAGTGGTTCTGGCATAGCCGGCAGGTGATTTTGGCGTGTCCAGCAGGTGGTTCCGGCGAGCTCGGCAGGTGGTACCGGCGTGTCCGAAACATGGTTCTGGCACGTCTGAGAGATGGTTCCGGCATGCCCGGCTGGTGATTCCAGAGTGTCCGGCATGTGGTTCTGGCACCTCTGAGAGGTGGTTCCGGCATGCCCAGTAGGTGGTTCCGGAGTGTCTGCCGAGTGGTTCTGGCGTAGCCGGCAGGTGATTCTGGCGTGTCCAGCAGGTGGTTCTGGGGAGTTTATCAGGTGGTTCCGGCATACTCGGCAGGTGGTACCGGCGTGTCCGGAACATGGTTCTCGCAAGTCTGAGAGGTGGTTCTGGCATGCCAGACAGGTGATTCCGGAGTGTTCGCCAAGTGGTTCTGGCGTAGCCGGCAGGTCATTTTGCATGTCCGGCGGTGTTTCCGGCGAGTCGAGCCGGTGGTTCCGGCGTAGCCGGCCGTTGATTTTGGCGTGTCCACTAGGTGGTTCTGGGGAGTGGATCAGCTGGTTCCGGCATACTCGGCAGGTGGTACCGCCGTGTCCAGAACACGGTTCTGGCAAGTCTGAGAGGTGGTTCCGGCACGCCCGACAGGTGATTCCGGAGTGTACGCCAAGTGGTTCTGGCGTCGCGGGCAGGTCATTTTGCATGTCCGGCGGTGGTTCCGGCGACTCGAGCCAGTGGTTCCGGCGTGTCCAGCAGGTCGCTCCGGTCTGTCCGGCAGGTGGTTCTGGCGTGTCCGGCACGAGGTTCTGGCACGTCTGAGAGTTGGTTCTGGCATGCCCGGCAGGTGATTCCGGAGTGTCCGGCATGTGGTTCTGGCACCTCTGAGAGGTGGTTACGGCATGCCCGGCAGGTGATACCGGAGTGTTCACCAAGTGTTTCTGGCGTAGCCGACAGGTGATTTTGCATGTCCGGCAATGGTTCCGGCGAGTCGAGCCGGTGGTTCCGGAATGTCCGGCAGGTGGTTCCGGCATGTCCGGCAGGTGGTTCCGGCATGTCCAGCACGTGGTTCCAGCATGGCCGGCAGGTGATTCCGGAGTGTCCGGCATGTGGTTCTGGCACCTCTGAGAGGTGGTTCCGGCATGCCCGGCAGGTGATACCGGAGTCTCCGGCATTTGGTTCTGGCACCTCTGAGAGGTGGTTCCGGAATGCCTGGCCTGTGATTCAGGAGTGTCTGCCGAGTGGTTCTGGTGTAGCCGGCAGTTGATTTTGGCGTGTCCACTAGGTGGTTCTGGGGAGTGGATCAGCTGGTTCCGGCATACTCGGCAGGTGGTACCCTTGTGTCCAGAACATGGTTCTGGCAAGTCTGAGAGGTGGCTGCGGCACGCCCGACAGTTGATTCCGGAGCGTCCGCCAAGTGTTTCTGGCATACCCGGCAGGTGATTTTGGCATGTCCGACAGGTGTATCTTGCGAGTCGAGCAGGTGGCTGAGGCATGCTCAGCTGGTGCTTCCGGCGTCTCTGGCACGTGGTTCTGGTGTGTCTGAGAGCTGGTTCTGGCATCTCCGGCAGATGATTCCGGAGTGGCCACCACGTGGTTCTTGTATACCAGGCAGGTGATTTTGGCGTGTCAGGAAGTTGGTTCCGGCTAGTTGAGCAGGTGGATCAGGCGTGCTCGCCAGTGGGTTCACGCGGGTCTGGCAGGTTTTTTCGGTCTGTTCGGGCAGTGGTTCTGGCATCTCAGGCTCATGGTTCTGGCACGTCTGAGAGGTGGTTCCAGCCGGCCCGACAGGTGTTTCCATGGTGTCCGCCAAGTGGTTCTGGCATAGCTGGCAGGTGATGTTGGCGTGACCAGCACGTGGTTCCAGCCAGCCCGGCAGGTGATTCCGGAGTGTCTGCCGTGTGGTTTTGGCGTAGCTGGCAGGTGATTTTGGCGTGTCCAGCAGGTGGTTCCGGCGAGCTCGGTAGGTGGTACCAGCGTGTCCGGAACATGGTTCTGGCACGTCTGAGAGATGGTTCCGGCATGCGCAGCAGGTGATTCCGGAGTGTCCGGCATGTGGTTCTGGCACCTCTGAGAGGTGGTTCCGGCATGCCCGGCAGGTGGTTCCGGAGTGTCTGCCGAGTGGTTCTGGCGTAGTCGGCAGGTGATTCTGGCGTGTCCAGCAGGTGGTTCTGGCTAGTGGATCAGGTGGTTCTGGCATACTCGGCAGGTGGTACCGGCGTGTCCGGAACATGGTTCTGGCAAGTCTGAGAGGCGGTTCCGGCATGCCCGACAGGTGATTCCGGAGTGTTCGCCAAGTGGTTCTGGCGTAGCCGGCAGGTCATTTTGCATGTCCGGCGGTGGTTCTGGCGACTCGAGCCGGTGGTTCCGGCGTGCTCGGCAGGTGGATCAGGCGGGTCTGGCAGGTGGTTTCGGTCTTTTCGGGGTGTGGTTCTGGCATATCAGGCACATGGTTCTGGCACGTCTGATAGGTGGTTCCGGCCGGCCCGACAGGTGTTTCCATTGTGTCCGCCAAGTGGTTCTGGCATAGCTGGCAAGTGATGTTGGTGTGACCGGCAGGTGGTTCCAGCCAGCCCGGCAGGTGATTCCGAAGTGTTCACCAAATGGTTGTGGCCTAGCCGGCAGGTGATTTCGGCGTGTCCAGCAGGTGGTTTTGGGGAGTCGAGCAGGTGGTTCTGGCGTCCTCGGCAGGTGCTTCCGGTGTCATTGGCATCTGGTTCCGGCATGTCTGAGAGGTGGTTCCGCCATGCCCGGCAGGTGATTCCGGAGTGTTCGCCAAGTGGTTCTGGCGTAGCCGGCAGGTGATTTTGCATGTCCGGCAATGGTTCCGGCGAGTCGAGCCGGTGGTTCCGGCATGTCCGGCAGGTGCTTCCGGCATGCCCGGCAGGTGATTCCGGAGTGTCTGGCATGTGGTTCTGGCACCTCTGAGAGGTGGTTCCGGCATGCCCGGCAGGTGATACCAGAGTGTTCGCCAAGTGGTTCTGGCGTAGCCGTCAGGTGATTTTGCATGTCCGGCAATGGTTCCGGCGAGTCGAGCCAGTGGTTCCGGAATGTTCGGCAGGTTTTTCCGGCATGTCCGGCAGGTGGTTCCGGCATGTCCAGCACGTGGTTCCAGCATGCCCTGCAGGTGATTCCGGAGTGTCCAGCATGTGGTTCTGGCACCTCTGAGAGGTGGTTCCGGCATGCCCGGCAGGTGATACCGGAGTGTCCGGCATTTGGTTCTGGCACCTCTGAGAGGTGGTTCCGGAATGCCTGGCCTATGATTCCGGAGTGTCTGCCGAGTGGTTGTGGCGTAGCCGGCAGTTGATTTTGGCGTGTCCACTAGGTGTTTCTGGAGAGTGGATCAGCTGGTTCCGGCATACTCGGCAGGTGGTACCGGCGTGTCCAGAGCATGGTTCTGGCAAGTCTGAGATGTGGTTCCGGCACGCCCGACAGGTGATTCCGGAGCGTCCGCCAAGTGTTTCTGGCGTACCCTGCAGGTGATTTTGGCATGTCCGACAGGTGTATCTTGCGAGTCGAGCAGGTGGCTCAGGCATGCTCAGCTGGTGCTACCGCCGTCTTTGGCACGTGGTTCTGGTGTGTCTGAGATCTGGTTCTGGCATGTCCGGCAGATGATTCCGGAGTGTCCACCAAGTGGTTCTTGTATACCTGGCAGGTGATTTTGGCGTGTTAGGAAGTTGGTTCCGGCTAGTTGAGCAGGTGGATTAGGCGTGCTTGCCAGGGGGTTCAGGCGGGTCTGGCAGGTGGTTTCGGTCTCTTCGGGGAGTGGTTCCGGCATCTCAGGCTCATGGTTCTGGCACGTCTGAGAGGTGGTTCCGGCCGGCCCGACAGGTGTTTCCATGGTGTCCGCCAAGTGGTTCTGGCATAGCTGGCAGGTGATGTTGGCGTGACCGGCAGGTGGTTCCAGCCAGCCCGGCAGGTGATTCCGAAGAGTTCACCTAATGGTTGTGGTGTAGCCGGCAGGTGATTTTGGCGTGTCCAGCAGGTGGTTTTGGCGAGTCAAGCAGGTGGTTCTGGCGTGCTCGGCAGGTGCTTCCGGTGTCATTGGCATGTTGTTCCGTCATGTCTGAGAGGTGGTTCCGCCATGCCCGGCAGGGGGTTCCGGAGTGTCTGCCTAATGGTTCTGGAGCCAGCCCGGCACGTGATTCCGAAGAGTTCACCAAATGGTTGTGGCGTAGCCAGCAGGTGATTTTGGCGTGTCAGGAAGGTGGTTCCGGCTAGTTGAGCAGGTGGATCAGGCGTGCTCGCCAGGGGGTTAAGGCGGGTCTTGCAGGTGGTTTCGGTCTCTTCGGGGAGTGGTTCCGGCATCTCAGGCACATGGTTCTGGCACGTCTGAGAGGTGGTTCCGGCCGGCCGGAGAGGTGTTTCCGGAGTGTCCGCCAAGTGGTTCTGGCGTAGCTGAAAGGTGATGTTGGCGTGACCGGCAGGTGGTTCCAGCCTGCCGGGCAGGTGATTCCGGAGTGTCTGCCGAGTGGTTCTGGCGTAGCCGGCAGGTGATTCTGGCGTGTCCAGCAGGTGGTTCGGGGGAGTGCATCTGGTGGTTCCGGCATACTCGGCAGGTGGTACCGGCGTGTCCGGAACATGGTTCTGGCAAGTCTGAGAGGTGGTTCTGGCATGCCCGACAGGTGATTCCGGAGGGTTCGCCAAGTGGTTCTGGCGTAGACGGCAGGTCATTTTGCATGTCCGGCGGTGGTTCCGGCGAGTCGAGCCGGTGGTTCCGGCGTATCCAGCAGTTGTTTCCGGTCTGTCCGGCAGGTGGTTCTGGCGTGACCGGCACGAGGCTCTGGCACGTCTGAGAGTTGGTTCCGGCATGCCCGACAGGTGATTCCGGAGTGTCCGCCACGTGGTTCTGGCGTACCCGGCAGGTGATTTTGGCGTGTCTGACAGGTGTTTCTTGCAAGTCGAGCATTTGGCTCAGGCATGCTCAGCAGCTGCTTCCGGCGTGTCCGGCACGTGGTTCTGGTGTTTGTGAGAGCTGGTTCTGGCATGTCCGGCAGATGATACCTTAGTGTCCACCAAGTGGTTGTGGCATACCCGGCAGGTGATTTTAGCGTGTCAGGTAGGTGGTTCCGGCGAGTCGTGTAGGTGGTTCCGGCGTGCTCGGCAGGTGATTCCGGAGTGTCCGGCATGTGGTTCTGGCACCGCTGAGAGGTGGTTCCGGCATGCCCGACAGGTGATACCGGAGTCTCCGGCATTTGGTTCTGGCACCTCTGAGAGGTGGTTCCGGAATGCCTGGCATGTGATTCCGGAGTGTCTGCCGAGTGGTTCTGGCGTAGCCGGCAGGTGATTTTGGCGTGTCCAGCAGGTGGTTTTGGTGAGTCGAGCAGGTGGTTCTGGCGTGCTCGGCAGGTGCTTCCGGTGTCATTGGCATCTGGTTCCGGCATGTCTGAGAGGTGGTTCCGCCATGCCCGGCAGGTGATTCCGGAGTGTTCGCCAAGTGGTTCTGGCGTAGCCGGCAGGTGATTTTGCATGTCCGGCAATGGTTCCGGCGAGTCGAGCCGCTGGTTCCGGCATGTCCAGCAGGTGGTTCCGGCATGTCCGGCAGGTGGTTCCAGCATGTCCAGCACGTGGTTCCAGCATGCCCTGCAGGTGATTCCGGAGTGTCCGGCATGTGGTTCTGGCACCTCTGAGAGGTGGTTCCGGCATGCCCGGCAGGTGGTTCCGGAGTGTCTGCCGAGAAGTTCTGGCGTAGCCGGCAGGTGATTCTGGCGTATCCAGCAGGTGGTTCTGGGGAGTGGATCAGGTGGTTCCGGCATACTCGGCAGGTGGTACCGGCGTGTCCGGAACATGGTTCTGGCAAGTCTGAGAGGTGGTTCCGGCATGCCCGACAGGTGATTCCGGAGTGTTCGCCAAGTGGTTCTGGCGTAGCCGGCAGGTCATTTTGCATGTCTGGCGGTGGTTCCGGCGAGTCGAGCCGGTGGTTCCGGCGTATCCAGCAGTGGTTTCCGGTCTGTCCGGCAGGTGGTTCTGGCGTGACCGGCACGAGGTTCTGGCACGTCTGAGAGTTGGTTCCGGCATGCCCGACAGGTGATTCCGGAGTGTCCGCCACGTGGTTCTGGCGTACCCGGCAGGTGATTTTGGCGTGTCTGGCAGCTGTTTCTTGCAAGTCGAGCATTTGGCTCAGGCATGCTCAGCAGGTGCTTCCGGCGTGTCTGGCACGTGGTTCTGGTGTGTCTGAGAGCTGGTTCTGGCATGTCCGGCAGATGATTCCTTAGTGTCCACCAAGTGGTTGTGGCATACCAGGCAGGTGATTTTAGCGTGTCAGTTAGGTGGTTCGGCGAGTCCAGTAGGTGGTTCTGGCGTGCTCGTCAGGTGGTTCAGGTGTGTCCGGCAGGTGGTTCCGGCATGTCCAGCAGGTGATACCGGAGTCTCCGGCATTTGGTTCTGGCACCTCTGAGAGGTGGTTCCGGAATGCCTGGCATGTGATTCCGGAGTGTCTGCCGAGTGGTTCTGGCGTAGCCGTCAGGTGATTTTGGCGTGTCTAGCAGGTGGTTTTGGTGAGTCGAGCAGGTGGTTCTGTCGTGCTCGGCAGGTGCTTCCGGTGTCATTGGCATGTGGTTCTGGCATGTCTGAGAGGTGGTTCCGCCATGCCCGGCATGTGATTCCGGAGTGTTCGCCAGGTGGTTCTGGCGTAGCCGGCAGGTGATTTTGCATGTCCGGCAATGGTTCCGGCGAGTCGAGCCGGTGGTTCCGGCATGTCCGGCAGGTGGTTCCGGCATGCCCGGCAGGTGATTCCGGAGTTTCTGGCATGTGGTTCTGGCACCTCTGAGAGGTGGTTCCGGCATGCCCGGCCGGTGATACCAGAGTGCTCGCCAAGTGGTTCTGCGTAGCCGGCAGGTGATTTTGGCGTGTCCAGCAGGTGTTTTTGGTGAGTCGAGCAGGTGGTTCTGGCGAGCCCGGCAGGTGCTTCCGGTGTCATTGGCATCTGGTTCCGGCATGTCTGAGAGGTGGTTCCGCCATACCCGGCAGGTGATTCCGGAGTGATCGCCAAGTGGTTCTGGCGTAGCCGGCAGGTGATTTTGCATGTCCGGCACTGGTTCCGGCGAGTCGAGCCGGTGGTTCCGGCATGTCCGGCAGGTGGTTCCGGCATGCCCGGAAGGTGATTCCGAAGAGTTCACCAAATGGTTGTGGCGTAGCCGGCAGGTGATTTTGGCGAGTCGAGCAGGTGGTTCTGTCGTGCTCGGCAGGTGCTTCCAGTGTCATTGGCATGTGGTTCCGGCATGTCTGAGAGGTGGTTCCGGAGAGTCTGCCGAGTGGTTCTGGAGCCAGCCCAGCAGGTTATTCCGAAGAGTTCACCAAATGGTTGTGGCATAGACGGCAGGTTATTTTGACGTGTCAGGAATGTGGTTCCGGCTAGTTGAGCAGGTGGATCAGGCGTGCTCGCCAGTGGGTTCAGGCGGGTCTGGCAGGTGGTTTCGGTCTGTTTGGGGAGTGGTTCCGGCATCTCAGGCACATGGTTCTGGCACGTCTGAGAGGTGGTTCCGGCCGGCCGGAGAGGTGTTTCCGGAGTGTCCGCCAAGTGGTTCTGGCGTAGCTGAAAGGTGATGTTGGCGTGACCAGCAGGTGTTTCCAGCCAGCCCGGCAGGTGATTCCGGAGTGTCTGCCGTGTGGTTCTGGCGTAGCTGGCAGGTGATTTTGGCGTGTCCAGCAGGTGGTTCCGGCGAGCTCGGCAGGTGGTACCAGCGTGTCCGGAACATGGTTCTGGCACGTCTGAGAGATGGTTCCGGCATGCCCGGCAGGTGATTCCGGAGTGTCCGGCATGTGGTTCTGGCACCTCTGAGAGGTGGTTCCGGCATGCCCGGCAGGTGATTCCGGAGTGTCCGGCATGTGGTTCTGGCACCTCTGAGAGGTGGTTCCGGCATGCCCGGCAGGTGATTCCAGAGTGTCCGGCATGTGGTTCTGGCACCTCTGAGAGGTGGTTCCGGCATGCCCGACAGGTAATTCCGGAGTGTTCGCCAAGTGGTTCTGGCGTAGCCGGCAGGTCATTTTGCATGTCCAGCGGTGGTTCCGGCGAGTCGAGCCGGTGGTTCCGGCGTGTCCGGCAGGTGGTTCTGGCGTGACCGGCACGAGGTTCTGGCACGTCTGAGAGTTGGTTCCGGCATGCCCGACAGGTGATTCTGGAGTGTCCGTTACGTGGTTCTGGCGTACCCGGCAGGTGATTTTGGCGTGTCTGGCGGGTGTTTCTTGGAAGTCGAGCATTTTGCTCAGGTATGCTCACCCGGTGCTTCCGGCATGTCCGGCACGTGGTTCAGGTGGTTTTGGCGAGTCGAGCAGGTGGTTCTGGCGTGCTCGGCAGGTGCTTCCGGTGTCATTGGCATGTGGTTCCGGCATGTCTGAGAGGTGGTTCCGCCATGCCCGGCGGGTGATTCCGGAGTGTTCGCCAAGTGGTTCTGGCGTAGCCGGCAGGTCATTTTGCATGTCCGGCAATGGTTCCGGCGAGTCGAGCCGGTCGTTCCGGCATGTCCAGCAGGTGCTTCCAGCTTGCCCGGCAGGTGATTCCGGAGTGTCCAGCATGTGGTTCTGGCACCTCTGACAGGTGGTTCCGGCATGCCCGGCAGGTGATTCCGGAGAGTCCGCCACGTGGTTCTGGCGTACCCGGAGGTTGATTTTGGCGTGTCCACTGGTGGTTCTGGGGAGTGCATCAGCTGCTTCCGGCATACTCGGCACGTGGTACCGGCGTGTCCAGAACATGGTTCTGGCAAGTCTGAGAGGTGGTTCCGGCACGCCCGACAGGTGATTCCGGAGCGTCCGCCAAGTGTTTCTGGCGTACCCGGCAGGTGATTTTGGCATGTCCGACAGGTGTATCTTGCGAGTCGAGCAGGTGGCTGAGGCATGCTCAGCTGGTGCTTCCGGCGTCTCTGGCACGTGGTTCTGGTGTGTCTGAGAGCTGGTTCTGGCATGTCCGGCAGATGATTCCGGAGTGTCCACCAAGTGGTTGTGGTATACCTTGCAGGTGATTTTGACGTGTCAGGAAGGTGGTTCCGGCTTGTTGAGCAGGTGGATCAGGCGTGCTCGACAGTGGGTTCAGGCGGGTCTGGAAGTTGGTTTCGGTCTGTTCGGGGAGTGGTTCCAGCATCTCAGGCTCATGGTTCTGGCACGTCTGAGAGGTGGTTGCGGCCGGCCAGACAGGTGTTTCCATGGTGTCCGCCAAGTGGTTCCGGCATAGCTGGCAGGTGATGTTGGCGTGACCAGCAGGTGGTTCCAGCAAGCCCGGCAGGTGATTCCGAAGAGTTCACCAAATGGTTGTGGCGTAGCCGGCAGGTGATTTTGGCGAGTCCAGCAGGTGGTTTTGGCGAGTCGAGCACGTGGTAGTCGCGGGCCCGGCAGGTGCTTCCGGTGTCATTGGCATGTGGTTCCGGCATGTCTGAGAGGTGGTTCCGGCATGCCCGGCAGGTGGTTCCGGAGTGTCTGCCGAGTGGTTCTGGAGCCAGCCCCCCAGGTGATTCCGAAGAGTTCACCAAATGGTTGTGGCGTAGCCGGCAGGTTATTTTGGCGTGTCAGGAAGTTCGTTCCGGCTAGTTGAGCAGGTGGATCAGGCGTGCTCGCCAGGGGGTTCAGGCGGGTATGGCAGGTGGTTTCGGTCTGTTTGGGTTGTGGTTCCGGCATCTCAGGCACATGGTTCTGGCACGTCTGAGAGGTGGTTCCGGCCGGCCGGAGAGGTGTTTCCGGAGTGTCCGCCAAGTGCTTCTGGCGTAGCTGAAAGGTCATGTTGGCGTGACCGGCAGGTGGTTCCAGCCAGTCCGGCAGGTGATTCCGGAGTGTCTGCTGAATGGTTCTGGCGTAGCCGACAGGTGATTTTGGCGTGTCCAGCAGGTGGTTCCGGCGAGCTCGGCAGGTTGTACCGGCGTGTCCGGAAGATGGTTCTGGCACGTCTGAGAGATGGTTCTGGCATGCCCGGCAGGTGATTCAGGAGTGTCCGGCATGTGGTTCTGGCACCTCTGAGAGGTGGTTCCGGCATGCCCGGCAGGTGATTCCGGAGTGTCTGCCGAGTGGTTCTGGCGAAGCCGGCAGGTGATTCTGGGGTGTCCAACAGGTGGTTCTGGGGAGTGGATCAGGTGGTTCCGGCACACTCGGCAGGTGGTACCGGCGTGTCCAGAACATGGTTCTGGCAAGTCTGAGAGGTGGTTCCGGCATGCCCGACAGGTGATTCCGGATTGTTCGCCATGTGATTCTGGCGTAGCCGGCAGGTCATTTTGCATGTCCGGCGGTGGTTACGGTGAGTCGAGCCGGTGGTTCCGGCGTAGACGGCAGTTGATTTTGCCGTGTCCACTAGGTGGTTCTGGGGAGGGGATCAGCTTGTTCCGGCATACTCGGCAGTTGGTACCGGCGTGTCCAGAACATGGTTCTGGCAAGTCTGACAGGTGGTTCCGGCACGCCCGACAGGTGATTCCGGAGTGTCCGTCATGTGCTTCTGGCACCTCTGAGAGGTGGTTCCGGCATGCCCGGCAGGTGATTCCGGAGTGTCCCGCATGTGGTTCTGGCACCTTTGAGATGTGGTTCCGGCATGCACGGCAGGTGATACCGGAGTGTTCGCCAAGTGGTTCTGGCGTAGCCGGCAGGTGATTTTGGTGTGCCAGGAAGTTGGTTCCGGCAAGTTGAGCAGTTGGATCAGGTGTGCTCGCCAGGGGGTTCAGGCGCGTCTGGCAGGTGGTTTCGGTCTGTTCGGGGAGTGGTTCCGGCATCTCAGACACATGGTTCTGGCACGTCTGAGAGGTGGTTGCGGCCGGCCGGAGAGGTGTTTCCGGAGTGTCCGCCAAGTCGTTCCGGCGTAGCTGAAAGGTGATGTTGGCGTGACCGGCAGGTGGTTCCAGCCAGCCCGGCAGGTGATTCCGGAGTGTCTGCCGTGTGGTTCTGGCGTAGCTGGCAGGTGATTTTGGCGTGTCCAGCATGTGGTTCCGGCGAGCTCGGCAGGTGGTACCAGCATGTCCGGAACATGGTTCTGGCACGTCTGAGAGATGGTTCCGTCATGCCCGGCAGGTGATTCCGGAGTGTCCGTCATGTGGTTCTGGCACCTCTGAGAGCTGGTTCCGGCATGCCCGGCAGGTGATTCCGGAGTGTCCGGCATGTGGTTCTGGCACCTCTGAGAGGTGGTTCCGGCATGCCCGGCAGGTGGTTCCGGAGTGTCTGCCGAGTGGTTCTGGCGTAGCCGGCAGGTGATTTTGGCGTGTCCAGCAGGTGGTTTTGGCGAGTCGAGCAGGTGGTTCTGGCGTGCTCGGCAGGTGCTTCCGGTGTCATTGGCATGTGGTTCCGGCATGTCTGAGAGGTGGTTCCGCCATGCCCGGCGGGTGATTCCGGAGTGTTCGCCAAGTGGTTCTGGCGTAGCCGGCAGGTCATTTTGCATGTCCGGCAATGGTTCCGGCGAGTCGAGCCGGTCGTTCCGGCATGTCCAGCAGGTGCTTCCAGCTTGCCCGGCAGGTGATTCCGGAGTGTCCAGCATGTGGTTCTGGCACCTCTGACAGGTGGTTCCGGCATGCCCGGCAGGTGATTCCGGAGAGTCCGCCACGTGGTTCTGGCGTACCCGGAGGTTGATTTTGGCGTGTCCACTGGTGGTTCTGGGGAGTGCATCAGCTGCTTCCGGCATACTCGGCACGTGGTACCGGCGTGTCCAGAACATGGTTCTGGCAAGTCTGAGAGGTGGTTCCGGCACGCCCGACAGGTGATTCCGGAGCGTCCGCCAAGTGTTTCTGGCGTACCCGGCAGGTGATTTTGGCATGTCCGACAGGTGTATCTTGCGAGTCGAGCAGGTGGCTGAGGCATGCTCAGCTGGTGCTTCCGGCGTCTCTGGCACGTGGTTCTGGTGTGTCTGAGAGCTGGTTCTGGCATGTCCGGCAGATGATTCCGGAGTGTCCACCAAGTGGTTGTGGTATACCTTGCAGGTGATTTTGACGTGTCAGGAAGGTGGTTCCGGCTTGTTGAGCAGGTGGATCAGGCGTGCTCGACAGTGGGTTCAGGCGGGTCTGGAAGTTGGTTTCGGTCTGATCGGGGAGTGGTTCCAGCATCTCAGGCTCATGGTTCTGGCACGTCTGAGAGGTGGTTGCGGCCGGCCAGACAGGTGTTTCCATGGTGTCCGCCAAGTGGTTCCGGCATAGCTGGCAGGTGATGTTGGCGTGACCAGCAGGTGGTTCCAGCAAGCCCGGCAGGTGATTCCGAAGAGTTCACCAAATGGTTGTGGCGTAGCCGGCAGGTGATTTTGGCGAGTCCAGCAGGTGGTTTTGGCGAGTCGAGCAGGTGGTTGTGGCGTGCTCGGCAGGTGCTTCCGGTGTCATTGGCATGTGGTTCCGGCATGTCTGAGAGGTGGCTCCGGTATGCCCGGCAGGTGGTTCCGGAGAGTCTGCCGAGTGGTTCTGGAGCCAGCCCGGCAGGTGATTCCGAAGAGTTCCCCAAATAGTTGTGGCGTAGCCGGCAGGTTATTTTGACGTGTCAGGAAGGTGGTTCCGGCTAGTTGAGCAGGTGGATCAGGCGTGCTCGCCAGTGGGTTCAGGAGGGTATGGCAGGTGGTTTCGGTCTTTTCGGGGAGTGGTTCCGGCATCTCAGGCACATGGTTCTGGCACGTCTGAGAGGTGGTTCCGGCCGGCCGGAGAGGTGTTTCCGGAGTGTCCGCCAAGTGCTTCTGGCGTAGCTGAAAGGTGATGTTGGCGTGACCGGCAGGTGGTTCCAGCCAGCCCGGCAGGTGATTCCGGAGTGTCTGCCGTGTGGTTCTGGCGTAGCTGGCAGGTGATTTTGGAGTGTCCAGCATGTGGTTCCGGCGAGCTCGGCAGGTGGTACCAGCATGTCCGGAACATGGTTCTGGCACGTCTGAGAGATGGTTCCGTCATGCCCGGCAGGTGATTCCGGAGTGTCCGTCATGTGGTTCTGGCACCTCTGAGAGCTGGTTCCGGCATGCCCGGCAGGTGATTCCGGAGTGTCCGGCATGTGGTTCTGGCACCTCTGAGAGGTGGTTCCGGCATGCCCGGCAGGTGGTTCCGGAGTGTCTGCCGAGTGGTTCTGGCGTAGCCGGCAGGTGATTTTGGCGTGTCCAGCAGGTGGTTTTGGCGAGTCGAGCAGGTGGCGTGCTCGGCAGGTGCTTCCGGTGTCATTGGCATGTGGTTCCGGCATGTCTGAGAGGTGGTTCCGCCATGCCCGGCGGGTGATTCCGGAGTGTTCGCCAAGTGGTTCTGGCGTAGCCAGCAGGTGATTTTGCATGTCCGGCAATGGTTCTGGCGACTCGAGCTGGTGGTTCCGGCATGTCCGGCAGGTGGTTCCGGCATGCCCGGCAGGTGATTCCGGAGTGTCCGGCATGTGGTTCTGGCACCTCTGAGAGGTGGTTCCGGCATGCCCGGCAGGTGATTCCGGAGTGTCCGGCATGTGGTTCTGGCACCTCTGAGAGGTGGTTCCGGCATGCCCGGCAGGTGGTTCTGGAGTGTCTGCCGATTGGTTCTGGCGTAGCCGGCAGGTGATTTTGCATGTCCGGCAATGGTTCCGGCGAGTCGAGCCGGTCGTTCCGGCATGTCCAGCAGGTGCTTCCAGCTTGCCCGGCAGGTGATTCCGGAGTGTCCAGCATGTGGTTCTGGCACCTCTGACAGGTGGTTCCGGAATGCCTGGCCTGTGATTCCGGAGTGTCTTCCGAGTGGTTCTGGTGTAGCCGGCAGTTGATTTTGGCGTGTCCACTAGGTCGTTCTGGGGAGTGGATCATCTGGTTCCGGCATACTTGGCAGGTGGTACCGGCGTGTCCAGAACATGGTTCTGGCAAGTCTGAGAGGTGGTTCCGGCACGCCCGACAGGTGATTCCGGAGCGTCCGCCAAGTGTTTCTGGCGTACCCTGCAGGTGATTTTGGCATGTCCGACAGGTGTATCTTGCGAGTCGAGCAGGTGGCTGAGGCATGCTCAGCTGGTGCTTCCGGCGTCTCTGGCACGTGGTTCTGGTGTGTCTGAGAGCTGGTTCTGGCATCTCCGGCAGATGATTCCGGAGTGTCCACCAACTGGTTCTTGTATACCTGGCAGGTGATTTTGTCGTGTCAGGAAGTTGGTTCCGGCTAGTTGAGCAGGTGGATCAGGCGTGCTCGCCAGGGGGTTCAGGCGGTTCTGGCAGGTGGTTTCGGTCTGTTCGGGGAGTGGTTCCGGCATCTCAGGCTCATGGTTCTGGCACGTCTGAGAGGTGGTTCCGGCCGGCCCGACAGGTGTTTCCGTGGTGTCTGCCAACTCGTTCTGGCACAGCTGGCGGGTGATGTTGGCGTGACCGGCAGGTGGTTCCAGCAAGCCCGGCAGTTGATTCCGAAGACTTCACCAAATGGTTGTGGCGTAGCCGGCAGGTGATTTTGGCGAGTCCAGCAGGTGGTTTGGCGAGTCGAGCAGGTGGTTGTGGCGTGCTCGGCAGGTGCTTCCGGTGTCATTGGCATGTGGTTCCGGCATGTATGAGAGGTGGTTCCGGCATGCCCGGCAGGTGGTTCCGGAGTGTCTGCCGACTGGTTCTGGAGCCAGGCCGGCAGGTGATTCCGAAGAGTTCACCAAATGGTTGTGGCGTAGCCGGCAGGTGATTTTGGCGTGTCCAGCAGGTGGTTTTGGCGAGTCGAGCAGGTGGTTCTGGCGTGCTCGGCAGGTGCTTCCGGTGCAATTGGCATGTGGTTCCGGCATGTCTGAGAGGTGGTTCCGGCATGCCCGGCAGGTGGTTCCGGAGTGTCTGCCGAGTGGTTCTGGAGCCAGGCCGGCAGGTGATTCCCAAGAGTTCTCCAAATGGTTGTGGCGTAGCCGGCAGGTGATTTTGGCGTGCCAGGAAGTTGGTTCCGGCAAGTTGAGCAGGTGGATCAGGCGTGCTCGCCAGGGGGTTCAGGCGCGTCTGGCAGGTGGTTTCGGTCTGTTCGGGGAGTGGTTCCGGCATGTCAGGCACATGGTTCTGGCACGTCTGAGAGGTGGTTGCGGCCGGCCGGAGAGGTGTCTCCGGAGTGTCCGCCAAGTCGTTCCGGCGTAGCTGAAAGGCGATGTTGGCGTGACCGGCAGGTGGTTCCAGCCAGCCCGGCAGGTGATTCCGGAGTGTCTGCCGTGTGGTTCTGGCGTAGCTGGCAGGTGATTTTGGCGTGTCCAGCATGTGGTTCCGGCGAGCTCGGCAGGTGGTACCAGCATGTCCGGAACATGGTTCTGGCACGTCTGAGAGATGGTTAAGTCATGCCCGGCAGGTGATTCTGGAGTGTCCGTCATGTGGTTCTGGCACCTCTGAGAGCTGGTTCCGGCATGCCCGGCAGGTGATTCTGGAGTGTCCGGCATGTGGTTCTGGCACCTCTGAGAGGTGGTTCCGGCATGCCCGGCAGGTGGTTCCGGAGTGTCTGCCGAGTGGTTCTGGCGTAGCCGGCAGGTGATTTTGGCGTGTCCAGCAGGTGGTTTTGGCGAGTCGAGCAGGTGGTTCTGGCGTGCTCGTCAGGTGCTTCCGGTGTCATTGGCATGTGGTTCCGGCATGTCTGAGAGGTGGTTCCGCCATGCCCGGCAGGTGATTCCGGAGTGTTCGCCACGTGGTTCTGGCGTAGCCGGCAGGTGATTTTGCATGTCCGGCAATGGTTCCGACGAGTCGAGCTGGGGGTTCCGGAATGTCCGGCAGGTGGTTCCGGCATGCCCGGCAGGTGATTCCGGAGTGTCCGGCATGTGGTTCTGGCACCTCTGAGATGTGGTTCCGGCATGCCCGGCACGTGGTTCCGGAGTGTCTGCCGAGTGGTTCTGGCGTAGCCGGCAAGTGATTTTGGCGTGTCCAGCATGTGGTTTTGGAGACTCGAGCAGGTGGTTCTGGCGTGCTCGGCAGGTGCTTCCCGTGTCATTGGCATGTGGTTCCGGCATGTCTGAGAGGTGGTTCCGCCCTGCCCGGCAGGTGATTCCGGAGTGTTTGCCAAGTGGTTCTGGCGTAGCCGGCAGGTGATTTTGCATGTCCGGCAATGGTTCCGGCGAGTCGAGCCGGTGGTTCCGACATGTCCGGCAGGTGGTTCCGGCATGCCCGGCAGGTGATTCCGGAGTGTCCGGCATGTGGTTCTGGCACCTCTGAGAGGTGTTTCCGGCATGCCCGGCAGGCGATACCGGAGTGTCCGGCATTTGGTTCTCACACCTCTAAGAGGTGGTTCCGGAATTCCTGGCATGTGATTCCGGAGAGTCTGTCGAGTGGTTCTGGCGTAGCCGGCAGTTGATTTTGGCGTGTCCACTAGGTGGTTGTGGGGAGTGGATCAGCTGGTTCCGGCATACTCGGCAGGTTGTACCGGCGTGTCCAGAACATGGTTCTGGCAAGTCTGAGAGGTGGTTCCGGACCGCCCGACAGGTGATTCCGGAGTGTCCGCCAAGTGGTTCTGGCATAGCTGAAAGGTGATGTTGGCGTGACCGGCAGGTGGTTCCATCCAGCCCGGCAGGTGATTCCGGAGTGTCTGTCGAGTGGTTCTGGCATAGCCGGCAGGTGATTTTGGCGTGTCCAGCAGGTGGTTCCGGCGAGCTCGGCAGGTGGTACCGGCGTGTCCGAAACATCGTTCTGGCACATCTGTGAGATGGTTCCGGCATGCCCGGCTGGTGATTCTAGAGTGTCCGGCATGTGGTTCTGGCACCTCTGAGAGGTGGTTCCGGCATGCCCGGTAGGTGGTTCCGGAGTGTCTGCCGAGTGGTTCTGGCGTAGCCGGCAGGTGATTCTGGCGTGTCCAGCAGGTGGTTCTGGGGAATTTATCAGGTGGTTCCGGCATACTCGGCAGGTGGTACCGGCGTGTCCGGAACATGGTTCTCGCAAGTCTGAGAGGTGGTTCCGGCATGCCAGACAGGTGATTCCGGAGTGTTCGCCAAGTGGTTCTGGCGTAGCCGGCAGGTCATTTTGCATGTCCGGCGGTGGTTCCGGCGAGTCGAGCCGGTGGTTCCGGCGTAGCCGGCCGTTGATTTTGGCGTGTCCACTAGGTGGTTCTGGGGAGTGGATCAGCTGGTTCCGGCATACTCGGCAGGTGGTACCGCCGTGTCCAGAACACAGTTCTGGCAAGTCTGAGAGGTGGTTCCGGCACGCCCGACAGGTGATTCCGGAGTGTACGCCAAGTGGTTCTGGCGTCGCGGGCAGGTCATTTTGCATGTCCGGCGGTGGTTCCGGCGACTCGAGCCAGTGGTTCCGGCGTGTCCAGCAGGTCGCTCCGGTCTGTCCGGCATGTGGTTCTGGCGTGTCCGGCACGAGGTTCTGGCACGTCTGAGAGTTGCTTCTGGCATGCCCGGCAGGTGATTCCGGAGTGTCCGGCATGTGGTTCTGGCACCTCTGAGAGGTGGTTACGGCATGCCCGGCAGGTGATACCGGAGTGTTCACCAAGTGTTTCTGGCGTAGCCGACAGGTGATTTTGCATGTCCGGCAATGGTTCCGGCGAGTCGAGCCGGTGGTTCCGGAATGTCCGGCAGGTGGTTCCGGCATGTCCGGCAGGTGGTTCCGGCATGTCCATCACGTGGTTCCAGCATGCCCGGCAGGTGATTCCGGAGTGTCCGGCATGTGGTTCTGGCACCTCTGAGAGGTGGTTCCGGCATGCCCGGCAGGTGATACCGGAGTCTCCGGCATTTGGTTCTGGCACCTCTGAGAGGTGGTTCCGGCATGCCCGGCAGGTGATACCGGAGTCTCCGGCATTTGGTTCTGGCACCTCTGAGAGGTGGTTCCGGAATGCCTGGCCTGTGATCCAGGAGTGTCTGCCGAGTGGTTCTGGTGTAGCCGGCAGTTGATTTTGGCGTGTCCACTAGGTGGTTCTGGGGAGTGGATCAGCTGGTTCCGGCATACTCGGCAGGTGGTACCCTTGTGTCCAGAACATGGTTCTGGCAAGTCTGAGAGGTGGTTCCGGCACGCCCGACAGTTGATTCCGGAGCGTCCGCCAAGTGTTTCTGGCATACCCGGCAGGTGATTTTGGCATGTCCGACAGGTGTATCTTGCGAGTCGAGCAGGTGGCTGAGGCATGCTCAGCTGGTGCTTCTGGCGTCTCTGGCACGTGGTTCTGGTGTGTCTGAGAGCTGGTTCTGGCATCTCCGGCAGATGATTCCGGAGTGGCCACCAAGTGGTTCTTGTATACCTGGCAGGTGATTTTGGCGTGTCAGGAAGTTGGTTCCGGCTAGTTGAGCAGGTGGATCAGGCGTGCTCGCCAGTGGGTTCACGCGGGTCTGGCAGGTTTTTTCGGTCTGTTCGGGCAGTGGTTCCGGCATCTCAGGCTCATGGTTCTGGCACGTCTGAGAGGTGGTTCCAGCCGGCCCGACAGGTGTTTCCATGGTGTCCGCCAAGTGGTTCTGGCATAGCTGGCAGGTGATGTTGGCGTGACAAGCACGTGGTTCCAGCCAGCCCGGCAGGTGATTCCGGAGTGTCTGCCGTGTGGTTTTGGCGTAGCTGGCAGGTGATTTTGGCGTGTCCAGCAGGTGGTTCCGGCGAGCTCGGTAGGTGGTACCAGCGTGTCCGGAACATGGTTCTGGCACGTCTGAGAGATGGTTCCGGCATGCGCAGCAGGTGATTCCGGAGTGTCCGGCATGTGGTTCTGGCACCTCTGAGAGGTGGTTCCGGCATGCCCGGCAGGTGGTTCCGGAGTGTCTGCCGAGTGGTTCTGGCGTAGTCGGCAGGTGATTCTGGCGTGTCCAGCAGGTGGTTCTGGCTAGAGGATCAGGTGGTTCTGGCATACTCGGCAGGTGGTACCGGCGTGTCCGGAACATGGTTCTGGCAAGTCTGAGAGGCGGTTCCGGCATGCCCGACAGGTGATTCCGGAGTGTTCGCCAAGTGGTTCTGGCGTAGCCGGCAGGTCATTTTGCATGTCCGGCGGTGGTTCCGGCGACTCGAGCCGGTGGTTCCGGCGTGCTCGGCAGGTCGTTCAGGCGGGTCTGGCAGGTGGTTTCGGTCTGTTCGGGGTGTGGTTCCGGCATATCAGGCACATGGTTCTGGCACGTCTGATAGGTGGTTCCGGCATGCCCGGCAGGTGATTCCGGAGTGTCCGGCATGTGGTTCTGGCACCTCTGAGAGGTGGTTCCGGCATGCCCGGCAGGTGATACCGGAGTCTCCGGCATTTGGTTCTGGCACCTCTGAGAGGTGGTTCCGGAATGCCTGGCCTGTGATTCCGGAGTGTCTGCCGAGTGGTTCTGGCGTCGCCGGCAGGTGATTTTGGCGTGTCCAGCAGGTGGTTTTGGTGAGTCGAGCAGGTGGTTCTGGCGTGCTCGGCAGCTGCTTCCGGTGTCATTGGCATCTGGTTCCGGCATGTCTGAGAGGTGGTTCCGCCATGCCCGGCAGGTGATTCCGGAGTGTTCGCCAAGTGGTTCTGGCGTAGCCGGCAGGTGATTTTGCGTGTCCGGCAATGGTTCCGGCGAGTCGAGCCGGTGGTTCCGGCATGTCCGGCAGGTGGTTCCGGCATGCCCGGCAGGTGATTCCGGAGTGTCCGGCATGTGGTTCTGGCACCTCTGAGAGGTGGTTCCGGCATGCCCGGTAGGTGATACCGGAGTCTCCGGCATTTGGATCTGGCACCTCTGAGAGGTGGTTCCGGAATGCCTGGCATGTGATTCCGGAGTTTCTGCCGAGTGGTTCTGGCGTAGCCGGCAGGTGATTTTGCATGTCCGGCAATGGTTCCGGCGAGTCGAGCCGTTGGTTCCGGCATGTCCGGCAGGTGGTTCCGGCATGCCCGGCAGGTGATTCCGGAGTGTCCGGCATGTGGTTCTGGCACCTCTGAGAGGTGGTTCCGGCATGCCCGGCAGGTGATACCGGAGTGTTCGCCAAGTGGTTCTGGCATAGTCGGCAGGTGATTTTGCATGTCCGGCAATGGTTCCGGCGAGTCGAGCTGGTGGTTCCTGCATGTCCGGCAGGTGGTTCCGGCATGCCCGGCAGGTGATACCTGAGTGTCCGGCATTTGGTTCTGGCACCTCTGAGAGGTGGTTCCGGAATGCCTGGCATGTGATTCCCAAGTGTCCGCTGAGTGGTTGTGGCGTAGCCGGCCGGTGGTTCCGGCATGTCCGGAACATGGTTCTGGCAAGTCTGAGAGATGGTTCCGCCATGCCCGGCAGGTGATTCCGGAGTGTCCGCCACGTGGTTCTGGCGTAGCCGGCAGGTCATTTTGCATGTCCGGCGGTGGTTCCGGCGAGTCGAGCCGGTGGTTCCGGCGTATCCAGCAGTTGTTTCCGGTCTGTCCGGCAGGTGGTTCTGGCGTGACCGGCACGAGGTTCTGGCACGTCTGAGATTTGGTTCCGCCATGCCCGACAGGTGATTCCGGAGTGTCCGCCACGTGGTTCTGGCGTACCCGGCAGGTGATTTTGGCGTGTCTGGCAGGTGTTTTTTGCAAGTCGAGCATTTGGCTCAGGCATGCTCAGCAGGTGCTTCCGGCGTGTCTGGCACGTGGTTCTGGTGTGTCTGAGAGCTGGTTCTGGCATGTCCGGCAGATGATTCCGGAGTGTCCACCAAGTGGTTGTGGCATACCCGGCAGGTGATTTTAGCGTGTCAGGTAGGTGGTTCGGCGAGTCCAGTAGGTGGTTCTGGCGTGCTCGGCAGGTGGTTCAGGCGTGTCCGGCAGGTGGTTCCGGCGAGTCGATCCGGTGGTTCCGGCATGTCCGGCAGGTGGTTCCGGCATGCCCGGCAGGTGATTCCGGAGTGTCCGGCATGTGGTTCTGGCACCTCTGAGAGGTGGTTCTGGCATGCCCGGCAGGTGATACCGGAGTGTTCGCCAAGTGGTTCTGGCGTAGCCGGCAGGTGATTTTGCATCTCCGGCAATGGTTCTGGCGAGTCGAGCCGTGGTTCAGCAATGTCCGGCAGGTGGTTCCGGCATGTCTGGCAGGTGGTTCCGGCATGTCCAGCACGTGGTTCCAGCATGCCCGGCAGGTGATTCCGGAGTGTCCGGCATGTGGTTCTGGCACCTCTAACAGGTGGTTCCGGCATGCCCGACAGGTGATACCGGAGTGTCCGGCATTTGGTTCTGGCACCTCTGAGAGGTGGTTCCGGCATGCCTGGCAGTTGGTTGCGGAGTGTCTGCCGAGCGGTTCTGGAGTAGCCGGCAGGTGATTCTGGCGTATCCAGCAGGTGGTTCTGGGGAGTGGATCACGTGGTTCCGGCATACTCGGCAGGTGGTACCGGAGTGTCCGGAACATGGTTCTGGCAACTCTGAGAGGTGGTTCCGGCATGGCCGACAGGTGATTCCGGAGTGTTCGCCAAGTGGTTCTGGCGTAGACGGCAGGTCATTTTGCATGTCCGGCGGTGGTTCCAGCGAGTCGAGCCGGTGGTTCTGGCGTATCCAGCAGTTGTTTCCGGTCTGTCCGGCAGGTGGTTCTGGCGTGACCGGCACGAGGTTCTGGCACGTCTGAGATTTGGTTCCGCCATGCCCGACAGGTGATTCCGGAGTGTCCGCCACGTGGTTCTGGCGTACCCGGCAGGTGATTTTGGCGTGTCTGGCAGGTGTTTTTTGCAAGTCGAGCATTTGGCTCAGGCATGCTCAGCAGGTGCTTCCAGCGTGTCTGGCACGTGGTTCTGGTGTGTCTGATAGGTGGTTCTGGCATGTCCGGCAGATGATTCCGGAGTGTCCACCAAGTGGTTGTGGCATACCCGGCAGGTGATTTTAGCGTGTCAGGTAGGTGGTTCGGCGAGTCCAGTAGGTGGTTCTGGCGTGCTCGGCAGCTGGTTCAGGCGTGTCCGGCAGGTGGTTCCGGCGAGTCGATCCGGTGGTTCCGGCATGCCCGGCAGGTGATTCCGGAGTGTCCGGCATGTGGTTCTGGCACCTCTGAGAGGTGGTTCCGGCATGCCCGGCAGGTGATACCGGAGTGTTCGCCAAGTGGTTCTGGCGTAGCCGGCAGGTGATTTTGCATGTCCGGCAATGGTTCCGGCGAGTCGAGCCGTGGTTCCGGAATGTCCGGCAGGTGGTTCCGGCATGTCCGGCAGGTGGTTCCGGCATGTCCAGCACGTGGTTCCAGCATGCCCGGCAGGTGATTCCGGAGTGTCCGGCATGTGGTTCTGGCACCTCTGAGAGGTGGTTCCGGCATGCCCGGCAGGTGATACCGGAGTGTCCGGCATTTGGTTCTGGCACCTCTGAGAGGTGGTTCCGGAATGCCTGGCATGTGATTCCGGAGTGTCTGCCGAGTGGTTCTGGCGTAGCCGGCAGTTGATTTTGGCGTGTCCACTAGGTGGTTCTGGGGAGTGGATCAGCTGGTTCCGGCATACTCGGCAGGTGGTACCGGCGTGTCCAGAACATGGTTCTGGCAAGTCTGAGAGGTGGTTCCGGCACGCCCGACAGGTGATTCCGGAGCGTCCGCCAAGTGTTTCTGGCGTACCCGGCAGGTGTTTTTCGCCTGTCCTACAGGTGTATCTTGCGAGTCGAGCAGGTGGCTGAGGCATGCTCAGCTGGTGCTTCCGGCGTCTCTGGAACGTGGTTCTGGTGTGTCTGAGAGCTGGTTCTGGCATCTCCGGCAGATGATTCCGGAGTGTCCACCAAGTGGTTCTTGTATACCTGGCAGGTGATTTTGGCATGTCAGGAAGTTGGTTCCGGCTAGTTGAGCAGGTGGATCAGGCGTGCTCGCCAGGGGGTTCAGGCGGGTCTGGCAGGTGGTTTCGGTCTGTTCGGGGAGTGGTTCCGGCATCTCAGGCACATGGTTCCGGCACGTCTGTGAGGTGGTTCCGGCCGGCCCGACAGGTGTATCCATGGTGTCCGCCAAGTGGTTCTGGCATAGCTGGCAAGTGATGTTGGCGTGACCGGCAGGTGGTTCCAGCCAGCCCGGTAGGTGATTCCGGAGTGTTCGCCAAGTGGTTCTGGCGTAGCCGGCAGGTGATTTTGCATGTCCGGCAATGGTTCCGGCGAGTCAAGCCGGTGGTTCCGACATCTCCGGCAGGTGGTTCCGGCATGCCCGGCAGGTGATTCCGGAGTGTCCGGCATGTGGTTCTGGCACCTCTGAGAGGTGGTTCCGGCATGCCCGGCAGGTGATACCGGAGTGTCCGGCATTTGGTTCTCACACCTCTGAGAGGTGGTTCCGGAATGCCTGGCATGTGATTCCCGAGTGTCTGTCGAGTGGTTCTGGCGTAGCCGGCAGGTGATTTTGGCGTGTCCACTAGGTCGTTCTGGGGAGTGGATCAGCTGGTTCCGGCATACTCGGCAGGTGCTACCGGCGTGTCCAGAACATGGTTCTGGCAAGTCTGAGAGGTGGTTCCGGCACGCCCGACAGGTGATTCCGGAGCGTCCGCCAAGTGTTTCTGGCGTACCCTGCAGGTGATTTTGACATGTCCGACAGGTGTATCTTGCGAGTCGAGCAGGTGGCTGAGGCATGCTCAGCTGGTGCTTCCGGCGTCTCTGGCACGTGGTTCTGGTGTGTCTGAGAGCTGGTTCTGGCATGTCCGGCAGATGATTCCGGAGTGTCCACCAAGTGGTTCTGGTAGACCTGGCAGGTGATTTTGGCGTGTCAGGAAGTTGGTTCCAGATAGTTGAGCAGGTGGATCAGGCGTGCTCGCCAGGGGGTTCAGGCGGGTCTGGCAGGTGGTTTCGGTCTTTTCGGGGAGTGGTTCCGGCATCTCAGGCTCATGGTTCTGGCACCTCTGAGAGGTGGTTCCGGCCGGCCCGACAGGTGTTTCCGTGGTGTCTGCCAACTGGTTCTGGCATAGCTGGCAGGTGATGTTGGCGTGACCGGCAGGTGGTTCCAGCAAGCCCGGCATTTGATTCCGAAGAGTTCAACAAATGTTTGTGGCGTAGCCGGCAGCTTATTTTGGCGAGTCCAGCAGGTGGTTTTGGCGAGTCGAGCAGGTGGTTGTGGCGTGCTCGGCAGGTGCTTCCGGTGTCATTGGCATGTGGTTCCGGCATGTCTGAGAGGTGGTTCCGGCATGCCCGGCATGTGGTTCCGGAGTGTCTGCCGACTGGTTCTGGAGCCAGGCCGGCAGGTGATTCCGAAGAGTTCACCAAATGGTTGTGGCGTAGCCGGCAGGAGATTTTGGCATGTCCAGCAGGTGGTTTTGGCGAGTCGAGCAGGTGGTTCTGGCGTGCTCGGCAGGTGCTTCTGGTGCAATTGTCATGTGGTTCCGGCATGTCTGAGAGGTGGTTCCGGCATGCCCGGCAGGTGGTTCCGGAGTGTCTGCCGAGTGGTTCTGGAGCCAGGCCGGCAGGTGATTCCCAAGAGTTCACCAAATGGTTGTGGCGTAGCCGGCAGGAAATTTTGGCGTGCCAGGAAGTTGGTTCCGGCAAGTTGAGCAGGTGGATCAGGCGTGCTCGCCAGGGGGTTCAGGCGCGTCTGGCAGGTGGTTTCGGTCTGTTCGGGGAGTGGTTCCGGCATGTCAGGCACATGGTTCTGGCACGTCTGAGAGGTGGTTGCGGCCGGCCGGAGAGGTGTTTCCGGAGTGTCCGCCAAGTCGTTCCGGCGTAGCTGAAAGGTGATGTTGGCGTGACCGGCAGGTGGTTCCAGCCAGCCCGGCAGGTGATTCCGGAGTGTCTGCCGTGTGGTTCTGGCGTAGCTGGCAGGTGATTTTGGCGTGTCCAGCATGTGGTTCCGGCGAGCTCGGCAGGTGGTACCAGCATGTCCGGAACATGGTTCTGGCACGTCTGAGAGATGGTTCCGTCATGCCCAGCAGGTGATTCCGGAGTGTCCGTCATGTGGTTCTGGCACCTCTGAGAGCTGGTTCCGGCATGCCCGGCAGGTGATTCCGGAGTGTCCGGCATGTGGTTCTGGCACCTCTGAGAGGTGGTTCCGGCATGCCCGGCAGGTGGTTCCGGAGTGTCTGCCGAGTGGTTCTGGAGTAGCCGGCAGGTGATTTTGGCGTGTCCAGCAGGTGGTTTTGGCGAGTCGAGCAGGTGGTTCTGGCGTGCTCGGCAGGTGCTTCCGGTGTCATTGGCATGTGGTTCCGGCATGTCTGAGAGGTGGTTCCGCCATGCCCGGCAGGTGTTTCTGGAGTGTTCGCCAAGTGGTTCTGGCGTAGCCGGCAGGTGATTTTGCATGTCCGGCAATGGTTCCGGCGAGTCGAGCCGGTGGTTCCGGCATGTCCGGCAGGTGGTTCCGGCATGCCCGGCAGGTGATTCCGGAGTGTCCGGCATGTGGTTCTAGCACCTCTGAGAGGTGGTTCCGGCATGCCCGGCAGGTGATACCGGAGTGTTCGCCAAGTGGTTCTGGCATAGCCGGCAGGTGATTTTGCATGTCCGGCAATGGTTCCGGCGAGTCGAGCCGGTGGTTCCTGCATGTCCGGCAGGTGGTTCCGGCATGCCCGGCAGGTGATTCCGGTGTGTCCGGCATGTGGTTCTGGTACATCTGAGAGGTGGTTCCGGCATGCCCGGCAGGTGATACCTGAGTGTCCGGCATTTGGTTCTGGCACCTCTGAGAGGTGGTTCCGGAATGTCTGGCATGTGATTCCCAAGTGTCCGCTGAGTGGTTGTGGCGTAGCCGGCCGGTGGTTCCGGCATGTCCGGAACATGGTTCTGGCAAGTCTGAGAGATGGTTCCGCCATGCCCGGCAGGTGATTCCGGAGTGTCCGGCATGTGGTTCTGGCACCTCTGAGAGGTGGTTCCGGCATGCCCGGCAGTTGGTTGCGGAGTGTCTGCCGAGCGGTTCTGGAGTAGCCGGCAGGTGATTCTGGCGTATCCAGCAGGTGGTTCTGGGGAGTGGATCAGGTGGTTCCGGCATACTCGGCAGGTGGTACCGGCGTGTCCGGAACATGGTTCTGGCAACTCTGAGAGGTGGTTCCGGCATGGCCGACAGGTGATTCCGGAGTGTTCGCCAAGTGGTTCTGGCGTAGCCGGCAGGTCATTTTGCATGTCCGGCGGTGGTTCCGGCGAGTCGAGCCGGTGGTTCCGGCGTATCCAGCAGTTGTTTCCGGTCTGTCCGGCAGGTGGTTCTGGCGTGACCGGCACGAGGTTCTGGCACGTCTGAGATTTGGTTCCGCCATGCCCGACAGGTGATTCCGGAGTGTCCGCCACGTGGTTCTGGCGTACCCGGCAGGTGATTTTGGCGTGTCTGGCAGGTGTTTTTTGCAAGTCGAGCATTTGGCTCAGGCATGCTCAGCAGGTGCTTCCGGCGTGTCTGGCACGTGGTTCTGGTGTGTCTGAGAGCTGGTTCTGGCATGTCCGGCAGATGATTCCGGAGTGTCCACCAAGTGGTTGTGGCATACCCGGAAGGTGATTTTAGCGTGTCAGGTAGGTGGTTCGGCGAGTCCAGTAGGTGGTTCTGGCGTGCTCGGCAGGTGGTTCAGGCGTGTCCGGCAGGTGGTTCCGGCGAGTCGATCCGGTGGTTCCGGCATGTCCGGCAGGTGGTTCCGGCATGCCCGGCAGGTGATTCCGGAGTGTCCGGCATGTGGTTCTGGCACCTCTGAGAGGTGGTTCCGGCATGCCCGGCAGGTGATACCGGAGTGTTCGCCAAGTGGTTCTGGCGTAGCCGGCAGGTGATTTTGCATGTCCGGCAATGGTTCCGGCGAGTCGAGCCGTGGTTCCGGAATGTCCGGCAGGTGGTTCCGGCATGTCCAGCACGTGGTTCCAGCATGCCCGGCAGGTGATTCCGGAGTGTCCGGCATGTGGTTCTGGCACCTCTGAGAGGTGGTTCCGGCATGCCCGGCAGGTGATACCGGAGTGTCCGGCATTTGGTTCTGGCACCTCTGAGAGGTGGTTCCGGCATGCCCGGCTGTTGGTTGCGGAGTGTCTGCCGAGCGGTTCTGGAGTAGCCGGCAGGTGATTCTGGCGTATCCAGCAGGTGGTTCTGGGGATTGGATCACGTGGTTCCGGCATACTCGGCAGGTGGTACCGGAGTGTCCGGAACATGGTTCTGGCAACTCTGAGAGGTGGTTCCGGCATGGCCGACAGGTGATTCCGGAGTGTTCGCCAAGTGGTTCTGGCGTAGACGGCAGGTCATTTTGCATGTCCGGCGGTGGTTCCGGCGAGTCGAGCCGGTGGTTCCGGCGTATCCAGGAGTTGTTTCCGGTCTGTCCGGCAGGTGGTTCTGGCGTGACCGGCACGAGGTTCTGGCACGTCTGAGATTTGGTTCCGCCATGCCCGACAGGTGATTCCGGAGTGTCCGCCACGTGGTTCTGGCGTACCCGGCAGGTGATTTTGGCGTGTCTGGCAGGTGTTTTTTGCAAGTCGAGCATTTGGCTCAGGCATGCTCAGGAGGTGCTTCCGGCGTGTCTGGCACGTGGTTCTGGTGTGTCTGAGAGCTGGTTCTGGCATGTCCGGCAGATGATTCCGGAGTGTCCACCAAGTGGTTGTGGCATACCCGGCAGGTGATTTTAGCGTGTCAGGTAGGTGGTTCGGCGAGTCCAGTAGGTGGTTCTGGCGTGCTCGGCACGTGGTTCAGGCGTGTCCGGCAGGTGGTTCCGGCGAGTCGATCCGGTGGTTCCGGCATGTCCGGCAGGTGGTTCCGGCATGCCCGGCAGGTGATTCCGGAGTGTCCGGCATGTGGTTCTGGCACCTCTGAGAGGTGGTTCCGGCATGCCCGGCAGGTGATACCGGAGTGTTCGCCAAGTGGTTCTGGCGTAGCCGGCAGGTGATTTTGCATGTCCGGCAATGGTTCTGGCGAGTCGAGCCGTGGTTCCGCAATGTCCGGCAGGTGGTTCCGGCATGTCTGGCAGGTGGTTCCGGCATGTCCAGCATGTGGTTCCAGCATGCCCGGCAGGTGATTCCGGAGTGTCCGGCATGTGGTTCTGGCACCTCTAAGAGGTGGTTCCGGCATGCCCGACAGGTGATACCGGAGTGTCCGGCATTTGGTTCTGGCACCTCTGAGAGGTGGTTCCGGCATGCCCGGCAGTTGATTGCGGAGTGTCTGCCGAGTGGTTCTGGAGTAGCCGGCAGGTGATTCTGGCGTATCCAGCAGGTGGTTCTGGGGAGTGGATCACGTGGTTCCGGCATACTCGGCAGGTGGTACCGGAGTGTCCGGAACATGGTTCTGGCAACTCTGAGAGGTGGTTCCGGCATGGCCGACAGGTGATTCCGGAGTGTTCGCCAAGTGGTTCTGGCGTAGACGGCAGGTCATTTTGCATGTCCGGCGGTGGTTCCGGCGAGTCGAGCCGGTGGTTCTGGCGTATCCAGCAGTTGTTTCCGGTCTGTCCGGCAGGTGGTTCTGGCGTGACCGGCACGAGGCTCTGGCACGTCTGAGATTTGGTTCCGCCATGCCCGACAGGTGATTCCGGAGTGTCCGCCACGTGGTTCTGGCGTACCCGGCAGGTGATTTTGGCGTGTCTGGCAGGTGTTTTTTGCAAGTCGAGCATTTGGCTCAGGCATGCTCAGCAGGTGCTTCCAGCGTGTCTGGCACGTGGTTCTGGTGTGTCTGAGAGCTGGTTCTGGCATGTCCGGCAGATGATTCCGGAGTGTCCACCAAGTGGTTGTGGCATACCCGGCAGGTGATTTTAGCGTGTCAGGTAGGTGGTTCGGCGAGTCCAGTAGGTGGTTCTGGCGTGCTCGGCAGCTGGTTCAGGCGTGTCCGGCAGGTGGTTCCGGCGAGTCGATCCGGTGCTTCCGGCATGTCCGGCAGGTGGTTCCGGCATGCCCGGCAGGTGATTCCGGAGTGTCCGGCATGTGGTTCTGGCACCTCTGAGAGGTGGTTCCGGCATGCCCGGCAGGTGATACCGGAGTGTTCGCCAAGTGGTTCTGGCGTAGCCGGCAGGTGATTTTGCATGTCCGGCAATGGTTCCGGCGAGTCGAGCCGTGGTTCCGCAATGTCCGGCAGGTGGTTCCGGCATGTCTGGCAGGTGGTTCCGGCATGTCCATCACGTGGTTCCAGCATGCCCGGCAGGTGATTCCGGAGTGTCCGGCATGTGGTTCTGGCACCTCTGAGAGGTGGTTCCGGCATGCCCGGCAGGTGATACCGGAGTGTCCGGCATTTGGTTCTGGCACCTCTGAGAGGTGGTTCCGGAATGCCTGGCATGTGATTCCGGAGTGTCTGCCGAGTGGTTCTGGCGTAGCCGGCAGTTGATTTTGGCGTGTCCACTAGGTGGTTCTGGGGAGTGGATCAGCTGGTTCCGGCATACTCGGCAGGTGGTACTGGCGTGTCCAGAACATGGTTCTGGCAAGTCTGAGAGGTGGTTCCGGCACGCCCGACAGGTGATTCCGGAGCGTCCGCCAAGTGTTTCTGGCGTACCCGGCAGGTGTTTTTCGCCTGTCCGACAGGTGTATCTTGCGAGTCGAGCACGTGGCTGAGGCATGCTCAGCTGGTGCTTCCGGCGTCTCTGGAACGTGGTTCTGGTGTGTCTGAGAGCTGGTTCTGGCATCTCCGGCAGATGATTCCGGAGTGTCCACCAAGTGGTTCTTGTATACCTGGCAGGTGATTTTGGCATGTCAGGAAGTTGGTTCCGGCTAGTTGAGCAGGTGGATCAGGCGTGCTCGCCAGGGGGTTCAGGCGGGTCTGGCAGGTGGTTTCGGTCTGTTCGGGGAGTGGTTCCGGCATCTCAGGCACATGGTTCCGGCACGTCTGTGAGGTGGTTCCGGCCGGCCCGACAGGTGTTTCCATGGTGTCCGCCAAGTGGTTCTGGCATAGCTGGCAAGTGATGTTGGCGTGACCGGCAGGTGGTTCCAGCCAGCCCGGTAGGTGATTCCGGAGTGTTCGCCAAGTGGTTCTGGCGTAGCCGGCAGGTGATTTTGCATGTCCGGCAATGGTTCCGGCGAGTCAAGCCGGTGGTTCCGACATCTCCGGCAGGTGGTTCCGGCATGCCCGGCAGGTGATTCCGGAGTGTCCGGCATGTGGTTCTGGCACCTCTGAGAGGTGGTTCCGGCATGCCCGGCAGGTGATACCGGAGTGTCCGGCATTTGGTTCTCACACCTCTGAGAGGTGGTTCCGGAATGCCTGGCATGTGATTCCCGAGTGTCTGCCGAGTGGTTCTGGCGTAGCCGGCAGGTGATTTTGGCGTGTCCACTAGGTCGTTCTGGGGAGTGGATCAGCTGGTTCCGGCATACTCGGCAGGTGCTACCGGCGTGTCCAGAACATGGTTCTGGCAAGTCTGAGAGGTGGTTCCGGCACGCCCGACAGGTGATTCCGGAGCGTCCGCCAAGTGTTTCTGGCGTACCCTGCAGGTGATTTTGGCATGTCCGACAGGTGTATCTTGCGAGTCGAGCACGTGGCTGAGGCATGCTCAGCTGGTGCTTCCGGCGTCTCTGGCACGTGGTTCTGGTGTGTCTGAGAGCTGGTTCTGGCATCTCCGGCAGATGATTCCGGAGTGTTCACCAAGTGGTTCTGGTAGACCTGGCAGGTGATTTTGGCGTGTCAGGAAGTTGGTTCCAGCTAGTTGAGCAGGTGGATCAGGCGTGCTCGCCAGGGGGTTCAGGCGGGTCTGGCAGGTGGTTTCGGTCTGTTCGGGGAGTGGTTCCGGCATCTCAGGCTCATGGTTCTGGCACGTCTGAGAGGTGGTTCCGGCCGGCCCGACAGGTGTTTCCGTGGTGTCTGCCAACTGGTTCTGGCATAGCTGGCAGGTGATGTTGGCGTGACCGGCAGGTGGTTCCAGCAAGCCCGGCATTTGATTCCGAAGAGTTCAACAAATGTTTGTGGCGTAGCCGGCAGCTTATTTTGGCGAGTCCAGCAGGTGGTTTTGGCGAGTCGAGCAGGTGGTTGTGGCGTGCTCGGCAGGTGCTTCCGGTGTCATTGGCATGTGGTTCCGGCATGTCTGAGAGGTGGTTCCGGCATGCCCGGCAGGTGGTTCCGGAGTGTCTGCCGACTGGTTCTGGAGCCAGGCCGGCAGGTGATTCCGAAGAGTTCACCAAATGGTTGTGGCGTAGCCGGCAGGAGATTTTGGCATGTCCAGCAGGTGGTTTTGGCGAGTCGAGCAGGTGGTTCTGGCGTGCTCGGCAGGTGCTTCTGGTGCAATTGTCATGTGGTTCCGGCATGTCTGAGAGGTGGTTCCGGCATGCCCGGCAGGTGGTTCCGGAGTGTCTGCCGAGTGGTTCTGGAGCCAGGCCGGCAGGTGATTCCCAAGAGTTCACCAAATGGTTGTGGCGTAGCCGGCAGGAAATTTTGGCGTGCCAGGAAGTTGGTTCCGGCAAGTTGAGCAGGTGGATCAGGCGTGCTCGCCAGGGGGTTCAGGCGCGTCTGGCAGGTGGTTTCGGTCTGTTCGGGGAGTGGTTCCGGCATGTCAGGCACATGGTTCTGGCACGTCTGAGAGGTGGTTGCGGCCGGCCGGAGAGGTGTTTCCGGAGTGTCCGCCAAGTCGTTCCGGCGTAGCTGAAAGGTGATGTTGGCGTGACCGGCAGGTGGTTCCAGCCAGCCCGGCAGGTGATTCCGGAGTGTCTGCCGTGTGGTTCTGGCGTAGCTGGCAGGTGATTTTGGCGTGTCCAGCATGTGGTTCCGGCGAGCTCGGCAGGTGGTACCAGCATGTCCGGAACATGGTTCTGGCACGTCTGAGAGATGGTTCCGTCATGCCCAGCAGGTGATTCCGGAGTGTCCGTCATGTGGTTCTGGCACCTCTGAGAGCTGGTTCCGGCATGCCCGGCAGGTGATTCCGGAGTGTCCGGCATGTGGTTCTGGCACCTCTGAGAGGTGGTTCCGGCATGCCCGGCAGGTGGTTCCGGAGTGTCTGCCGAGTGGTTCTGGAGTAGCCGGCAGGTGATTTTGGCGTGTCCAGCAGGTGGTTTTGGCGAGTCGAGCAGGTGGTTCTGGCGTGCTCGGCAGGTGCTTCCGGTGTCATTGGCATGTGGTTCCGGCATGTCTGAGAGGTGGTTCCGCCATGCCCGGCAGGTGTTTCTGGAGTGTTCGCCAAGTGGTTCTGGCGTAGCCGGCAGGTGATTTTGCATGTCCGGCAATGGTTCCGGCGAGTCGAGCCGGTGGTTCCGGCATGTCCGGCAGGTGGTTCCGGCATGCCCGGCAGGTGATTCCGGAGTGTCCGGCATGTGGTTCTAGCACCTCTGAGAGGTGGTTCCGGCATGCCCGGCAGGTGATACCGGAGTGTTCGCCAAGTGGTTCTGGCATAGCCGGCAGGTGATTTTGCATGTCCGGCAATGGTTCCGGCGAGTCGAGCCGGTGGTTCCTGCATGTCCGGCAGGTGGTTCCGGCATGCCCGGCAGGTGATTCCGGTGTGTCCGGCATGTGGTTCTGGTACATCTGAGAGGTGGTTCCGGCATGCCCGGCAGGTGATACCTGAGTGTCCGGCATTTGGTTCTGGCACCTCTGAGAGGTGGTTCCGGAATGTCTGGCATGTGATTCCCAAGTGTCCGCTGAGTGGTTGTGGCGTAGCCGGCCGGTGGTTCCGGCATGTCCGGAACATGGTTCTGGCAAGTCTGAGAGATGGTTCCGCCATGCCCGGCAGGTGATTCCGGAGTGTCCGGCATGTGGTTCTGGCACCTCTGAGAGGTGGTTCCGGCATGCCCGGCAGTTGGTTGCGGAGTGTCTGCCGAGCGGTTCTGGAGTAGCCGGCAGGTGATTCTGGCGTATCCAGCAGGTGGTTCTGGGGAGTGGATCAGGTGGTTCCGGCATACTCGGCAGGTGGTACCGGCGTGTCCGGAACATGGTTCTGGCAACTCTGAGAGGTGGTTCCGGCATGGCCGACAGGTGATTCCGGAGTGTTCGCCAAGTGGTTCTGGCGTAGCCGGCAGGTCATTTTGCATGTCCGGCGGTGGTTCCGGCGAGTCGAGCCGGTGGTTCCGGCGTATCCAGCAGTTGTTTCCGGTCTGTCCGGCAGGTGGTTCTGGCGTGACCGGCACGAGGTTCTGGCACGTCTGAGATTTGGTTCCGCCATGCCCGACAGGTGATTCCGGAGTGTCCGCCACGTGGTTCTGGCGTACCCGGCAGGTGATTTTGGCGTGTCTGGCAGGTGTTTTTTGCAAGTCGAGCATTTGGCTCAGGCATGCTCAGCAGGTGCTTCCGGCGTGTCTGGCACGTGGTTCTGGTGTGTCTGAGAGCTGGTTCTGGCATGTCCGGCAGATGATTCCGGAGTGTCCACCAAGTGGTTGTGGCATACCCGGCAGGTGATTTTAGCGTGTCAGGTAGGTGGTTCGGCGAGTCCAGTAGGTGGTTCTGGCGTGCTCGGCAGGTGGTTCAGGCGTGTCCGGCAGGTGGTTCCGGCGAGTCGATCCGGTGGTTCCGGCATGTCCGGCAGGTGGTTCCGGCATGCCCGGCAGGTGATTCCGGAGTGTCCGGCATGTGATTCCGGAGTGTCCGGCATGTGGTTCTGGCACCTCTGAGAGGTGGTTCCGGCATGCCCGGCAGGTGATACCGGAGTGTCCGGCATTTGGTTCTGGCACCTCTGAGAGGTGGTTCCGGCATGCCCGGCAGTTGGTTGCGGAGTGTCTGCCGAGCGGTTCTGGAGTAGCCGGCAGGTGATTCTGGCGTATCCAGCAGGTGGTTCTGGGGATTGGATCACGTGGTTCCGGCATACTCGGCAGGTGGTACCGGAGTGTCCGGAACATGGTTCTGGCAACTCTGAGAGGTGGTTCCGGCATGGCCGACAGGTGATTCCGGAGTGTTCGCCAAGTGGTTCTGGCGTAGACGGCAGGTCATTTTGCATGTCCGGCGGTGGTTCCGGCGAGTCGAGCCGGTGGTTCCGGCGTATCCAGGAGTTGTTTCCGGTCTGTCCGGCAGGTGGTTCTGGCGTGACCGGCACGAGGTTCTGGCACGTCTGAGATTTGGTTCCGCCATGCCCGACAGGTGATTCCGGAGTGTCCGCCACGTGGTTCTGGCGTACCCGGCAGGTGATTTTGGCGTGTCTGGCAGGTGTTTTTTGCAAGTCGAGCATTTGGCTCAGGCATGCTCAGGAGGTGCTTCCGGCGTGTCTGGCACGTGGTTCTGGTGTGTCTGAGAGCTGGTTCTGGCATGTCCGGCAGATGATTCCGGAGTGTCCACCAAGTGGTTGTGGCATACCCGGCAGGTGATTTTAGCGTGTCAGGTAGGTGGTTCGGCGAGTCCAGTAGGTGGTTCTGGCGTGCTCGGCAGGTGGTTCAGGCGTGTCCGGCAGGTGGTTCCGGAGAGTCGATCCGGTGGTTCCGGCATGTCCGGCAGGTGGTTCCGGCATGCCCGGCAGGTGATTCCGGAGTGTCCGGCATGTGGTTCTGGCACCTCTGAGAGGTGGTTCCGGCATGCCCGGCAGGTGATACCGGAGTGTTCGCCAAGTGGTTCTGGCGTAGCCGGCAGGTGATTTTGCATGTCCGGCAATGGTTCTGGCGAGTCGAGCCGTGGTTCCGCAATGTCCGGCAGGTGGTTCCGGCATGTCTGGCAGGTGGTTCCGGCATGTCCAGCATGTGGTTCCAGCATGCCCGGCAGGTGATTCCGGAGTGTCCGGCATGTGGTTCTGGCACCTCTAAGAGGTGGTTCCGGCATGCCCGACAGGTGATACCGGAGTGTCCGGCATTTGGTTCTGGCACCTCTGAGAGGTGGTTCCGGCATGCCCGGCAGTTGGTTGCGGAGTGTCTGCCGAGTGGTTCTGGAGTAGCCGGCAGGTGATTCTGGCGTATCCAGCAGGTGGTTCTGGGGAGTGGATCACGTGGTTCCGGCATACTCGGCAGGTGGTACCGGAGTGTCCGGAACATGGTTCTGGCAACTCTGAGAGGTGGTTCCGGCATGGCCGACAGGTGATTCCGGAGTGTTCGCCAAGTGGTTCTGGCGTAGACGGCAGGTCATTTTGCATGTCCGGCGGTGGTTCCGGCGAGTCGAGCCGGTGGTTCTGGCGTATCCAGCAGTTGTTTCCGGTCTGTCCGGCAGGTGGTTCTGGCGTGACCGGCACGAGGCTCTGGCACGTCTGAGATTTGGTTCCGCCATGCCCGACAGGTGATTCCGGAGTGTCCGCCACGTGGTTCTGGCGTACCCGGCAGGTGATTTTGGCGTGTCTGGCAGGTGTTTTTTGCAAGTCGAGCATTTGGCTCAGGCATGCTCAGCAGGTGCTTCCAGCGTGTCTGGCACGTGGTTCTGGTGTGTCTGAGAGCTGGTTCTGGCATGTCCGGCAGATGATTCCGGAGTGTCCACCAAGTGGTTGTGGCATACCCGGCAGGTGATTTTAGCGTGTCAGGTAGGTGGTTCGGCGAGTCCAGTAGGTGGTTCTGGCGTGCTCGGCAGCTGGTTCAGGCGTGTCCGGCAGGTGGTTCCGGCGAGTCGATCCGGTGCTTCCGGCATGTCCGGCAGGTGGTTCCGGCATGCCCGGCAGGTGATTCCGGAGTGTCCGGCATGTGGTTCTGGCACCTCTGAGAGGTGGTTCCGGCATGCCCGGCAGGTGATACCGGAGTGTTCGCCAAGTGGTTCTGGCGTAGCCGGCAGGTGATTTTGCATGTCCGGCAATGGTTCCGGCGAGTCGAGCCGTGGTTCCGCAATGTCCGGCAGGTGGTTCCGGCATGTCTGGCAGGTGGTTCCGGCATGTCCATCACGTGGTTCCAGCATGCCCGGCAGGTGATTCCGGAGTGTCCGGCATGTGGTTCTGGCACCTCTGAGAGGTGGTTCCGGCATGCCCGGCAGGTGATACCGGAGTGTCCGGCATTTGGTTCTGGCACCTCTGAGAGGTGGTTCCGGAATGCCTGGCATGTGATTCCGGAGTGTCTGCCGAGTGGTTCTGGCGTAGCCGGCAGTTGATTTTGGCGTGTCCACTAGGTGGTTCTGGGGAGTGGATCAGCTGGTTCCGGCATACTCGGCAGGTGGTACCGGCGTGTCCAGAACATGGTTCTGGCAAGTCTGAGAGGTGGTTCCGGCACGCCCGACAGGTGATTCCGGAGCGTCCGCCAAGTGTTTCTGGCGTACCCGGCAGGTGTTTTTCGCCTGTCCGACAGGTGTATCTTGCGAGTCGAGCACGTGGCTGAGGCATGCTCAGCTGGTGCTTCCGGCGTCTCTGGAACGTGGTTCTGGTGTGTCTGAGAGCTGGTTCTGGCATCTCCGGCAGATGATTCCGGAGTGTCCACCAAGTGGTTCTTGTATACCTGGCAGGTGATTTTGGCATGTCAGGAAGTTGGTTCCGGCTAGTTGAGCAGGTGGATCAGGCGTGCTCGCCAGGGGGTTCAGGCGGGTCTGGCAGGTGGTTTCGGTCTGTTCGGGGAGTGGTTCCGGCATCTCAGGCACATGGTTCCGGCACGTCTGTGAGGTGGTTCCGGCCGGCCCGACAGGTGTTTCCATGGTGTCCGCCAAGTGGTTCTGGCATAGCTGGCAAGTGATGTTGGCGTGACCGGCAGGTGGTTCCAGCCAGCCCGGTAGGTGATTCCGGAGTGTTCGCCAAGTGGTTCTGGCGTAGCCGGCAGGTGATTTTGCATGTCCGGCAATGGTTCCGGCGAGTCAAGCCGGTGGTTCCGACATCTCCGGCAGGTGGTTCCGGCATGCCCGGCAGGTGATTCCGGAGTGTCCGGCATGTGGTTCTGGCACCTCTGAGAGGTGGTTCCGGCATGCCCGGCAGGTGATACCGGAGTGTCCGGCATTTGGTTCTCACACCTCTGAGAGGTGGTTCCGGAATGCCTGGCATGTGATTCCCGAGTGTCTGCCGAGTGGTTCTGGCGTAGCCGGCAGGTGATTTTGGCGTGTCCACTAGGTCGTTCTGGGGAGTGGATCAGCTGGTTCCGGCATACTCGGCAGGTGCTACCGGCGTGTCCATAACATGGTTCTGGCAAGTCTGAGAGGTGGTTCCGGCACGCCCGACAGGTGATTCCGGAGCGTCCGCCAAGTGTTTCTGGCGTACCCTGCAGGTGATTTTGGCATGTCCGACAGGTGTATCTTGCGAGTCGAGCACGTGGCTGAGGCATGCTCAGCTGGTGCTTCCGGCGTCTCTGGCACGTGGTTCTGGTGTGTCTGAGAGCTGGTTCTGGCATCTCCGGCAGATGATTCCGGAGTGTTCACCAAGTGGTTCTGGTAGACCTGGCAGGTGATTTTGGCGTGTCAGGAAGTTGGTTCCAGCTAGTTGAGCAGGTGGATCAGGCGTGCTCGCCAGGGGGTTCAGGCGGGTCTGGCAGGTGGTTTCGGTCTGTTCGGGGAGTGGTTCCGGCATCTCAGGCTCATGGTTCTGGCACGTCTGAGAGGTGGTTCCGGCCGGCCCGACAGGTGTTTCCGTGGTGTCTGCCAACTGGTTCTGGCATAGCTGGCAGGTGATGTTGGCGTGACCGGCAGGTGGTTCCAGCAAGCCCGGCATTTGATTCCGAAGAGTTCAACAAATGTTTGTGGCGTAGCCGGCAGCTTATTTTGGCGAGTCCAGCAGGTGGTTTTGGCGAGTCGAGCAGGTGGTTGTGGCGTGCTCGGCAGGTGCTTCCGGTGTCATTGGCATGTGGTTCCGGCATGTCTGAGAGGTGGTTCCGGCATGCCCGGCAGGTGGTTCCGGAGTGTCTGCCGACTGGTTCTGGAGCCAGGCCGGCAGGTGATTCCGAAGAGTTCACCAAATGGTTGTGGCGTAGCCGGCAGGAGATTTTGGCATGTCCAGCAGGTGGTTTTGGCGAGTCGAGCAGGTGGTTCTGGCGTGCTCGGCAGGTGCTTCTGGTGCAATTGTCATGTGGTTCCGGCATGTCTGAGAGGTGGTTCCGGCATGCCCGGCAGGTGGTTCCGGAGTGTCTGCCGAGTGGTTCTGGAGCCAGGCCGGCAGGTGATTCCCAAGAGTTCACCAAATGGTTGTGGCGTAGCCGGCAGGAAATTTTGGCGTGCCAGGAAGTTGGTTCCGGCAAGTTGAGCAGGTGGATCAGGCGTGCTCGCCAGGGGGTTCAGGCGCGTCTGGCAGGTGGTTTCGGTCTGTTCGGGGAGTGGTTCCGGCATGTCAGGCACATGGTTCTGGCACGTCTGAGAGGTGGTTGCGGCCGGCCGGAGAGGTGTTTCCGGAGTGTCCGCCAAGTCGTTCCGGCGTAGCTGAAAGGTGATGTTGGCGTGACCGGCAGGTGGTTCCAGCCAGCCCGGCAGGTGATTCCGGAGTGTCTGCCGTGTGGTTCTGGCGTAGCTGGCAGGTGATTTTGGCGTGTCCAGCATGTGGTTCCGGCGAGCTCGGCAGGTGGTACCAGCATGTCCGGAACATGGTTCTGGCACGTCTGAGAGATGGTTCCGTCATGCCCAGCAGGTGATTCCGGAGTGTCCGTCATGTGGTTCTGGCACCTCTGAGAGCTGGTTCCGGCATGCCCGGCAGGTGATTCCGGAGTGTCCGGCATGTGGTTCTGGCACCTCTGAGAGGTGGTTCCGGCATGCCCGGCAGGTGGTTCCGGAGTGTCTGCCGAGTGGTTCTGGAGTAGCCGGCAGGTGATTTTGGCGTGTCCAGCAGGTGGTTTTGGCGAGTCGAGCAGGTGGTTCTGGCGTGCTCGGCAGGTGCTTCCGGTGTCATTGGCATGTGGTTCCGGCATGTCTGAGAGGTGGTTCCGCCATGCCCGGCAGGTGTTTCTGGAGTGTTCGCCAAGTGGTTCTGGCATAGCCGGCAGGTGATTTTGCATGTCCGGCAATGGTTCCGGCGAGTCGAGCCGGTGGTTCCGGCATGTCCGGCAGGTGGTTCCGGCATGCCCGGCAGGTGATTCCGGAGTGTCCGGCATGTGGTTCTGGCACCTCTGAGAGGTGGTTCCGGCATGCCCGGCAGGTGATACCGGAGTGTTCACCAAGTGGTTCTGGCATAGCCGGCAGGTGATTTTGCATGTCCGGCAATGGTTCCGGCGAGTCGAGCCGGTGGTTCCTGCATGTCCGGCAGGTGGTTCCGGCATGCCCGGCAGGTGATTCCGGTGTGTCCGGCATGTGGTTCTGGTACATCTGAGAGGTGGTTCCGGCATGCCCGGCAGGTGATACCTGAGTGTCCGGCATTTGGTTCTGGCACCTCTGAGAGGTGGTTCCGGAATGTCTGGCATGTGATTCCCAAGTGTCCGCTGAGTGGTTGTGGCGTAGCCGGCCGGTGGTTCCGGCATGTCCGGAACATGGTTCTGGCAAGTCTGAGAGATGGTTCCGCCATGCCCGGCAGGTGATTCCGGAGTGTCCGGCATGTGGTTCTGGCACCTCTGAGAGGTGGTTCCGGCATGCCCGGCAGTTGGTTGCGGAGTGTCTGCCGAGCGGTTCTGGAGTAGCCGGCAGGTGATTCTGGCGTATCCAGCAGGTGGTTCTGGGGAGTGGATCACGTGGTTCCGGCATACTCGGCAGGTGGTACCGGCGTGTCCGGAACATGGTTCTGGCAACTCTGAGAGGTGGTTCCGGCATGGCCGACAGGTGATTCCGGAGTGTTCGCCAAGTGGTTCTGGCGTAGCCGGCAGGTCATTTTGCATGTCCGGCGGTGGTTCCGGCGAGTCGAGCCGGTGGTTCCGGCGTATCCAGCAGTTGTTTCCGGTCTGTCCGGCAGGTGGTTCTGGCGTGACCGGCACGAGGTTCTGGCACGTCTGAGATTTGGTTCCGCCATGCCCGACAGGTGATTCCGGAGTGTCCGCCACGTGGTTCTGGCGTACCCGGCAGGTGATTTTGGCGTGTCTGGCAGGTGTTTTTTGCAAGTCGAGCATTTGGCTCAGGCATGCTCAGCAGGTGCTTCCGGCGTGTCTGGCACGTGGTTCTGGTGTGTCTGAGAGCTGGTTCTGGCATGTCCGGCAGATGATTCCGGAGTGTCCACCAAGTGGTTGTGGCATACCCGGCAGGTGATTTTAGCGTGTCAGGTAGGTGGTTCGGCGAGTCCAGTAGGTGGTTCTGGCGTGCTCGGCAGGTGGTTCAGGCGTGTCCGGCAGGTGGTTCCGGCGAGTCGATCCGGTGGTTCCGGCATGTCCGGCAGGTGGTTCCGGCATGCCCGGCAGGTGATTCCGGAGTGTCCGGCATGTGGTTCTGGCACCTCTGAGAGGTGGTTCCGGCATGCCCGGCAGGTGATACCGGAGTGTTCGCCAAGTGGTTCTGGCGTAGCCGGCAGGTGATTTTGCATGTCTGGCAATGGTTCCGGCGAGTCGAGCCGTGGTTCCGCAATGTCCGGCAGGTGGTTCCGGCATGTCTGGCAGGTGGTTCCGGCATGTCCATCACGTGGTTCCAGCATGCCCGGCAGGTGATTCCGGAGTGTCCGGCATGTGGTTCTGGCACCTCTGAGAGGTGGTTCCGGCATGCCCGGCAGGTGATACCGGAGTGTCCGGCATTTGGTTCTGGCACCTCTGAGAGGTGGTTCCGGCATGCCCGGCAGTTGGTTGCGGAGTGTCTGCCGAGCGGTTCTGGAGTAGCCGGCAGGTGATTCTGGCGTATCCAGCAGGTGGTTCTGGGGAGTGGATCACGTGGTTCCGGCATACTCGGCAGGTGGTACCGGAGTGTCCGGAACATGGTTCTGGCAACTCTGAGAGGTGGTTCCGGCATGGCCGACAGGTGATTCCGGAGTGTTCGCCAAGTGGTTCTGGCGTAGACGGCAGGTCATTTTGCATGTCCGGCGGTGGTTCCGGCGAGTCGAGCCGGTGGTTCCGGCGTATCCAGCAGTTGTTTCCGGTCTGTCCGGCAGGTGGTTCTGGCGTGACCGGCACGAGGTTCTGGCACGTCTGAGATTTGGTTCCGCCATGCCCGACAGGTGATTCCGGAGTGTCCGCCACGTGGTTCTGGCGTACCCGGCAGGTGATTTTGGCGTGTCTGGCAGGTGTTTTTTGCAAGTCGAGCATTTGGCTCAGGCATGCTCAGCAGGTGCTTCCAGCGTGTCTGGCACGTGGTTCTGGTGTGTCTGAGAGCTGGTTCTGGCATGTCCGGCAGATGATTCCGGAGTGTCCACCAAGTGGTTGTGGCATACCCGGCAGGTGATTTTAGCGTGTCAGGTAGGTGGTTCGGCGAGTCCAGTAGGTGGTTCTGGCGTGCTCGGCAGCTGGTTCAGGCGTGTCCGGCAGGTGGTTCCGGCGAGTCGATCCGGTGCTTCCGGCATGTCCGGCAGGTGGTTCCGGCATGCCCGGCAGGTGATTCCGGAGTGTCCGGCATGTGGTTCTGGCACCTCTGAGAGGTGGTTCCGGCATGCCCGGCAGGTGATACCGGAGTGTTCGCCAAGTGGTTCTGGCGTAGCCGGCAGGTGATTTTGCATGTCCGGCAATGGTTCCGGCGAGTCGAGCCGTGGTTCCGCAATGTCCGGCAGGTGGTTCCGGCATGTCTGGCAGGTGGTTCCGGCATGTCCATCACGTGGTTCCAGCATGCCCGGCAGGTGATTCCGGAGTGTCCGGCATGTGGTTCTGGCACCTCTGAGAGGTGGTTCCGGCATGCCCGGCAGGTGATACCGGAGTGTCCGGCATTTGGTTCTGGCACCTCTGAGAGGTGGTTCCGGAATGCCTGGCATGTGATTCCGGAGTGTCTGCCGAGTGGTTCTGGCGTAGCCGGCAGTTGAATTTGGCGTGTCCACTAGGTGGTTCTGGGGAGTGGATCAGCTGGTTCCGGCATACTCGGCAGGTGGTACCGGCGTGTCCAGAACATGGTTCTGGCAAGTCTGAGAGGTGGTTCCGGCACGCCCGACAGGTGATTCCGGAGCGTCCGCCAAGTGTTTCTGGCGTACCCGGCAGGTGTTTTTCGCCTGTCCGACAGGTGTATCTTGCGAGTCGAGCACGTGGCTGAGGCATGCTCAGCTGGTGCTTCCGGCGTCTCTGGAACGTGGTTCTGGTGTGTCTGAGAGCTGGTTCTGGCATCTCCGGCAGATGATTCCGGAGTGTCCACCAAGTGGTTCTTGTATACCTGGCAGGTGATTTTGGCATGTCAGGAAGTTGGTTCCGGCTAGTTGAGCAGGTGGATCAGGCGTGCTCGCCAGGGGGTTCAGGCGGGTCTGGCAGGTGGTTTCGGTCTGTTCGGGGAGTGGTTCCGGCATCTCAGGCACATGGTTCCGGCACGTCTGTGAGGTGGTTCCGGCCGGCCCGACAGGTGTTTCCATGGTGTCCGCCAAGTGGTTCTGGCATAGCTGGCAAGTGATGTTGGCGTGACCGGCAGGTGGTTCCAGCCAGCCCGGTAGGTGATTCCGGAGTGTTCGCCAAGTGGTTCTGGCGTAGCCGGCAGGTGATTTTGCATGTCCGGCAATGGTTCCGGCGAGTCAAGCCGGTGGTTCCGACATCTCCGGCAGGTGGTTCCGGCATGCCCGGCAGGTGATTCCGGAGTGTCCGGCATGTGGTTCTGGCACCTCTGAGAGGTGGTTCCGGCATGCCCGGCAGGTGATACTGGAGTGTCCGGCATTTGGTTATCACACCTCTGAGAGGTGGTTCCGGAATGCCTGGCATGTGATTCCCGAGTGTCTGCCGAGTGGTTCTGGCGTAGCCGGCAGGTGATTTTGGCGTGTCCACTAGGTCGTTCTGGGGAGTGGATCAGCTGGTTCCGGCATACTCGGCAGGTGCTACCGGCGTGTCCAGAACATGGTTCTGGCAAGTCTGAGAGGTGGTTCCGGCACGCCCGACAGGTGATTCCGGAGCGTCCGCCAAGTGTTTCTGGCGTACCCTGCAGGTGATTTTGGCATGTCCGACAGGTGTATCTTGCGAGTCGAGCAGGTGGCTGAGGCATGCTCAGCTGGTGCTTCCGGCGTCTCTGGCACGTGGTTCTGGTGTGTCTGAGAGCTGGTTCTGGCATCTCCGGCAGATGATTCCGGAGTGTCCACCAAGTGGTTCTGGTAGACCTGGCAGGTGATTTTGGCGTGTCAGGAAGTTGGTTCCAGCTAGTTGAGCAGGTGGATCAGGCGTGCTCGCCAGGGGGTTCAGGCGGGTCTGGCAGGTGGTTTCGGTCTGTTCGGGGAGTGGTTCCGGCATCTCAGGCTCATGGTTCTGGCACGTCTGAGAGGTGTTTCCGGCCGGCCCGACAGGTGTTTCCGTGGTGTCTGCCAACTGGTTCTGGCATAGCTGGCAGGTGATGTTGGCGTGACCGGCAGGTGGTTCCAGCAAGCCCGGCATTTGATTCCGAAGAGTTCAACAAATGTTTGTGGCGTAGCCGGCAGCTTATTTTGGCGAGTCCAGCAGGTGGTTTTGGCGAGTCGAGCAGGTGGTTGTGGCGTGCTCGGCAGGTGCTTCCGGTGTCATTGGCATGTGGTTCCGGCATGTCTGAGAGGTGGTTCCGGCATGCCCGGCAGGTGGTTCCGGAGTGTCTGCCGACTGGTTCTGGAGCCAGGCCGGCAGGTGATTCCGAAGAGTTCACCAAATGGTTGTGGCGTAGCTGGCAGGAGATTTTGGCGTGTCCAGCAGGTGGTTTTGGCGAGTCGAGCAGGTGGTTCTGGCGTGCTCGGCAGGTGCTTCTGGTGCAATTGTCATGTGGTTCCGGCATGTCTGAGAGGTGGTTCCGGCATGCCCGGCAGGTGGTTCCGGAGTGTCTGCCGAGTGGTTCTGGAGCCAGGCCGGCAGGTGATTCCCAAGAGTTCACCAAATGGTTGTGGCGTAGCCGGCAGGAAATTTTGGCGTGCCAGGAAGTTGGTTCCGGCAAGTTGAGCAGGTGGATCAGGCGTGCTCGCCAGGGGGTTCAGGCGCGTCTGGCAGGTGGTTTCGGTCTGTTCGGGGAGTGGTTCCGGCATGTCAGGCACATGGTTCTGGCACGTCTGAGAGGTGGTTGCGGCCGGCCGGAGAGGTGTTTCCGGAGTGTCCGCCAAGTCGTTCCGGCGTAGCTGAAAGGTGATGTTGGCGTGACCGGCAGGTGGTTCCAGCCAGCCCGGCAGGTGATTCCGGAGTGTCTGCCGTGTGGTTCTGGCGTAGCTGGCAGGTGATTTTGGCGTGTCCAGCAGGTGGTTCCGGCGAGCTCGGCAGGTGGTACCAGCATGTCCGGAACATGGTTCTGGCACGTCTGAGAGATGGTTCCGTCATGCCCAGCAGGTGATTCCGGAGTGTCCGTCATGTGGTTCTGGCACCTCTGAGAGCTGGTTCCGGCATGCCCGGCAGGTGATTCCGGAGTGTCCGGCATGTGGTTCTGGCACCTCTGAGAGGTGGTTCCGGCATGCCCGGCAGGTGGTTCCGGAGTGTCTGCCGAGTGGTTCTGGAGTAGCCGGCAGGTGATTTTGGCGTGTCCAGCAGGTGGTTTTGGCGAGTCGAGCAGGTGGTTCTGGCGTGCTCGGCAGGTGCTTCCGGTGTCATTGGCATGTGGTTCCGGCATGTCTGAGAGGTGGTTCCGCCATGCCCGGCAGGTGTTTCTGGAGTGTTCGCCAAGTGGTTCTGGCGTAGCCGGCAGGTGATTTTGCATGTCCGGCAATGGTTCCGGCGAGTCGAGCCGGTGGTTCCGGCATGTCCGGCAGGTGGTTCCGGCATGCCCGGCAGGTGATTCCGGAGTGTCCGGCATGTGGTTCTGGCACCTCTGAGAGGTGGTTCCGGCATGCCCGGCAGGTGATACCGGAGTGTTCACCAAGTGGTTCTGGCATAGCCGGCAGGTGATTTTGCATGTCCGGCAATGGTTCCGGCGAGTCGAGCCGGTGGTTCCTGCATGTCCGGCAGGTGGTTCCGGCATGCCCGGCAGGTGATTCCGGTGTGTCCGGCATGTGGTTCTGGTACATCTGAGAGGTGGTTCCGGCATGCCCGGCAGGTGATACCTGAGTGTCCGGCATTTGGTTCTGGCACCTCTGAGAGGTGGTTCCGGAATGTCTGGCATGTGATTCCCAAGTGTCCGCTGAGTGGTTGTGGCGTAGCCGGCCGGTGGTTCCGGCATGTCCGGAACATGGTTCTGGCAAGTCTGAGAGATGGTTCCGCCATGCCCGGCAGGTGATTCCGGAGTGTCCGGCATGTGGTTCTGGCACCTCTGAGAGGTGGTTCTGGCATGCCCGGCAGTTGGTTGCGGAGTGTCTGCCGAGCGGTTCTGGAGTAGCCGGCAGGTGATTCTGGCGTATCCAGCAGGTGGTTCTGGGGAGTGGATCACGTGGTTCCGGCATACTCGGCAGGTGGTACCGGCGTGTCCGGAACATGGTTCTGGCAAGTCTGAGAGGTGGTTCCGGCATGGCCGACAGGTGATTCCGGAGTGTTCGCCAAGTGGTTCTGGCGTAGCCTGCAGGTCATTTTGCATGTCCGGCGGTGGTTCCGGCGAGTCGAGCCGGTGGTTCCGGCGTATCCAGCAGTTGTTTCCGGTCTGTCCGGCAGGTGGTTCTGGCGTGACCGGCACGAGGTTCTGGCACGTCTGAGATTTGGTTCCGCCATGCCCGACAGGTGATTCCGGAGTGTCCGCCACGTGGTTCTGGCGTACCCGGCAGGTGATTTTGGCGTGTCTGGCAGGTGTTTTTTGCAAGTCGAGCATTTGGCTCAGGCATGCTCAGCAGGTGCTTCCAGCGTGTCTGGCACGTGGTTCTGGTGTGTCTGAGAGCTGGTTCTGGCATGTCCGGCAGATGATTCCGGAGTGTCCACCAAGTGGTTGTGGCATACCCGGCAGGTGATTTTAGCGTGTCAGGTAGGTGGTTCGGCGAGTCCAGTAGGTGGTTCTGGCGTGCTCGGCAGCTGGTTCAGGCGTGTCCGGCAGGTGGTTCCGGCGAGTCGATCCGGTGCTTCCGGCATGTCCGGCAGGTGGTTCCGGCATGCCCGGCAGGTGATTCCGGAGTGTCCGGCATGTGGTTCTGGCACCTCTGAGAGGTGGTTCCGGCATGCCCGGCAGGTGATACCGGAGTGTTCGCCAAGTGGTTCTGGCGTAGCCGGCAGGTGATTTTGCATGTCCGGCAATGGTTCCGGCGAGTCGAGCCGTGGTTCCGCAATGTCCGGCAGGTGGTTCCGGCATGTCTGGCAGGTGGTTCCGGCATGTCCATCACGTGGTTCCAGCATGCCCGGCAGGTGATTCCGGAGTGTCCGGCATGTGGTTCTGGCACCTCTGAGAGGTGGTTCCGGCATGCCCGGCAGGTGATACCGGAGTGTCCGGCATTTGGTTCTGGCACCTCTGAGAGGTGGTTCCGGAATGCCTGGCATGTGATTCCGGAGTGTCTGCCGAGTGGTTCTGGCGTAGCCGGCAGTTGAATTTGGCGTGTCCACTAGGTGGTTCTGGGGAGTGGATCAGCTGGTTCCGGCATACTCGGCAGGTGGTACCGGCGTGTCCAGAACATGGTTCTGGCAAGTCTGAGAGGTGGTTCCGGCACGCCCGACAGGTGATTCCGGAGCGTCCGCCAAGTGTTTCTGGCGTACCCGGCAGGTGTTTTTCGCCTGTCCGACAGGTGTATCTTGCGAGTCGAGCACGTGGCTGAGGCATGCTCAGCTGGTGCTTCCGGCGTCTCTGGAACGTGGTTCTGGTGTGTCTGAGAGCTGGTTCTGGCATCTCCGGCAGATGATTCCGGAGTGTCCACCAAGTGGTTCTTGTATACCTGGCAGGTGATTTTGGCATGTCAGGAAGTTGGTTCCGGCTAGTTGAGCAGGTGGATCAGGCGTGCTCGCCAGGGGGTTCAGGCGGGTCTGGCAGGTGGTTTCGGTCTGTTCGGGGAGTGGTTCCGGCATCTCAGGCACATGGTTCCGGCACGTCTGTGAGGTGGTTCCGGCCGGCCCGACAGGTGTTTCCATGGTGTCCGCCAAGTGGTTCTGGCATAGCTGGCAAGTGATGTTGGCGTGACCGGCAGGTGGTTCCAGCCAGCCCGGTAGGTGATTCCGGAGTGTTCGCCAAGTGGTTCTGGCGTAGCCGGCAGGTGATTTTGCATGTCCGGCAATGGTTCCGGCGAGTCAAGCCGGTGGTTCCGACATCTCCGGCAGGTGGTTCCGGCATGCCCGGCAGGTGATTCCGGAGTGTCCGGCATGTGGTTCTGGCACCTCTGAGAGGTGGTTCCGGCATGCCCGGCAGGTGATACTGGAGTGTCCGGCATTTGGTTATCACACCTCTGAGAGGTGGTTCCGGAATGCCTGGCATGTGATTCCCGAGTGTCTGCCGAGTGGTTCTGGCGTAGCCGGCAGGTGATTTTGGCGTGTCCACTAGGTCGTTCTGGGGAGTGGATCAGCTGGTTCCGGCATACTCGGCAGGTGCTACCGGCGTGTCCAGAACATGGTTCTGGCAAGTCTGAGAGGTGGTTCCGGCACGCCCGACAGGTGATTCCGGAGCGTCCGCCAAGTGTTTCTGGCGTACCCTGCAGGTGATTTTGGCATGTCCGACAGGTGTATCTTGCGAGTCGAGCAGGTGGCTGAGGCATGCTCAGCTGGTGCTTCCAGCGTCTCTGGCACGTGGTTCTGGTGTGTCTGAGAGCTGGTTCTGGCATCTCCGGCAGATGATTCCGGAGTGTCCACCAAGTGGTTCTGGTAGACCTGGCAGGTGATTTTGGCGTGTCAGGAAGTTGGTTCCAGCTAGTTGAGCAGGTGGATCAGGCGTGCTCGCCAGGGGGTTCAGGCGGGTCTGGCAGGTGGTTTCGGTCTGTTCGGGGAGTGGTTCCGGCATCTCAGGCTCATGGTTCTGGCACGTCTGAGAGGTGGTTCCCGCCGGCCCGACAGGTGTTTCCGTGGTGTCTGCCAACTGGTTCTGGCATAGCTGGCAGGTGATGTTGGCGTGACCGGCAGGTGGTTCCAGCAAGCCCGGCATTTGATTCCGAAGAGTTCAACAAATGTTTGTGGCGTAGCCGGCAGCTTATTTTGGCGAGTCCAGCAGGTGGTTTTGGCGAGTCGAGCAGGTGGTTGTGGCGTGCTCGGCAGGTGCTTCCGGTGTCATTGGCATGTGGTTCCGGCATGTCTGAGAGGTGGTTCCGGCATGCCCGGCAGGTGGTTCCGGAGTGTCTGCCGACTGGTTCTGGAGCCAGGCCGGCAGGTGATTCCGAAGAGTTCACCAAATGGTTGTGGCGTAGCTGGCAGGAGATTTTGGCGTGTCCAGCAGGTGGTTTTGGCGAGTCGAGCAGGTGGTTCTGGCGTGCTCGGCAGGTGCTTCTGGTGCAATTGTCATGTGGTTCCGGCATGTCTGAGAGGTGGTTCCGGCATGCCCGGCAGGTGGTTCCGGAGTGTCTGCCGAGTGGTTCTGGAGCCAGGCCGGCAGGTGATTCCCAAGAGTTCACCAAATGGTTGTGGCGTAGCCGGCAGGAAATTTTGGCGTGCCAGGAAGTTGGTTCCGGCAAGTTGAGCAGGTGGATCAGGCGTGCTCGCCAGGGGGTTCAGGCGCGTCTGGCAGGTGGTTTCGGTCTGTTCGGGGAGTGGTTCCGGCATGTCAGGCACATGGTTCTGGCACGTCTGAGAGGTGGTTGCGGCCGGCCGGAGAGGTGTTTCCGGAGTGTCCGCCAAGTCGTTCCGGCGTAGCTGAAAGGTGATGTTGGCGTGACCGGCAGGTGGTTCCAGCCAGCCCGGCAGGTGATTCCGGAGTGTCTGCCGTGTGGTTCTGGCGTAGCTGGCAGGTGATTTTGGCGTGTCCAGCAGGTGGTTCCGGCGAGCTCGGCAGGTGGTACCAGCATGTCCGGAACATGGTTCTGGCACGTCTGAGAGATGGTTCCGTCATGCCCAGCAGGTGATTCCGGAGTGTCCGTCATGTGGTTCTGGCACCTCTGAGAGCTGGTTCCGGCATGCCCGGCAGGTGATTCCGGAGTGTCCGGCATGTGGTTCTGGCACCTCTGAGAGGTGGTTCCGGCATGCCCGGCAGGTGGTTCCGGAGTGTCTGCCGAGTGGTTCTGGAGTAGCCGGCAGGTGATTTTGGCGTGTCCAGCAGGTGGTTTTGGCGAGTCGAGCAGGTGGTTCTGGCGTGCTCGGCAGGTGCTTCCGGTGTCATTGGCATGTGGTTCCGGCATGTCTGAGAGGTGGTTCCGCCATGCCCGGCAGGTGTTTCTGGAGTGTTCGCCAAGTGGTTCTGGCGTAGCCGGCAGGTGATTTTGCATGTCCGGCAATGGTTCCGGCGAGTCGAGCCGGTGGTTCCGGCATGTCCGGCAGGTGGTTCCGGCATGCCCGGCAGGTGATTCCGGAGTGTCCGGCATGTGGTTCTGGCACCTCTGAGAGGTGGTTCCGGCATGCCCGGCAGGTCATCCCAGAGAGTCCTCCAAGTGGTTCTGGCATAACACGCAGGTGATTTTGGCGTGTCTGGCAGGTTGTTCCGTTGTGCTTGGCAGGTGGTTCAGGCTTGGCCGGCAGGTGGTTCCAGACTGTCCAGGACGTGTTTCCAGCTTCTCCGGCAGGTGGTTCTGGTACGTCTGAGAGGTGGTTCCGCCATGGCTGGCAGGCGATTCCGGACCGTCCCCCAGGTGGTTCTGGCATAGCCAGCAGTTGATATTGGCCTGTCCGGCAGGTGGTTCCAGCGAGTCGAACAGGTGGCTCCGGCGTGCTCGGCAGGTTGTTCCGGTCTGTCCGGTAGGTGATTCCGGGGTGTACGGCACGTGCTTCCGGCACGTCTGAGAGGTGGTTCCGGCATGCGCGACAGGTGATTTCGGGGTGTCCGCCAGGTGATTCTGGCGTACCCGGCAGGTGATTTTGGCGTGTCCGGCAGGTGTTTCTGGCGAGTCGAGCAGGTGGCTCCGGCATGCTCGGCAGGTGCTTCCGGCGTCTCCGGCACGTGGGTCTGGTGTGTCTGAGAGGTGGTTGCGGCATGTCCGGCAGATGATTCTGGAGTGTCCGCCAAGTGGTTCTGGCATACCCGGCTGGTGATTTGGGCATGTCAGGTAGGTGTTTCCGGCGAGTCGAGCAGGTGGCTCCGGCGTGCTCGGCAGGTTGTTCAGACGGGTCTGGCAGGTGTTTTCCGTCTTTTCGGGGTGTGGTTCCAGCATCTCATGCACATGGTTCTGGCACGTCTGAGATGTGGTTCCGGCCGGCCCGACAGGTGTTTCCACAGTGTCCGCCAAGTGGTACTGGCGTAGTTGGCAGGTGATTTTGGCATGACCGGCAGGTGGTTCCAGCAAGCCCGGCAGGTGATTCCGAAGTGTTCCCCAACTGGTTGTGGCGTAGCCGGCAGGTGATTTCTGCGTGTCCGGCAGGTGGTTCTGGCGAGTCGAGCAGGTGGTTCCGGCGTGGTCGGCACGTGCTTCCGGGGTCATTGGCACGTGGTTCTGGCATATCTGAGAGGTGGTTCCGGCATGCCCGGCAGGTGATTCCGGAGTGTTCGCCAAGTGTTTCCGGCGTAGCCGGCAGGTGATTTTGCATGTCCAGCGGTCGTTCCGGCGGGTCGAGCTGGTGGTTCCGGCGTGTCCGGCAGGTGGTTCCGGTCTGTCCGGCAGGTGGTTCTGTGGTGTCCGGCACGAGGTTCAGTCTGAGACGCTGTGCCGGCATGCCCCTCACGTGATTCCGGCTTGTCCCCGAAGTGGTGCTGGTGTAGCGGGCGGGTGATTTTGGCGTGTCCGGCAGGTGGTTCAGGCGAGTTGAGCAGGTGGTTGCGACGTGCTCGGCAGGTGCTTCCGGCGTCTCCGGCACGTGTTTCTGGCACATCTGACTGGTGGTTCCGGCATGCCCAAAAGTTGATTATGGTCTGTCCGGTAGGTGGTTCCGGCGAGCACGGCACGTGGTTCTGGTACGTCTCAGAGGTGGTTGCGTATGCCCAACTGGTGATTCCGGACTGTCCGCCACGTGCTTCTGGCACGTCTGAGAGGTGGTTCCAACATGCCCGGCAGCTCATTTCGGAGAGTCGTCCAAGTGGTTCTGGCGTAGCCCACAGGTGATTTTGGCGTGTCCGGCAGGTGGTTCCGCCGTGCTCGGCAGGTGGTTCAGGCATGGCCGTCACGCGGTTCCAGTCTGTCCAGGACGTGTTTCCAGCTTCTCCGCCACGTGCTTCTGGTACGTCTGAGAGGTGGTTCCAACATGCCCGGCAGGTCATTTCGGAGAGTCGACCAAGTGGTTCTGGCGTAGCCCGCAGGTGATTTTGGCGTGTCCGGCAGGTGGTTCTGCCGTGCTCGACAGGTGGTTCAGGCATGGCCCTCACGTGGTTCCAGTCTGTCCAGGACGTGTTTCCAGCTTCTCCGGCAGGTGGTTCTGGTACGTCTGAGAGGTGGTTCCGCCATGGCTGGCAGGTGATCCCGGACTGTCCCCCAGGTGGTTCTGGCATAGCCAGCAGTTGATATTGGCCTGTCCGGCAGGTGGTTCCAGCGAGTCGAACAGGTGGCTCCGGCGTTATTGGCAGGTGGTTCCGGTCTGTCCGGTAGGTGTTTCCGGCGTGTCTGGCACGTGCTTCCGGCATGTCTGAGATGTGGTTCCAGCATGCGCGGCAGGTGATCACCTAGTGTCTGCCAGGTGGTTCTGGCATACCCGGCAGGTGATTTTGGCGTGTCCGGCAGGTGTTTCTGGCGAGTCGAGCAGGTGGCTCTGGCATGCTCGGCAGGTGCTTCCGGCGTCTCCGGCACTTGGTTCTGGTGTGTCTGAGAGCTGGTTCCGGCATGTCCGGCAGATGGTTGCGGAGTGTCCGCCAAGTGGTTCTGGCATACCCAGGACGTGATTTTGGCGTGTCAGGGAGGTGGTACCGGTGAGTCGATCAGGTGGTTCCGGCGTGCTCAGCAGGTGGTTCAGGCGGTTCTGGCAGCTGGTATCCGTCTGTTCGTGGTGTGGTTCCAGCATCTCATGAACACGTTTCTGGCACTTCTGAGATGTGGTTCCAGCCGGCCCGACAGGTGTTTCCGCAGTGTCCGCCAAGCGGTTCTGGAGTAGTTGGCAGGTGATTTTGGCATGACTGGCAGGTGGTTCCAGCAAGCCTGGCAGGTGATTCCAAAGTGTTCACCAACTGGTTGTGGCGTAGCCGGCAGGTGATTTTTGCGTGATCGGCAGGTGGTTCTGGCGAGTCGAGCAGGTGGTTCCGGCGTGCTCGGCTGGTGCTTCCGGGGTCATTGGCACGGGGTTCTGGCATGTCTGAGAGGTGGTTCCTGCATGCCCGGTAAGTGATTCCGGAGTGTTCGCCAAGTGGTTCTGGCATAGTCGGCAGGTGATTTTGGCATGTCCGGCAGGTGGTTCAGGCGAGTTGAGCAGGTGGTTCCAACGTGCTTGGCAGGTGCTTCCGGCGTCTCCGGCACGTGTTTCTGGCACATCTGACAGGTGGTTCCGGCATGCCCGAAAGGTGATTCCGGTCTGTCCGGTACGTGGTTCCAGCCTGCACGGCATGTGGTTCTGGTACGTTTCAGAGGTGCTTGCGCATGCCCAACAGGTGATTCCGGACTGTCCGCCACATGGTTCTGGCACGTCTGAGAGGTGGTTCCGGCATGCCCGGCAGGTCATCCCAGAGAGTCCTCCAAGTGGTTCTGGCATAACACGCAGGTGATTTTGGCGTGTCTGGCAGGTTGTTCCGTTGTGCTTGGCAGGTGGTTCAGGTTTGGCCGGCAGGTGGTTCCAGACTCTCCAGGACGTGTTTCCAGCTTCTCCGGCAGGTGGTTCTGGTACGTCTGAGAGGTCGTTCCGCCATGGCTGGCAGGTGATTCCGGACCGTCCCCCAGGTGGTTCTGGCATAGCCAGCAGTTAATATTGGCTTGTCCGGCAGTTGGTTCCAGCGAGTCGAACAGGTGGCTCCGGCGTGCTCGGCAGGTGGTTCCGGTCTGTCCGGTAGGTGATTCCGGCGTGTCCGGCACGTCTGAGAGGTGGTTCCGGCATGCGCAACAGGTGATTTCGGAGTGTCCGCCAGGTGGTTCTGGCGTACCCGGGAGGTGATTTTGGCGTTTCCGGCAGGTGTTTCTGGCGAGTCGAGCAGGTGGCTCCGTCATGCTCGGCAGGTGCTTCCGGCGTCTCCGGAACGTGGGTCTGGTGTGTCTGAGAGCTGGTTCCGGCATGTCCGGCAGATGATTCCGGAGTGTCCGCCAAGTGGTTCTGGCATACCCAGCAGGTGATTTTGGCGTGTCAGGGAGGTGGTACCGGTGAGTCGAGCAGGTGGTTCCGGCGTGCTCAGCAGGTGGTTCAGGCGGTTCTGGCAGGTGGTATCCGTGTGTTCGCGGTGTGGTTCCAGCATCTCATGAACACGTTTCTGGCACGTCTGAGATGTGGTTCCAGCCGGCCCGACAGGTGTTTCCGCAGTGTCCGCCAAGCGGTTCTGGCGTAGTTGGCAGGTGATTTTGGCATGACTGGCAGGTGGTTCCAGCAAGCCTGGCAGGTGATTCCAAAGTGTTCTCCAACTGGTTGTGGCGTAGCCGGCAGGTGATTTTTGCGTGATCGGCAGGTGGTTCTGGCGAGTCGAGCAGGTGGTTCCGGCGTGCTCGGCTGGTGCTTCCGGGGTCATTGGCACGGGGTTCTGGCATGTCTGAGAGGTGGTTCCTGCATGCCCGGCAAGTGATTCCGGAGTGTTCGCCAAGTGGTTCTGGCATAGTCGGCAGGTGATTTTGGCATGTCCGGCAGGTGGTTCAGGCGAGTTGAGCAGGTGGTTCCAACGTGCTTGGCAGGTGCTTCCGGCGTCTCCGGCACGTGTTTCTGGCACATCTGACAGGTGGTTCCGGCATGCCCGAAAGGTGATTCCGGTCTGTCCGGGAGGTGGTTCCAGCCTGCACGGCATGTGGTTCTGGTACGTCTCAGAGGTGGTTGCGCATGCCCAACAGGTGATTCCGGACTGTCCGCCACATGGTTCTGGCACGTCTGAGAGGTGGTTCCGGCATGCCCGGCAGGTCATCCCAGAGAGTCCTCCAAGTGGTTCTGGCATAACACGCAGGTGATTTTGGCGTGTCTGGCAGGTTGTTCCGTTGTGCTTGGCAGGTGGTTCAGGTTTGGCTGGCAGGTGGTTCCAGACTCTCCAGGACGTGTTTCCAGCTTCTCCGGCAGGTGGTTCTGGTACGTCTGAGAGGTGGTTCCGCCATGGCTGGCAGGTGATTACGGACCGTCCCCCAGGTGGTTCTGGCATAGCCAGCAGTTAATATTGGCTTGTCCGGCAGTTGGTTCCAGCGAGTTGAACAGGTGGCTCTGGCGTGCTCGGCAGGTGGTTCCGGTCTGTCCGGTAGGTGATTCCGGCGTGTCCGGCACGTCTGAGAGGTGGTTCCGGCATGCGCAACAGGTGATTTCGGAGTGTCCGCCAGGTGGTTCTGGCGTACCCGGCAGGTGATTTTGGCGTGTCCGGCAGGTGTTTCTGGCGAGTCGAGCAGGTGGCTCCAGCATGCTCGGCAGGTGCTTCCGGCGTCTCCGGCACGTGGTTCTGGTGTGTCTGAGAGCTGGTTCCGGCATGTCCGGCAGATGATTCCGGAGTGTCCGCCAAGTGGTTCTGGCATACCCGGCTGGTGATTTGGGCATGTCAGGTAGGTGGTTCCGGCGAGTCGAGCAGGTGGCTCCGGCGTGCTCGGCAGGTTGTTCAGACGGGTCTGGCAGGTGTTTTCCGTCTGTTCTGGGTGTGGTTCCAGCATCTCATGCACATGGTTCTGGCACGTCTGAGATGTGGTTCCGGCCGGCCCGACAGGTGTTTCCACAGTGTCCGCCAAGTGGTACTGGCGTAGTTGGCAGGTGATTTTGGCATGACCGGCAGGTGGTTCCAGCAAGCCTGGCAGGTGATTCCGAAGTGTTCCCCAACTGGTTGTGGCGTAGCCGGCAGGTGATTTTTGCGTGTCCGGCAGGTGGTTCTGGCGAGTCGAGCAGGTGGTTCCGGCGTGCTCGGCAGGTGCTTCCGGGGTCATTGGCACGTGGTTCTGGCATATCTGAGAGGTGGTTCCGGCATGCCCGGCAGGTGATTCCGGAGTGTTCGCCAAGTTTTTCCGGCGTAACCGGAAGGTGATTTTGCATGTCCAGCGGTCGTTCCGGCGGGTCGAGCTGGTGGTTCCGGCGTGTCCGGCAGGTGGTTCCGGTCTGTCCGGCAGGTGGTTCTGTGGTGTCCGGCACGAGGTTCAGTCTGAGAGGCTGTGCCGGCATGCCCCTCACGTGATTCCGGCTTGTCCCCGAAGTGGTGCTGGTGTAGCGGGCAGGTGATTTTGGCGTGTCCGGCAGGTGGTTCAGGCGAGTTGAGCAGGTGGTTGCGACGTGCTCGGCAGGTGCTTCCGGCGTCTCCCCCACGTGTTTCTGGCACATCTGACTGGTGGTTCCGGCATGCCCAAAAGTTGATTCCGGTCTGTCCGGTAGGTGGTTCCGGCGTGCACGGCACATGGTTCCGGTACGTGTCAGAGGTGGTTGCGCATGCCCAACAGGTGATTCCGGACTATCCGCCACGTGCTTCTGGCACGTCTGAGAGGTGGTTCCAACATGCCCGGCAGGTCATTTCGGAGAGTCGTCCAAGTGGTTCTGGCGTAGCCCACAGGTGATTTTGGCGTCTCCGGCAGGTGGTTCCGCCGTGCTCGGCAGGTGGTTCAGGCATGGCCGTCACGTGGTTCCAGTCTGTCCAGGACGTGTTTCCAGCTTCTCCGGCAGGTGGTTCTGGTACGTCTGAGAGGTGGTTCCGCCATGGCTGGCAGGTGATCCCGGACCGTCCCCCAGGTGGTTCTGGCATAGCCAGCAGTTGATATTGGCCTGTCCGGCAGGTGGTTCCAGCGAGTCGAACAGGTGGCTCCGGCGTTCTTGGCAGGTGGTTCCGGTCTCTCCGGTACGTGAATCCGGCGTGTCCGGCACGTGTTTCCGGCGCGTCTGAGAGGTGGTTCCGGCATGCGCGACAGGTGTTTTCGGAGTGTCCGCCAGGTGGTTCTGGCGTACCCGGCAGGTGATTTTGGCGTGTCTGGCAGGTGTTTCTGTAGAGTCGAGCAGGTGGCTCCGGCATGATCGGCAGGTGCTTCCGGCGTCTCCGGCACGTGGTTCTGGTGTGTCTGAGAGCTGGTTCCGGCATGTCCGGCAGATGATTCCGGAGTGTCCGCCAAGTGGTTCTGGCATACCCGGCTGGTGATTTGGGCCTGTAAGGTAGGTGGTTCCGGCGAGTCGAGCAGGTGGCTCCGGCGTGCTCGGCAGGTTGTTCAGACGGGTCTGGCAGGTGTTTTCCGTCTGTTCGGGGTGTGGTTACAGCATCTCATGCACATGGTTCTGGCACGTCTGAGATGTGGTTCCGGCCGGCCCGACAGGTGTTTCCACAGTGTCCGCCAAGTGGTACTGGCGTAGTTGGCAGGTGATTTTGGCATGACCGGCAGGTGGTTCCAGCAAGCCCGGCAGGTGATTCCGAAGTGTTCCCCAACTGGTTGTGGCGTAGCCGGCAGGTGATTTTGGCGTGTCTGGCAGGTGGTTCTGGCGAGTCGAGCAGGTGGTTCCGGCGTGCTCGGCAGGTGCTTCCGGGGTCATTGGCACGTGGTTCTGGCATATCTGAGAGGTGGTTCCGGCATGCCCGGCAGGTGATTCCGGAGTGTTCGCCAAGTGTTTCCGGTGTAGCCGGCAGGTGATTTTGCATGTCCAGCGGTCGTTCCGGCGGGTCGAGCCGGTGGTTCCGGCGTGTCCGGCAGGTGGTTCCGGTCTGTCCGGCAGGTGGTTCTGTGGTGTCCGGCACGAGGTTCAGTCTGAGAGGCTGTGCCGGCATGCCCCTCACGTGATTCCGGCTTGTCCCCGAAGTGGTGCTGGTGTAGCGGGCAGGTGATTTTGGCGTGTCCGGCAGGTGGTTCAGGCGAGTTGAGCAGGTGGTTGCGACGTGCTCGGCAGGTGCTTCCGGCGTCTCCGGCACGTGTTTCTGGCACATCTGACTGGTGGTTCCGGCATGCCCAAAATTTGATTCCGGTCTGTCCGGTAGGTGGTTCCGGCGTGCACGGCACGTGGTTCTGGTACGTGTCAGAGGTGGTTGCGTATGCCCAACAGGTGATTCCGGACTGTCCGCCACGTGCTTCTGGCACGTCTGAAAGGTGGTTCCAACATGCCCGGCAGGTCATTTCGGAGAGTCGTCCAAGTGGTTCTGGCGTAGCCCGCAGGTGATTTTGGCGTGTCCGGCAGGTGGTTCCGCCGTGCTCGGCAGGTGGTTCAGGCATGGCCGTCACGTGGTTCCAGTCTGTCCAGGACGTGTTTCCAGCTTCTCCGGCAGGTGGTTCTGGTACGTCTGAGAGGTGGTTCCGCCATGGCTGGCAGGTGATCCCGGACTGTCCCCCAGGTGGTTCTGGCATAGCCAGCAGTTGATATTGGCCTGTCCGGCAGGTGGTTCCAGCGAGTCGAACAGGTGGCTCCGGCGTTCTTGGCAGGTGGTTCCGGTCTGTCCGGTAGGTGATTTCGGCGTGCCTGGCACGTGCTTCCGGCACGTCTGAGAGGTGGTTCCGTCATGCGCGGCAGGTGATTCCGGAGTGTCCGCCAGGTGGTTCTGGCGTACCCGGCAGGTGATTTTGGCGTGTCCGGCAGGTGTTTCTGGCGAGTCGAGCAGGTGGCTCCGGCATGCTCGGCAGGTGCTTCCGGCGTCTCCGGCACTTGGTTCTGGTGTGTCTGAGAGCTGGTTCCGGCATGTCCGGCAGATGATTCCGGAGTGTCCGCCAAGTGGTTCTGGCATACCCAGCAGGTGATTTTGGCGTGTCAGGGAGGTGGTACCGGTGAGTCGAGCAGGTGGTTCCGGCGTGCTCAGCAGGTGGTTCAGGCGGTTCTGGCAGGTGGTATCCGTCTGTTCGGGGTGTGGTTCCAGCATCTCATGACCACGTTTCTGGCACGTCTGAGATGTGGTTCCAGCCGGCCCGACAGGTGTTTCCGCAGTGTCCGCCAAGCGGTTCTGGCGTAGTTGGCAGGTGATTTTGGCATGACTGGCAGGTGGTTCCAGCAAGCCTGGCAGGTGATTCCAAAGTGTTCTCCAACTGGTTGTGGCGTAGCCGGCAGGTGATTTTTGCGTGATCGGCAGGTGGTTCTGGCGAGTCGAGCAGGTGGTTCCGGCGTGCTCGGCTGGTGCTTCCGGGGTCATTGGCACGGGGTTCTGGCATGTCTGAGAGGTGGTTCCTGCATGCCCGGCAAGTGATTCCGGAGTGTTCGCCAAGTGGTTCTGGCATAGTCGGCAGGTGATTTTGGCATGTCCGGCAGGTGGTTCAGGCGAGTTGAGCAGGTGGTTCCAACGTGCTTGGCAGGTGCTTCCGGCGTCTCCGGCACGTGTTTCTGGCACATCTGACAGGTGGTTCCGGCATGCCCGAAAGGTGATTCCGGTCCGTCCGGTAGGTGGTTCCAGCCTGCACGGCATGTGGTTCTGGTACGTCTCAGAGGTGGTTGCGCAAGCCCAACAGGTGATTCCGGACTGTCCGCCACATGGTTCTGGCACGTCTGAGAGGTGGTTCCGGCATGCCCGGCGGGTCATTCCAGAGAGTCCTCGAAGTGGTTCTGGCATAACACGCAGGTGATTTTGGCGTGTCTGGAAGATTGTTCCGTTGTGCTTGGCAGGTGGTTCAGGCTTGGCCGGCAGGTGGTTCCAGACTGTCCAGGACGTGTTTCCAGCTTCTCCGGCAGGTGGTTCTTGTACGTCTGAGAGGTGGTTCCGCCATCGCTGGCAGGCGATTCCGGACCGTCCCCCAGGTGGTTCTGGCATAGCCAGCAGTTAATATTGGCCTGTCCGGCAGGTGGTTCCAGCGAGTCGAACAGGTGGCTCCGGCGTGCTCGGCAGGTGGTTCCGGTCTGTCCGGTAGGTGATTCCGGGGTGTCCGGCACGTGCTTCCGGCACGTCTGAGAGGTGGTTCCGGCATGCGCGACAGGTGATTTCGGAGTGTCCGCCAGGTGGTTCTGGCGTACCCGGCGGGTGATTTTGGCGTGTCCGGCAGGTGTTTCTGGCGAGTCGAGCAGTTGGCTCCGGCATGCTCAGCCGGTGCTTCCGGCGTCTCCGGCACGTGGTTCTGGTGTGTCTGAGAGCTGGTTCCGGCATGTCCGGCAGATGATTCCGGAGTGTCCGCCAAGTGGTTCTGGCATACCCGGCTGGTGATTTGGGCATGTCAGGTCGGTGGTTCCGGCGAGTCGAGCAGGTGGCTCCGGCGTGCTCGGCAGGTTGTTCAGACGGGTCTGGCAGGTGTTTTCCGTCTGTTCGGGGTGTGGTTCCAGCATCTCATGCACATGGTTCTGGCACGTCTGAGATGTGGTTCCGGCCGGCCCGACAGGTGTTTCCACAGTGTCCGCCAAGTGGTACTGGCGTAGTTGGCAGGTGATTTTGGCATGACCGGCAGGTGGTTCCAGCAAGCCCGGCAGGTGATTCCGAAGTGTTCCCCAACTGGTTGTGGCGTAGCCGGCAGGTGATTTTTGCGTGTCCGGCAGGTGGTTCTGGCGAGTCGAGCAGGTGGTTCCGGCGTGCTCGGCAGGTGCTTCCGGGGTCATTGGCATGTGGTTCTTTCATATCTGAGAGGGGGTTGCGGCATGCCCAGCAAGTGATTCCGGAGTGTTCGCCAAGTGTTTCCGGCGTAGCCGGCAGGTGATTTTGCATGTCCAGCGGTCGTTCCGGAAGGTCGAGCCGGTGGTTCCGGCGTGTCCGGCAGGTGGTTCCGGTCTGTCCGGCAGGTGGTTCTGTGGTGTCCGGCACGAGGTTCAGTCTGAGTGGCTGTGCCGGCATGCCCCTCACGTGATTCCCTCTTGTCCCCGAAGTGGTGCTGGTGTAGCGGGCAGGTGATTTTGGCGTGTCCGGCAGGTGGTTCAGGCGAGTTGAGCAGGTGGTTGCGACGTGCTCGGCAGGTGCTTCCGGCGTCTCCCCCACGTGTTTCTGGCACATCTGACTGGTGGTTCCGGCATGCCCAAAAGTGGATTCCGGTCTGTCCGGTAGGTGGTTCCGGCGTGCACGGCACGTGGTTCTGGTACGTGTCAGAGGTGGTTGCGTATGCCCAACAGGTGATTCCGGACTGTCCGCCACATGCTTCTGGCACGTCTGAGAGGTGGTTCCAACATGCCCGGCAGGTCATTTCGGAGAGTCGTCCAAGTGGTTCTGGCGTAGCCCGCAGGTGATTTTGGCGTGTCCGGCAGGTGGTTCCGCCGTGCTCGGCAGGTGGTTCAGGCATGGCCGTCACGTGGTTCCAGTCTGTCCAGGACGTGTTTCCAGCTTCTCCGGCAGGTGGTTCTGGTACGTCTGAGAGGTGGTTCCGCCATGGCTGGCAGGTGATCCCGGACTGTCCCTCAGGTGGTTCTGGCATAGCCAGCAGTTGATATTGGCCTGTCCGGCAGGTGGTTCCAGCGAGTCGAACAGGTGGCTCCGGCGTTCTTGGCAGGTGGTTCCGGTCTGTCCGGTAGGTGTTTCCGGCATGTCTGGCACGTGCTTCCGGCACGTCTGAGACGTGGTTCCGGCATGCGCGGCAGGTGATTCCGTAGTGTCCGCCAGGTGGTTCTGGCATACCCGGCAGCTGATTTTGGCGTTTCCAGCAGGTGTTTCTGGCGAGTCGAGAAGGTGACTCTGGCATGCTCGGCAGGTGCTTCCGGCGTCTCCGGCACTTGGTTCTGGTGTGTCTGAGAGCTGGTTCCGGCATGTCTGGCAGATGATTCCGGAGTGTCCGCCAAGTGGTTCTGGCATACCCAGCAGGTGATTTTGGCGTGTCAGGGAGGTGGTACCGGTGAGTCGAGCAGGTGGTTCCGGCGTGCTCAGCAGGTGGTTCAGGCGGTTCTGGCAGGTGGTATCCGTCTGTTCGGGGTGTGGTTCCAGCATCTCATGAACACGTTTCTGGCACATCTGAGATGTGGTTCCAGCCGGCCCGACAGGTGTTTCCGCAGTGTCCGCCAAGCGGTTCTGGCGTAGTTGGCAGGTGATTTTGGCATGACTGGCAGGTGGTTCCAGCAAGCCTGGCAGGTGATTCCAAAGTGTTCACCAACTGGTTGTGGCGTAGCCGGCAGGTGATTTTTGCGTGATCGGCAGGTGGTTCTGGCGAGTCGAGCAGGTGCTTCCGGCGTTCTCGGCTGGTGCTTCCGGGGTCATTGGCACGGGGTCCTGGCATGTCTGAGAGGTGGTTCCTGGATGCCCAGCAAGTGATTCCGGAGTGTTCGCCAGGTGGTTCTGGCATAGTCGGCAGGTGATTTTGGCATGTCCGGCAGGTGGTTCAGGCGAGTTGAGCAGGTGGTTCCAACGTGCTTGGCAGGTGCTTCCGGCGTCTGCGGCACGTGTTTCTGGCACATCTGACAGGTGGTTCCGGCATGCCCGAAAGGTGATTCCGGTCTGTCCCGTAGGTGGTTCCAGCCTGCACGGCATGTGGTTCTGGTACGTCTCAGAGGTGGTTACGCAAGCCCAACAGGTGATTCCGGACTGTCCGCCACATGGTTCTGGCATGTCTGAGAGGTGGTTCCGGCATGCCCGGCAGGTCATCCCAGAGAGTCCTCCAAGTGGTTCTGGCATAACACGCAGGTGATTTTGGCGTGTCTGGCAGGTTGTTCCGTTGTGCTTGGCAGGTGGTTCAGGCTTGGCCGGCAGGTGGTTCCAGACTGTCCAGGACGTGTTTCCAGCTTCTCCGGCAGGTGGTTCTGGTACATCTGAGAGGTGGTTCCGCCATGGCTGGCAGGCGATTCCGGACCGTCCCCCAGGTGGTTCTGGCATAGCCAGCAGTTAATATTGGCCTGTCCGGCAGGTGGTTCCAGCGAGTCGAACAGGTGGCTCCGGCGTGCTCGGCAGGTGGTTCCAGTCTGTCCGGTAGGTGATTCCGGCGTGTCCGGCACGTGCTTCCGGCACGTCTGAGAGGTGGTTCCGGCATGCGCGACAGGTGATTTCGGAGTGACCGCCAGGTGGTTCTGGCGTACCCGGCGGGTGATTTTGGCGTGTCCGGCAGGTGTTTCTGGCGAGTCGAACAGGTGGCTCCGGCATGCTCGGCCGGTGCTTCCGGCGTCTCCGGCACGTGGTTCTGGTGTGTCTGAGAGCTGGTTCCGGCATGTCCGGCAGATGATTCCGGAGTGTCCGCCAAGTGGTTCTGGCATACCCGGCTGGTGATTTGGGCATGTCAGGTCGGTGGTTCCGGCGAGTCGAGCAGGTGGCTCCGGCGTGCTCGGCAGGTTGTTCAGACGGGTCTGGCAGGTGTTTTCCGTCTGTTCGGGGTGTGGTTCCAGCATCTCATGCACATGGTTCTGGCACGTCTGAGATGTGGTTCCGGCCGGCCCGACAGGTGTTTCCACAGTGTCCGCCAAGTGGTACTGTGGTAGTTGGCAGGTGATTTTGGCATGACCGGCAGGTGGTTCCAGCAAGCCCGGCAGGTGATTCTGAAGTGTTCCCCAACTGGTTGTGGCGTAGCCGGCAGGTGATTTTGGCGTGTCCGGCAGGTGGTTCTGGCGAGTCGAGCAGGTGGTTCCGGCATGCTCGGCAGGTGCTTCCGGGGTCATTGGCACGTGGTTCTGCCATATCTGAGAGGTGGTTCCGGCATGCCCGGCAGGTGATTCCGGAGTGTTCGCCAAGTGTTTGCGGCGTAGCCGGCAGGTGATTTTGCATGTCCAGCGGTCGTTACGGAAGGTCGAGCCGGTCGTTCCGGCGTGTCCGGCAGGTGGTTCCGGTCTGTCCGGCAGGTGGTTCTGTGGTGTCCGGCACGAGGTTCAGTCTGAGAGGCTGTGCCGGCATGCCCCTCACGTGATTCCGGCTTGTCACCGAAGTGGTGCTGGTGTAGCGGGCAGGTGATTTTGGCGTGTCCGGCAGGTGGTTCAGGCGAGTTGAGCAGGTGGTTGCGACGTGCTCGGCAGGTGCTTCCGGCGTCTCCGGCACGTGTTTCTGGCACATCTGACTGGTGGTTCCGGCATGCCCAAAAGTGGATTCCGGTCTGTCCGGTAGGTGGTTCCGGCGTGCACGGCACGTGGTTCTGGTACGTGTCAGAGGTGGTTGCGTATGCCCAACAGGTGATTCCGGACTGTCCGCCACATGGTTCTGGCACGTCTGAGAGGTGGTTCCAACATGCCCGGCAGGTCATTTCGGAGAGTCATCCAAGTGGTTCTGGCGTAGCCCGCAGGTGATTTTGGCGTGTCCGGGAGGTGGTTCCGCCGTGCTCGGCAGGTGGTTCAGGCATGGCCGTCACGTGGTTCCAGTCTGTCCAGGACGTGTTTCCAGCTTCTCCGGCAGGTGGTTCTGGTACGTCTGAGAGGTGGTTCCGCCATGGCTGGCAGGTGATCCCGGACTGTCCCCCAGGTGGTTCTTGCATAGCCAGGAGTTGATATTGGCCTGTCCGGCATGTGGTTCCAGGGAGTCGAACAGGTGGCTCCGGCGTGCTCGGCAGGTGGTTCCGGTCTGTCCGGTAGGTGATTCCGGCGTGTCCGGCACATGCTTCCGGCACGTCTGAGAGGTGGTTCCGGCGTGCCCGACAGGTGATTTCGAAGTGTCCGCCAGGTGGTTCTGGCGTACCCGGCAGGTGATTTTGGCGTGTCCGGCAGGTGTTTCTGGCGAGTCGAGCAGGTGGCTCCGGCATGCTCGGCAGGTGCTTCCGGCATCTCCGGCACTTGGTTCTGGTGTGTCTGAGAGCTGGTTCCGGCATGTCCGGCAGATGATTCCGGAGTGTCCGCCAAGTGGTTCTGGCATACCCAGCAGGTGATTTTGGCGTGTCAGGGAGGTGGTACCGGTGAGTCGAGCAGGTGGTTCCGGCGTGCTCAGCAGGTGGTTCAGGCGGTTCTGGCAGGTGGTATCCGTCTGTTCAGGGTGTGGTTCCAGCATCTCATGAACACGTTTCTGGCACGTCTGAGATGTGGTTCCAGCCGGCCCGACAGGTGTTTCCGCAGTGTCCGCCAAGCGCTTCTGGTGTAGTTGGCAGGTGATTTTGGCATGACTGGCCGGTGGTTCCAGCAAGCCTGGCAGGTGATTCCAAAGTGTTCACCAACTGGTTGTGGCGTAGCCGGCAGGTGATTTTTGCGTGATCGGCAGGTGGTTCTGGCGAGTCGAGCAGGTGGTTCCGGCGTGCTCGGCTGGTGCTTCCGGGGTCATTGGCACGGGGTTCTGGCATGTCTGAGAGGTGGTTCCTGCATGCCCGGCAAGTGATTCCGGAGTGTTCGCCAAGTGGTTCTGGCATAGTCGGCAGGTGATTTTGGCATGTCCGGCAGGTGGTTCAGGCGAGTTGAGCAGGTGGTTCCAACGTGCTTGGCAGGTGCTTCCGGCGTCTCCGGCACGTGTTTCTGGCACATCTGACAGGTGGTTCCGGCATGCCCGAAAGGTGATTCCGGTCTGTCCGGTAGGTGGTTCCAGCCTGCACGGCATGTGGTTCTGGTACGTCTCAGAGGTGGTTGCGCATGCCCAACAGGTGATTCCGGACTGTCCGCCACATGGTTCTATCACGTCTGAGAGGTGGTTCCGGCATGCCCGGCAGGTCATCCCAGAGAGTCCTCCAAGTGGTTCTGGCATAACACGCAGGTGATTTTGGCGTGTCTGGCAGGTTGTTCCGTTGTGCTTGGCAGGTGGTTCAGGTTTGGCCGGCAGGTGGTTCCAGACTGTCCAGGACGTGTTTCCAGCTTCTCCGGCAGGTGGTTCTGGTACGTCTGAGAGGTGGTTCCGCCATGGCTGTCAGGTGATTCCGGACCGTCCCCCAGGTGGTTCTGGCATAGCCAGCAGTTAATATTGGCTTGTCCGGCAGTTGGTTCCAGCGAGTCGAACAGGTGGCTCTGGCGTGCTCGGCAGGTGGTTCCGGTCTGTCCGGTAGGTGATTCCGGCGTGTCCGGCACGTCTGAGAGGTGGTTCCGGCATGCGCAACAGGTGATTTCGGAGTGTCCGCCAGGTGGTTCTGGCGTACCCGGCAGGTGATTTTGGCGTGTCCGGCAGGTGTTTCTGCCGAGTCGAGCAGGTGGCTCCGTCATGCTCGGCAGGTGCTTCCGGCGTCTCCGGCACGTGGTTCTGGGGTGTCTGAGAGCTGGTTCCGGCATGTCCGCAGATGATTCCGGAGTGTCCGCCAAGTGGTTCTGCCATACCCGGCTGGTGATTTGGGCATGTCAGGTAGGTGGTTCTGGCGAGTCGAGGAGGTGGCTCCGGCGTGCTCGGCAGGTGCTTCCGGGGTCATTGGCACGTGGTTCTGGCATATCTGAGAGGTCGTTCCGGCATGCCCGGCAGGTGATTCCGGAGTGTTCGCCCAGTGTTTCCGGCGTAGCCGGCAGGTGATTTTGCATGTCCAGCGGTCGTTCCGGCGGGTCGAGCCGGTGGTTCCGGCGTGTCCGGCAGGTGGTTCCGGTCTGTCCGGCAGCTGGTTCTGCGGTGTCCGGCACGAGGTTCAGTCTGAGAGGCTGTGCCGGCATGCCCCTCACGTGATTCCGGCTTGTCCCCGAAGTGGTGCTGGTGTAGCGGGCAGGTGATTTTGGCGTGTCCGGCAGGTGGTTCAGGCAAGTTGAGCAGGTGGTTGCGACGTGCTCGGCAGGTGCTTCCGGCGTCTCCGGCACGTGTTTCTGGCACATCTGACTGGTGGTTCCGGCATGCCCAAAAGTGGATTCCGGTCTGTCCGGTAGGTGGTTCCGGCGTGCACGGCACGTGGTTCTGGTACGTCTCAGAGGTGGTTGCGTATGCCCAACAGGTGATTCCGGACTGTCCGCCACGTGCTTCTGGCACGTCTGAGAGGTGGTTCCAACATGCCCGGCAGGTCATTTCGGAGAGTCGTCCAAGTGTTTCTGGCGTAGCCCGCAGGTGATTTTGGCCTGTCCGGCAGGTGGTTCAGGCATGGCCGTCACGTGGTTCCAGTCTGTCCAGGACGTGTTTCCAGCTTCTCCGGCAGGTGGTTCTGGTACGTCTGAGAGGTGGTTCCGCCATGGCTGGCAGGTGATCCCGGACTGTCCCCCAGGTGGTTCTGGCATAGCCAGCAGTTGATATTGGCCTGTCCGGCAGGTGGTTCCAGCGAGTCGAACAGGTGGCTCCGGCGTGCTCGGCAGGTGGTTCCGGTCTGTCCGGTAGGTGTTTCCGGCGTGTCTGGCACGTGCTTCCGGCACGTCTGAGAGGTGGTTCCAGCATGCGCGGCAGGTGATCCCGTAGTGTCTGCCAGGTGGTTCTGGCATACCCGGCAGGTGATTTTGGCGTGTCCGGCAGGTGTTTCTGGCGAGTCGAGCATGTGGCTCTGGCATGCTCGGCAGGTGCTTCCGGCGTCTCCGGCACTTGGTTCTGGTATGTCTGAGAGCTGGTTCCGGCGTGTCCGGCAGATGATTCCGGAGTGTCCGTCATGTGGTTCTGGCATACCCAGCAGGTGATTTTGGCGTGTCAGGGAGGTGTTACCGGTGAGTCGAGCAGGTGGTTCCGGCGTGCTCAGCAGGTGGTTCAGGCGGTTCTGGCAGGTGGTATCCGTCTGTTCGGGGTGTGGTTCCAGCATCTCATGAACACGTTTCTGGCACGTCTGAGATGTGGTTCCAGCCGGCCCGACAGGTGTTTCCGCAGTGTCCGCCAAGCGGTTCTGGCGTAGTTGGCAGGTGATTTTGGCATGACTGGCAGGTGGTTCCAGCAAGCCTGGCAGGTGATTCCAAAGTGTTCACCAACTGGTTGTGGCGTAGCCGGCAGGTGATTTTTGCGTGATCGGCAGGTGGTTCTGGCGAGTCGAGCAGGTGGTTCCGGCGTGCTCGGCTGGTGCTTCCGGGGTCATTGGCACGGGGTTCTGGCATGTCTGAGAGGTGGTTCCTGCATGCCCGGCAAGTGATTCCGGAGTGTTCGCCAAGTGGTTCTGGCATAGTCGGCAGGTGATTTTGGCATGTCCGGCAGGTGGTTCAGGCGAGTTGAGCAGGTGGTTCCAACGTGCTTGGCAGGTGCTTCCGGCGTCTCCGGCACGTGTTTCTGGCACATCTGACAGGTGGTTCCGGCATGCCCGAAAGGTGATTCCGGTCTGTCCGGTAGGTGGTTCCAGCCTGCACGGCATGTGGTTCTGGTACGTCTCAGAGGTGGTTGCGCATGCCCAACAGGTGATTCCGGACTGTCCGCCACATGGTTCTGGCACATCTGAGAGGTGGTTCCGGCATGCCCGGCAGGTCATCCCAGAGAGTCCTCCAAGTGGTTCTGGCATAACACGCAGGTGATTTTGGCGTGTCTGGCAGGTTGTTCCGTTGTGCTTGGCAGGTGGTTCAGGTTTGGCCGGCAGGTGGTTCCAGACTCTCCAGGACGTGTTTCCAGCTTCTCCGGCAGGTGGTTCTGGTACGTCTGAGAGGTGGTTCCGCCATGGCTGTCAGGTGATTCCGGACCGTCCCCCAGGTGGTTCTGGCATAGCCAGCAGTTAATATTGGCTTGTCCGGCAGTTGGTTCCAGCGAGTCGAACAGGTGGCTCTGGCGTGCTCGGCAGGTGGTTCCGGTCTGTCCGGTAGGTGATTCCAGCGTGTCCGGCACGTCTGAAAGGTGGTTCCGGCATGCGCGACAGGTGATTTCGGAGTTTCTGCCAGGTGGTTCTGGCGTACCCGGCAGGTGATTTTGGCGTGTCCGGCAGGTGTTTCTGCCGAGTCGAGCAGGTGGCTCCGTCATGCTCGGCAGGTGCTTCCGTCGTCTCCGGCACGTGGGTCTGGTGTGTCTGAGAGCTGGTTCCGGCATGTCCGGCAGATGATTCCGGAGTGTCCGCCAAGTGGTTCTGGCATACCCGGCTGGTGATTTGGGCATGTCAGGTAGGTGGTTCCGGCGAGTCGAGCAGGTGGCTCCGGCGTGCTCGGCAGGTTGTTCAGACGGGTCTGGCAGGTGTTTTCCGTCTGTTCGGGGTGTGGTTCCAGCATCTCATGCACATGGTTCTGGCATGTCTGAGATGTGGTTCCGGCCGGCCCGACAGGTGTTTCCACAGTGTCCGCCAAGTGGTACTGGCGTAGTTGGCAGGTGATTTTGGCATGACCGGCAGGTGGTTCCAGCAAGCCTGGCAGGTGATTCCGAAGTGTTCCCCAACTGGTTGTGGCGTAGCCGGCAGGTGATTTTTGCGTGTCCGGCAGGTGGTTCTGGCGAGTCGAGCAGGTGGTTCCGGCGTGCTCGGCAGGTGCTTCCGGGGTCATTGGCACGTGGTTCTGGCATATCTGAGAGGTGGTTCCGGCATGCCCGGCAGGTGATTCCGGAGTGTTCGCCAAGTGTTTCCGGCGTAGCCGGCAGGTGATTTTGCATGTCCAGCGGTCGTTCCGGCGGGTCGAGCCGGTGGTTCCGGCGTGTCCGGCAGGTGGTTCCGGTCTGTCCGGCAGGTGGTTCTGCGGTGTCCGGCACGAGGTTCAGTCTGAGAGGCTGTGCCGGCATGCCCCTCACGTGATTCCGGCTTGTCCCCGAAGTGGTGCTGGTGTAGCGGGCAGGTGATTTTGGCGTGTCCGGCAGGTGGTTCAGGCGAGTTGAGCAGGTGGTTGCGACGTGCTCGGCAGGTGCTTCCGGCGTCTCCGGCACGTGTTTCTGGCACATCTGACTGGTGGTTCCGGCATGCCCAAAATTTGATTATGGTCTGTCCGGTAGGTGGTTCCGGCGAGCACGGCACGTGGTTCTGGTACGTGTCAGAGGTGGTTGCGTATGCCCAACAGGTGATTCCGGACTGTCCGCCACGTGCTTCTGGCACGTCTGAGAGGTGGTTCCAACATGCCCGGCAGCTCATTTCGGAGAGTCGTCCAAGTGGTTCTGGCGTAGCCCACAGGTGATTTTGGCGTGTCCGTCAGGTGGTTCCGCCGTGCTCGGCAGGTGGTTCAGGCATGGCCGTCACGCGGTTCCAGTCTGTCCAGGACGTGTTTCCAGCTTCTCCGCCACGTGCTTCTGGTACGCCTGAGAGGTGGTTCCAACATGCCCGGCAGGTCATTTCGGAGAGTCGACCAAGTGGTTCTGGCGTAGCCCGCAGGTGATTTTGGCGTGTCCGGCAGGTGGTTCCGCCGTGCTCGACAGGTGGTTCAGGCATGGCCCTCACGTGGTTCCAGTCTGTCCAGGACGTGTTTCCAGCTTCTCCGGCAGGTGGTTCTGGTACGTCTGAGAGGTGGTTCCGCCATGGCTGGCAGGTGATTCCGGACCGTCCCCCAGGTGGTTCTGGCATAGCCAGCAGTTAATATTGGCTTGTCCGGCAGTTGGTTCCAGCGAGTCGAACAGGTGGCTCTGGCGTGCTCGGCAGGTGGTTCCGGTCTGTCCGGTAGGTGATTCCGGCGTGTCCGGCACGTCTGAGAGGTGGTTCCGGCATGCGCAACAGGTGATTTCGGAGTGTCCGCCAGGTGGTTCTGGCGTACCCGGCAGGTGATTTTGGCGTGTCCGGCAGGTGTTTCTGCCGAGTCGAGCAGGTGGCTCCGTCACGCTCGGCAGGTGCTTCCGGCGTCTCCGGAACGTGGGTCTGGTGTGTCTGAGAGCTGGTTCCGGCATGTCCGGCAGATGATTCCGGAGTGTCCGCCAAGTGGTTCTGGCATACCCAGCAGGTGATTTTGGCGTGTCAGGGAGGTGGTACCGGTGAGTCGAGCAGGTGGCTCCGGCGTGCTCAGCAGGTGGTTCAGGCGGTTCTGGCAGGTGGTATCCGTCTGTTCGGGGTGTGGTTCCAGCATCTCATGAACACGTTTCTGGCACGTCTGAGATGTGGTTCCAGCCGGCCCGACAGGTGCTTCCGCAGTGTCCGCCAAGCGGTTCTGGCCTAGTTGGCAGGTGATTTTGGCATGACTGGCAGGTGGTTCCAGCAAGCCTGGCAGGTGATTCCAAAGTGTTCACCAACTGGTTGTGGCGTAGCCGGCAGGTGATTTTTGCGTGATCGGCAGGTGGTTCTGGCGAGTCGAGCAGGTGGTTCCGGCGTGCTCGGCTGGTGCTTCCGGGGTCATTGGCACGGGGTTCTGGCATGTCTGAGAGGTGGTTCCTGCATGCCCGGCAAGTGATTCCGGAGTGTTCGCCAAGTGGTTCTGGCATAGTCGGCAGGTGATTTTGGCATGTCCGGCAGGTGGTTCAGGCGAGTTGAGCAGGTGGTTCCAACGTGCTTGGCAGGTGCTTCCGGCGTCTCCGGCACGTGTTTCTGGCACATCTGACAGGTGGTTCCGGCATGCCCGAAAGGTGATTCCGGTCTGTCCGGTAGGTGGTTCCAGCCTGCACGGCATGTGGTTCTGGTACGTCTCAGAGGTGGTTGCGCATGCCCAACAGGTGATTCCGGACTGTCCGCCACATGGTTCTGGCACGTCTGAGAGGTGGTTCCGGCATGCCCGGCAGGTCATCCCAGAGAGTCCTCCAAGTGGTTCTGGCATAACACGCAGGTGATTTTGGCGTGTCTGGCAGGTTGTTCCGTTGTGCTTGGCAGGTGGTTCAGGTTTGGCCGGCAGGTGGTTCCAGACTGTCCAGGACGTGTTTCCAGCTTCTCCGGCAGGTGGTTCTGGTACGTCTGAGAGGTGGTTCCGCCATGGCTGTCAGGTGATTCCGGACCGTCCCCCAGGTGGTTCTGGCATAGCCAGCAGTTAATATTGGCTTGTCCGGCAGTTGGTTCCAGCGAGTCGAACAGGTGGCTCTGGCGTGCTCGGCAGGTGGTTCCGGTCTGTCCGGTAGGTGATTCCAGCGTGTCCGGCACGTCTGAAAGGTGGTTCCGGCATGCGCGACAGGTGATTTCGGAGTTTCTGCCAGGTGGTTCTGGCGTACCCGGCAGGTGATTTTGGCGTGTCCGGCAGGTGTTTCTGCCGAGTCGAGCAGGTGGCTCCGTCATGCTCGGCAGGTGCTTCCGTCGTCTCCGGCACGTGGGTCTGGTGTGTCTGAGAGCTGGTTCCGGCATGTCCGGCAGATGATTCCGGAGTGTCCGCCAAGTGGTTCTGGCATACCCGGCTGGTGATTTGGGCATGTCAGGTAGGTGGTTCCGGCGAGTCGAGCAGGTGGCTCCGGCGTGCTCGGCAGGTTGTTCAGACGGGTCTGGCAGGTGTTTTCCGTCTGTTCGGGGTGTGGTTCCAGCATCTCATGCACATGGTTCTGGCATGTCTGAGATGTGGTTCCGGCCGGCCCGACAGGTGTTTCCACAGTGTCCGCCAAGTGGTACTGGCGTAGTTGGCAGGTGATTTTGGCATGACCGGCAGGTGGTTCCAGCAAGCCTGGCAGGTGATTCCGAAGTGTTCCCCAACTGGTTGTGGCGTAGCCGGCAGGTGATTTTTGCGTGTCCGGCAGGTGGTTCTGGCGAGTCGAGCAGGTGGTTCCGGCGTGCTCGGCAGGTGCTTCCGGGGTCATTGGCACGTGGTTCTGGCATATCTGAGAGGTGGTTCCGGCATGCCCGGCAGGTGATTCCGGAGTGTTCGCCAAGTGTTTCCGGCGTAGCCGGCAGGTGATTTTGCATGTCCAGCGGTCGTTCCGGCGGGTCGAGCCGGTGGTTCCGGCGTGTCCGGCAGGTGGTTCCGGTCTGTCCGGCAGGTGGTTCTGCGGTGTCCGGCACGAGGTTCAGTCTGAGAGGCTGTGCCGGCATGCCCCTCACGTGATTCCGGCTTGTCCCCGAAGTGGTGCTGGTGTAGCGGGCAGGTGATTTTGGCGTGTCCGGCAGGTGGTTCAGGCGAGTTGAGCAGGTGGTTGCGACGTGCTCGGCAGGTGCTTCCGGCGTCTCCGGCACGTGTTTCTGGCACATCTGACTGGTGGTTGCGGCATGCCCAAAAGTTGATTCCGGTCTGTCCGGTAGGTGGTTCCGGCGTGCACGGCACGTGGTTCTGGTACGTGTCAGAGGTGGTTGCGTATGCCCAACAGGTGATTCCGGACTGTCCGCCACGTGCTTCTGGCACGTCTGAGAGGTGGTTCCAACATGCCCGGCAGGTCATTTCGGAGAGTCGTCCAAGTGGTTCTGGCGTAGCCCTCAGGTGATTTTGGCGTGTCCGGCAGGTGGTTCCGCCGTGCTCGGCAGGTGGTTCAGGCATGGCCGTCACGTGGTTCCAGTCTGTCCAGGACGTGTTTCCAGCTTCTCCGGCAGGTGGTTCTGGTACGTCTGAGAGGTGGTTCCGCCATGGCTGGCAGGTGATCCCGGACTGTCCCCCAGGTGGTTCTGGCATAGCCAGCAGTTGATATTGGCCTGTCCCGCAGGTGGTTCCAGCGAGCCGAACAGGTGGCTCCGGCGTGCTCGGCAGGTGGTTCCGGTCTGTCCGGTAGGTGATTCCGGCGTTTCCGGCACGTGCTTCCGGCACGTCTGAGAGGTGGTTCCGGCATGCGCGACAGGTGGTTTCGGAGTGTCCGCCAGGTGGTTCTGGCGTACCCGGCAGGTGATTTTGGCGTGTCCGGCAGGTGTTTCTGGCGAGTCGAGCAGGTGGCTCCGGCATGCTCGGCAGGTGCTTCCGGCGTCTCCGGCACGTGGTTCTGGTGTGTCTGAGAGCTGGTTCCGGCATGTCCGGCAGATGATTCCGGAGTGTCCGCCCAGTGGTTCTGGCATACCCGGCTGTTGATTTGGGCATGTCAGGTAGGTGGCTCCGGCGTGCTCGGCAGGTTGTTCAGACGGGTCTGGAAGGTGTTTTCCGTCTGTTCGGGGTGTGGTTCCAGCATCTCATGCACATGGTTCTGGCACGTCTGAGATGTGGTTCCGGCCGGCCCGACAGGTGTTTCCACAGTGTCCGCCAAGTGGTACTGGCGTAGTTGGCAGGTGATTTTGGCATGACCGGCAGGTGGTTCCAGCAAGCCCGGCAGGTGATTCCGAAGTGTTCCCCAACTGGTTGTGGCGTAGCCGGCAGGTGATTTTTGCGTGTCCGGCAGGTGGTTCTGGCGAGTCGAGCAGGTGGTTCCGGCGTGCTCGGCAGGTGCTTCCGGGGTCATTGGCACGTGGTTCTGGCATATCTGAGAGGTGTTTCCGGCATGCCCGGCAGGTGACTCCGGAGTGTTCGCCCAGTGTTTCCGGCGTAGCCGGCAGGTGATTTTGCATGTCCAGCGGTCGTTCCGGCGGGTCGAGCCGGTGGTTCCGGCGTGTCCGGCAGGTGGTTCCGGTCTGTCCGGCAGGTGGTTCTGTGGTGTCCGGCACGAGGTTCAGTCTGAGAGGCTGTGCCGGCATGCCCCTCACGTGATTCCGGCTTGTCCCCGAAGTGGTGCTGGTGTAGCGGGCAGGTGATTTAGGCGTGTCCGGCAGGTGGTTCAGGCGAGTTGAGCAGGTGGTTGCGACGTGCTCGGCAGGTGCTTCCGGCGTCTCCGACACGTGTTTCTGGCACATCTGACTGGTGGTTCCGGCATGCCCAAATGTTGATTCCGGTCTGTCCGGTAGGTGGTTCCGGCGTGCACGGCACGTGGTTCTGGTACGTGTCAGAGGTGGTTGCGTATGCCCAACAGGTGATTCCGGACTGTCCGCCACGTGCTTCTGGCACGTCTGAGAGGTGGTTCCAACATGCCCGGCAGGTCATTTCAGAGAGTCGTCCAAGTGGTTCTGGCGTAGCCCGCAGGTGATTTTGGCGTGTCCGGCAGGTGGGTCCGCCGTGCTCGGCAGGTGGTTCAGGCATGGCCGTCACGTGGTTCCAGTCTGTCCAGGACGTGTTTCCAGCTTCTCCGGCAGGTGGTTCTGGTACGTCTGAGAGGTGGTTCCGCCATGGCTGGCAGGTGATCCCGGACTGTCCCCCAGGTGGTTCTGGCATAGCCAGCATTTGATATTGGCCTGTCCGGCAGGTGGTTCCAGCGAGTCAAACAGGGTGCTCCGGCGTTCTTGGATGTGGTTCCGGTCTGTCCGGTAGGTGATTCCGGCGTGTCCGGCACGTGCTTCCGGCACGTCTGAGAGGTGGTTCCGGCATGCGCGGCAGGTGATTCCGTAGTGTCCGCCAGGTGGTTCTGGCATACCCGGCAGGTGATTTTGGCGTGTCCGGCAGGTGTTTCTGGCGAGTCGAGCAGGTGGCTCCGGCATACTCGGCAGGTGCTTCCGGCGTCTCCGGCACTTGGTTCTGGTGTGTCTGAGAGCTGGTTCCGGCATGTCCGGCAGATGATTCCGGAGTGTCCGCCAAGTGGTTCTGGCATACCCAGCAGGTGATTTTGGCGTGTCAGGGAGGTGGTACCGGTGAGTCGAGCAGGTGGTTCCGGCGTGCTCAGCAGGTGGTTCAGGCGGTTCTGGCAGGTGGTATCCGTGTTCGGGGTGTGGTTCCAGCATCTCATGAACACGTTTCTGGCACGTCTGAGATGTGGTTCCAGCCGGCCCGACAGGTGTTTCCGCAGTGTCCGCCAAGCGGTTCTGGCGTAGTTGGCAGGTGATTTTGGCATGACTGGCAGGTGGTTCCAGCAAGCCTGGCAGGTGATTCCAAAGTGTTCCCCAACTGGTTGTGGCGTAGCCGGCAGGTGATTTTTGCGTGTCCGGCAGGAGGTTCTGGCGAGTCGAGCAGGTGGTTCCGGCGTGCTCGGCAGGTGCTTCCGGGGTCATTGGCACGTGGTTCTGGCATATCTGAGAGGTGGTTCCGGCATGCCCGGCAGGTGATTCCGGAGTGTTCGCCAAGTGTTTCCGGCGTAGCCGGCAGGTGATTTTGCATGTCCAGCGGTCGTTCCGGCGGGTCGAGCCGGTGGTTCCGGCGTGTCCGGCAGGTGGTTCCGGTCTGTCCGGCAGGTGGTTCTGTGGTGTCCGGCACGAGGTTCAGTCTGAGAGGCTGTGCCGGCATGCCCCTCACATGATTCCGGCTTGTCCCCGAAGTGGTGCTGGTGTAGCGGGCAGGTGATTTTGGCGTGTCCGGCAGGTGGTTCAGGCGAGTTGAGCAGGTGGTTGCGACGTGCTCGGCAGGTGCTTCCGGCGTCTCCGGCACGTGTTTCTGGCACATCTGACTGGTGGTTGCGGCATGCCCAAAAGTTGATTCCGGTCTGTCCGGTAGGTGGTTCCGTCGTGCACGGCACGTGGTTCTGGTACGTGTCAGAGGTGGTTGCGTATGCCCAACAGGTGATTCCGGACTGTCCGCCACGTGCTTCTGGCACGTCTGAGAGGTGGTTCCAACATGCCCGGCAGGTCATTTCGGAGAGTCGTCCAAGTGGTTCTGGCGTAGCCCTCAGGTGATTTTGGCGTGTCCGGCAGGTGGTTCCGCCGTGCTCGGCAGGTGGTTCAGGCATGGCCGTCACGTGGTTCCAGTCTGTCCAGGACGTGTTTCCAGCTTCTCCGGCAGGTGGTTCTGGTACGTCTGAGAGGTGGTTCCGCCATGGCTGGCAGGTGATCCCGGACTGTCCCCCAGGTGGTTCTGGCATAGCCAGCAGTTGATATTGGCCTGTCCGGCAGGTGGTTCCAGCGAGCCGAACAGGTGGCTCCGGCGTTCTTGGCAGGTGGTTCCGGTCTGTCCGGTAGGTGTTTCCGGCGTGTCTGGCACGTGCTTCCGGCACGTCTGAGAGGTGGTTCCGGCATGCGCGACAGGTGGTTTCGGAGTGTCCGCCAGGTGGTTCTGGCGTACCCGGCAGGTGATTTTGGCGTGTCCGGCAGGTGTTTCTGGCGAGTCGAGAAGGTGGCTCCGGCATGCTCGGCAGGTGCTTCCGGCGTCTCCGGCACGTGGTTCTGGTGTGTCTGAAAGCTGGTTCCGGCATGTCCGGCAGATGATTCTGGAGTGTCCGCCAAGTGGTTCTGGCATACCCGGCTGGTGATTTGTGCATGTCAGGTAGGTGGCTCCGGCGTGCTCGGCAGGTTGTTCAGACGGGTATGGCAGGTGTTTTCCGTCTGTTCGGGGTGTGGTTCCAGCATCTCATGCACATGGTTATGGCATGTCTGAGATGTGGTTCCGGCCGGCCCGACGGGTGTTTCCACAGTGTCCGCCAAGTGGTACTGGCGTAGTTGGCAGGTGATTTTGGCATGACCGGCAGGTGGTTCCAGCAAGCCCGCAGGTGATTCCGAAGTGTTCCCCAACTGGTTGTGGCGTAGCCGGCAGGTGATTTTTGCGTGTCTGGCAGGTGGTTCTGGCGAGTCGAGCAGGTGGTTCCGGCGTGCTCGGCAGGTGCTTCCGGGGTCATTGGCACGTGGTTCTGGCATATCTGAGAGGTGGTTCCGGCATGCCCGGCAGGTGATTCCGGAGTGTTCGTCAAG